>NC_081575.1:82864290-82945795 GCF_022355385.1 Mustela nigripes | reverse complement strand
AAAAAAAAAAAAACAAACCCAAACAGGACTTCTCCCATTCTCTCTGTCCCACAGTACCCTCCTTCAAGCTCCCTGCCATTTTGGTGTCCCTGCTGACTCAGTACTTGTTTTCTCAAGCTCTTTGTTTTTTTCTTAGCTATCCAGATTATTCTGGTGGTTTCAGCTGGTACTGAAATGTGATTGCCTCCCAAGCCTTGGCCTATCCTGGCCTTCTCTTCGGAGCTTCAGAATCATATACCCACCTGCCAGCTGGATGTCTATCAGTATGTGTCATAAACACTCCAGCTGAGGTCCAAGATCTATTTTAATTTCCCCTTCTGCCAGCCTAGTATCTCTCTTGTTTTGCTAATCTCAATATGTGCCACCAGCCCCAACCCATCTGCTCACGCCATTTTTCTGGGAGTTAATATTCTGTGCTTTTCCCCCACTTGACAGTACTTCTATATAATTTATAAGTATGAATATATTGTGCCAAGGTCAGAAAATATTCTGATGGTGTATGCAGTCAAATATCTTAGAGACTGATAATGTGTAGGGAAGAAGAGCCCCAAATTCCCTCCACTCTCTGGCCCCTGAGTGTCTCCACAGCCTTTATTTCATTGTAGCCTGAAGTGCTGTTTTCCGTCACACTGTTCTATGTGAGGTTCCCTAACTCACCATGTGTGTTTTCCTGCCTTTTCTTATGTGATTGCCCCATGTTTGTGGGGAGAAATTGTATTCTTGTTTAGGGATTCAAAGCTCTGTCTCCCCAAATGAAGCTGAATTGAGCTGAATCTGATACACAAAGTAGACTCCCATTCCATCCCTTGTGAAAGCCCGCTGCACCCTGCACACGAGTCTAGCACAGCTCCCGTGTGCTAAAAAATAAAGATTTTATTTATTTGACAAGAGGGAGAGATGGTGAGAGAGGGAACACAAGCAGAGAGAGGGGGAGAGGGAGAAGCAAGCTTCCTGCTGAGCAGGCAGCCCGATGCGGGGCTTGATCCCAGGACCCTGGGATCATGACCTGAGCTGAAGGCAGACGCTTAACCTACTGAGCCACCCAGGCACCTGGCAAGAATGTGTTTATATACAAGTTTCTTTATTGGGGCATGAGGTCTTTGAGAACAGGCACTCCATCTTATTCCTTTTCTTTTTTTTTTTAAAGATTTTATTAATCTGTCAGAGAAAACATGAGCAGGGGGACAGGCAGAAGGAGAAGCAGGCTCCCCACTGAGCAGGGAGCCTGATGCGGGACCCGACCCCAGGACCCAAAGATCATAACCTGAGCCGAAGGCAGAGGCTCAACCCACTGGGCCACCCATGCGCCCCAACTCCTAGTTAACTCTTATTACATTAGTGCTCCGTGGAATTAGTTCCCACACATCTTCTCTGTGTGTCCCATTCTGATCCTTGCAGATTGTTGTTACAGGGATCTGTGTCATTTGAGGACGTGGCTGTGGATTTTACCCGACAGGAATGGCACAGACTGGACCCCGCTCAGAGGACCATGCATAAGGATGTCATGTTGGAGAACTACAGCAACCTGGCATCTGTGGGTGAGGATTATCTCCCATATCACTCCCGGTCGCATGTGTGTCCTTTCTTGGTTACTGGGATGTGTGCAGCCTTTGTAGACGTTGATGATGCTCGAGTTCTAGATGCAGGGGTCCCAGGTGACTGATCAGTTGGGGGCACCGGGAAGTGTGTGTGTCGTCGCTTCCCCCCAGAGAAAGGTTTAAATGGGCCCCCTTCCTTGTGCAGCTCACGAAGATGCACCTTCCTCCTCCATCAGAGGCCCTAAGCTCAGACAACTTGGCCCATGTCCTGTGCCATTTCCCATTAACAGGCCTCTGCGTGGCCAAACCAGAGATGATCTTCAAATTGGAGCGAGGGGAAGAGCTGTGGATATTAGAGGAGGAATCGCCAGGCCCTGGTTACCCAGGTGAGTGTGCAGTAGCCAGACATATGGAAACGGGAAATGAGAGCCCAGAAATGCAGGTCAAAACACTCTGGGAGGTGTTCTCTGGTACTCTCTTTTTAGAGGCCCTCGTGCTTTGGAAACGACTGGAGGCCACGTAAGGTTCGCGCACTTCAGATCCCTAAATCACACACGCCAGTTATGCTCACGCTCACGTGCTCCGTGCGCTTTTATTTTGATTTCTGTCGTTATCTGCCTTTCTTCTCTATCCCTGCCCACCTCATCTCTGACATTCTTAGCTGTTGTGCCTCTCTTTAGTATTCGAAATTGCCTTCCTTCCCTCTGTTGCCTGGGACGCCTTCTGTTGTCGGGCCTTCACTCATTCATTTATTTAGTGTTCCACCAAATCTTAAATGAGTATCCGCTCTAATCTGGTCACGTTCACGGTGTGGAGGTCCAGCAGCGAATGACCTAACAGCTCTGATCTCCTGGAGCTGGCAGTCTGATGAGGGAAAGGGAGCAGAGACAAATACATCATGTTTGGTGGTAAAAAGAAAATCCGTGCAAGATATGAAAGCTGGCTAGTGATGGTTCTGTGCTTGTCGAGAATGTGCTCAGGGAAGACTCTTTGGTGAGGTTAACATGAGTCCGCCAACATCAGTGATGGGAGAGAGACAGAACCATGGAGATTTTGAATATTTTGGGTAGAGAGGATAGTATGTGTCAGGTCTGGTCTGAGTGGTATATCCTAAAAATAGCAAAGAGGCCAGTGCAACTTAACAGCGGGTGGTGAGAGGCAAAATCAAGAGAGTTAGCTGGGGGCAATCATGTGGAGATTTTTAGGCTCTGTTAAGCACTTTTTAAATAGACTTTATGCAGCACTTTCACTTGATACTGTGACAGGGGAAGCCGTTGTTGAGTTTTTAAGTGAAAAGGTGATCTAATTTGTTTTTAAAGGATCTCTCTCACTGCTGTGTGACAACAGTTCTGTTGGGGGTAATGCCCTCGGGCATGATAATGACCTCCGGCATCAGAAGATTCAAACTTTGGACCAAGCTGTTGAATATAATGGTTACGGGAAAATCTTCTACAAGAAAACAGGCTTTGTTGGTCCTAAAAAGGCACACACAGGGGTAAAAAACTTTGGATGTCACGAATGTGGGAAAGCTTACTGCCGGAAATCAAACCTTATTGAACATCTGAGAATACACACCGGGGAGAGACCTTATGAATGCGCAGATTGTGCAAAGACCTTCAGTGCAAGGTCATACCTCATCGCTCATCAGAAAACTCACACAGGGGAGAAGCCCTTTGAGTGTAACGAATGTAGGAAATCTTTCGGCAGGAAGTCACAACTCCTTCTCCATCAGAGAACGCACACAGGAGAGAGACCTTATGAATGTCCCGAATGTGGGAAAACCTTTTCTGAGAAGGCAACCCTCATGATTCACCAGAGAACTCACACAGGAGAGAAGCCCTACGGGTGTAGTGAATGTGGAAAGACATTTCGAGTTAAGATATCCCTTACCCAGCACCAGAGAACTCACACAGGGGAGAAACCATACGAATGTGGGGACTGTGGGAAGAACTTCCGTGCAAAGAAATCCCTAAACCAACATCAAAGAATTCACACAGGCGAGAAACCCTATAAATGTGGTGAATGCGGGAAATTCTTCAGAATGAAAATGACTCTCAATAATCATCAGAGGACTCACACAGGTGAAAAACCCTATCAGTGCAATGACTGTGGGAAATCTTTCAGGGTACACTCATCTCTTGGGATACATCAGCGAATTCACACAGGAGAGAAACCTTATGAGTGTAAGAAATGTGGTAACGCCTTCTACGTAAAAGCACGCCTCATTGAACACCAGAGGATGCATTCAGGAGAGAAGCCCTATGAATGTAGCGAATGCGGAAAAATCTTCAGTATGAAGAAATCCCTTTGTCAACACCAGAGAACTCACACCGGAGAGAAACCCTACGAATGTAGCGAATGCGGAAATGCCTTCTACGTGAAAGTGCGCCTCATCGAACATCAGCGAATTCACACAGGAGAGAGACCCTTTGAGTGTCGGGAATGTGGGAAAGCCTTTTGCCGGAAAGCACACCTCACAGAACATCAGAGAACCCACGTAGGCCGGCCCTTGCCTTGTACAATGGAGAAAGCTTCTTTGTGAAGATTCCCATCACCATTTGATCAAGCCCTTTGGGTCATCTGGTCACCCTGCACCCAAAGTACACCTGTAACAGTTTGGCTCCTACTGGTGTGAAAATACATCCCAGTTCCTGTTAGGGGATAGTTCATTGTCATTTTCATTTCATTCGGATTTCCCATTTCCCTATGGTATGGTGGCATAGCTTCTTGTCTGCTGATTGGCCATTTCAGTTTTTTCTTTTGTGCACTGACAGTGCTCTATCATTTGCTCATTGTTTTTAATGAGCAAAGAGTTTGTTTTTAATTGTTTTAATTGTTTTTAATGAGCTTCTCTTTTACTTCTTGGCTTAAGTGTCCATTGGCTTTGTTTTTTACTATATGAGAATATAAAAATCTTTTTTCAGTTATGTGTGTTACAGATATGTCCTCACGGACTGTACCTGGTTGTTTAATTTTAAGTCTTCTGCTGAGGTTTTATGTTGGAATATGGATCAGATTCAGGGTGGTAATATTCTCCTATTCTTTCTTCTAAAGTTAAGGTTTTCCTTTCAACATTGAGAATTTGTCATCTACCCTGAGAATTTTTGTGTGTATAGTGTGAACTGTACAATATATAATACCCTATTGCTTTTAAAAACTTTACATGAATGGTATCACACAGTGTTGAAAGTTCTGCAGCTTGCTCCTTTCATGAAATGTTACCTTTCCAGGGTCTGTCCACACGGATAAATATAGGTCTGGTCCATTCATTTCTCTCTGCATTCTCTTGGTGCAAGACATTTGTATCGTATCTGTGTTTGGTGTCTAAATCTAAAAACGGAACTGATGGGTCATAGAGTGTAGGCAGTGTTTAAGTGATTCAGCTCTTGTGCCCTCGCTCTAACATCCCCCTTCTACACTGTGCTTTGTGGTGCTTGGGCTGTGACTCTACAAAACATGTTTCTGTCTTGCCATGTTCTTCCTGTTGAGTCTTCCCAATAAGAGATACTAAATATAAACTTTGAGGGTGAGGAAGGAAGAAGGGACATGCTCTTTTTTTTCCCCTTCCTGTTAGCTCCCTGTTCATCTGAGTGTCAGCCCAGTGTTACTTCTTCCCTTGGCCAGCAGCAGTTCCTCCCGGTGGTGGTAGTTTAATCCAGGTTGTAGATTTCCATCACCCATGGAACCCCCTACGTACAGTACGCCTCCCACCCCCTCAGAGACGCTGGCAGCCGCTGGCCAGTGCCACCTCCCTAGAGGTGTGAGTCCCACCCACATGACATTACTCCTCCAACTTTTCAATTCCAGTTTCTTCCCTTGTTACCTTAGCCCAGCTGCTTCCTGTAGTTGCTATCGCCACGATAATTTTAATATTCCCTATTTTTTCAGTTACATGGTTAGTAACTCTGCGACTAGCTAAAAAGTCTTTATAATAAGCTCTTTTCATTAAAAAATAACTGGTATTACCCCTGGGGATAAAAATATATGTTTATCAAAAATAAAAAATTAAAAAAAAAATAACTGGTATTGTTTCTGTCCCCTAGCTGGGTTCTTCAGATTGATGCAGAAGTTTTTCAACTTTGTTAAATAATTGCATTTTTCCCCTTCTAGGTTGTACTAACTTACATTCTCATGAGCAGTTTGAGATGAAGTTTACATTTTCCCACGTATTCACCAGGACTTATTAGCAGTCTTTCAAACTGTGGCCAGTCTGAAAGGTGTAAAATGGCTTGAAGCTGTTGTATTCATGAATATGGTTTGTCTTTTTATTTTTTAAGTCGCCTTTTTGACCTTTGATAGTATTTTATGGTTTTCCCCAAGAAATTATCTTTTAAAGCTAATTTTTAATAGAAACTTTGCTCATATAGCTGTATGTACATATATATTTTAAAATGTAATAGTGTATTATGGGGTTTATATATTTATATGTAATATATGTATATATTATATATATGTGTATATATATATACACACACACACAAACATATACACACATACACAGATACAGTCATGTATCCCCACAAAACATTTTTGTTTCATATGTTCATTTCATTTTACCCACTTGTTTGCCATCTTGGTTGCTCTTCATTCCTTTCTGCATTCCATCCGGGATCATTTTCTTCTTTGCCTGAAAAATACCCTTTAGTGGAGGTTTGTTAGTGTATACCCAAACCTCTCAACTTGGAAAATGTGTTCTTTTTTTTTTTTTTGGTAAAGCTTATCTTTTTCTTTTTCTTTCTTTTTTAAGTAAGCTCTAGGCCCACTATGGGACTCCAGCTCATGATCCCAAGGTCAAGAGTCATATGCTCCACCAACTGAACCAGCCAGGCACCCTGGAAATGTTTTCTAATGCACCATTTTGATCCGCAAAAGTTAATCCTTTGCCATTAGTATTTTGTAGCACTATGCTATAGTAAATTGATGCTAAATTAAGTACATGTTTTTGTTTTGTTTCCTGGATGTTTCATAATAAATATGAAGACCCAGGATATTTGGATTAATCATCAGATGCCTCCAAATACAGCATACACGTGAATGTGTATATTATACTTTATGCATTTTTTAAACAGCATTCCCTAACCCTCATTTACTGAGTATTAATTACATTTATCAAGATGTTATCTTATTTATTCTTTTAATCTTCAGCTCAACCATTTAAAAAACTTCAATTTTATGTTTTAAAATTATTATTCTTATTCTTATTATTATGGAAAATGTCGAACATAAATAAAAGTAATCTACAGTGACAGAAAGCAGATCGGTGGTTGCCTGTGGGATGGGGATTAAATCCTAAGGGGTAGGAGGGACCTTCCTGGGGGGTGAAAGAACTATTCTGTATCTTGATTGGAATGCATATTAAATTATTAAATGAGTAAATTTAAGATTTGTGCACTTTATTGATATAAATTATATCTCAATTAAAATTTAAAAGCAACAATACAAATGTTATGGGTTCCCACAACAGGAGCCATATGTGGGCTTCCAGGGAGAAAACCAGGAATCTTGACCACTAGATCAGATAAGAACACTGGCAATGGGAGACTTAGTCCTCTGGAGGCTTTTGAAATGGCCTTGCTTCATGAAGGTGACCTTCACTGAGGCCCCGTGATGGTTTATGCTTACCCTCGGTTAGCACCCTCGCTGCCAACACTACTGTGTGTATTTGACTCCTAATGGCTTAAGCACAATTCCTCTTGATCCTCCATTAGCCACCGCCACAGTAGGTTTTACCCCAGGATATGTCAGCCCCATTAACCTACAGCATTTCTTTTCACTTCTGTGGGCCTAGAGCACAGTGTCTGTACAGTGACCTATACCATCAGCTCACAATATCTTGTCTTATCACAACTTTTTGATCCAGCAAAGTCTGCTGACTCCCCGTTAGCTCGGAGCATCATGTCTCACCACCCCTTTTCACTGCCATTACAATTTTTGCTGACCCCTTTGCTCACAGCAGAGTGTCTTTTCACCCCTTTAGCCTCCAGCTTTGTGACTGACGATCTTCCATTAACTCAGTATCACGGGGGTTTTTTGCCTTCCTTTAGATTCAGCACGGTGACTGCTGACCTCCCATTAACTCACAGTAATATGTCTAGTCGCCTTCTGTTAGACTGAATGTAGTGTCTGTTGACCCATATCGGCAGTGTCTACTGCTTCCCTCTTGGCCACCATACGATATAGTCAACCCAATGTGTTCTAACCACATTGGATGCGCTCATTATGGTGATGTTTATCAGCCACCTGTAGTCAGTGTCTGACCCCACCATGTGCCCACAGCACAGTACAACTGCACCAGTTTCTATCTGCTGTTCCTCAATTATCCACTGGTGTGGTGAGCTTGATCCTTCTGAGCCCCAGTACAGGATCTGCAGAACTCAGATGACGTCACTCTGTCTTCTGATCCCCTATTTACCAAGCTTCAAGATTTTTAACCTTGAGACCCAGTGGTGTCTGCTTAAAAGAGCCCCCATCACTGTGTCTTCTGACCCCCCACTACAGCCTGTCATTGTATCTGCCAATGTCTTTTGATTGACTGATTTTTAAAGATGTATTGATTTATTAGTGGGGGGGGGAGAGCATAAGCACAGTGCAGAGGGGCAGAGGGAGAGGGACAGAGAATCTTAAGCAGACTTCAGGCTGAGTGTGGAGCCCAATGCTCCATCTCATGACCCTGAGATCATGACCTGAGCCAAAACCGAGTTGAAGCTTAACCACCTGTGCTACCCAGGTACCCCAAAGAGTCTTTTTATTTATTAGCCACTAGCAGAGTATGAACTCCTTGAGGATGCATCACGTTTTTTTTTTTTCTCTTCAGTTGAATCATTATGTCAGCTAAATCTCCTCCCTTTAACCACAAGTTCTGTGTCTCTGACCAGTTGAAGCCTCAGTCAAGTCTGCTGACCCCACATTAGCCCCTCTCATGGTATCTGTTGGTCCTCCATTAGCCAACAGTAGGTTCTTTGACACCCATGAGGCCCCAGCAGTGTATCTGCAGATCCTACTCCGCTACCTTCCCTCTGTCTGCTGATCCCCAATTAGCCACAAGAGCTGAGACTTCCATGAGCTTCCAGGATGGTATCTGCTGATTTCCCATTAGCCTCAACTTGCTGATCACCTTTTAGCCATCAGTACAGTGTCTTTGACCCTCTTAAGTTACAATCAAGAGCCACTAGTACAGTGTCAGAATGCATCGGTGCCCCAGCTGAGTGCGTGTTGACCATACATTCGAGTTCATCACTGCGTATGCTAACATTAGAGTAGCCTCAGCCCTGTGACTGTTCATTAATCTTTGCCTCATGCTTCTCAGTCTTGGCATCTGCTGCTGACCCTGAATTAGTGTCATCACTATCCACTTATATTGGTCACAAAAAGTGTTTTTGATCATAAAAAAATCAGCTCTTAGCATTAGTCACTCTGCTGATTAGCCATGGAGCACCACTAAAGTGATAACGTCTCTATCTCAGCATCAGTTCATTTATTAGACCCATCCCTGTGGATGCTGGTCCCTCATTCCCTAGTGCTGTGTATTGGCCTCGTGAGCCTCATCAGAATGGCTGGGACTCATTAGAGCCTACCCTACATTAGAGCCCTTCCTGGTTCAGACGATCCTGTATTAGCCACTAGGACAGGGTCTTTGATGCCCAGTAGTCCCCCGTAGCTATGCCTGCTGGTGCTATATCAGCTCCCACAACTGTCTGTTGAATTCCCACTAGTCCTAAGTATAGTGTCTTTGATCTCTGTGATTATTCCCCACAGTTTATGATGACCCTGTATTAGAACCAGCCATTGTTCCCTGATCTCTGTATGCTGGTTTGTTGGCTATTGTTTCAATCCTTGCAATTGTTCCTTGGACTCTGGTGGTTCCCCAATCCCTCGGACTGCTGCTTTATTTTTCTGTTCCTTGTACTTCAGAACTTACTCCTTGGTCTTTTTCTTTTTTCTTTCTTCCTTTTTTTTTTCTTGCTGTGGTCTGATCCTTAGGGTCTATCCCCTGTTGCTCTGGCTGTTTTGCAGTCCCTCTGATTATTTTCCAAATATACAAGGACTATTTTTGTGGTCTCTCCAGATGTTTGATGATCCTGCTGTTCCTCCGGTCCAGGCACTGTCCCCCTCCAGCTGTTGCCTTTTTTCTCTGGCTATTCCTTCAGCCTGAGACTGTTCCCTTATCTCTGGCTGTCTCCTAGGTATTTCTGGCTATTGCATAACATTTAGGAATGACTTCCTGTGGCCATTCTAGAGTTTCTATGTCTATCCTCTAACTCCAAGGACAGTTCTCTGTCCCTCTGGCTGTTTGATAGTTTCTTTGACTGGTTCACATCACTGCAGTGACTGTTCCCCGTGTCCTGGAATATTTTCTCAGCCACAGACTGTTCCTGCTGCTTCTGGTTGTTCTCCAATGCCTGGGATAATTTACCAAACCCTCCCAGTTGTTACCTCAATCTTAGGTATATTCACACCTGATTATTTTCTGGTTTATCCAACTGTTTCTCAAAACCAAGGACCATTGTAGCCACTGGATGTGGCTGGGAGTATCTGACAACGAAGAGTGTCAGGCTGCAGAGGAATCACCTTCCTTCCACGTAGTTCCCTTTAGTTACGGCTGCCGTGGAGAACTTACCTTACAGGGAGGCTTCCTAGTTCAGAGTCCTTGTGTGGCTCCTGGCAGGCTATCTGTAGTCCTGGTGTCACCACATTTCCTCCAATACCCTTCCAGAAAATCCACTAAAGTAAGTAAAGGGAGTTACCCTCCACCTCAGCATTCCATGCATCTGGGTGTGAATCTCTGCTTGGGAGAGACGGATGGCAGAGAGGAAGCACGTGAGGGTGTCAGCCCTGTGAGGTGTGCAGCACGGGGTGGGGGGAGGGGAGTCCAGCTCAATGGGTGGCCCTTCCCTCCACTAAGTCTCAGTAATTCCCCTAAAAAATGGACCTCACAATCCACACCCAGAATCCTGAAGTCCGTGCTAGGGTGGGAGGATGATGGATGGGTGTATTTTTTCAGGTCAAAACACAAAACACATAATAATAACTTCCTGTGTAACATTAATAGCAGTGATTTCATTTCTAGACAGGTAATGTAGTATAATGAAGAACACAAATGCTGGTGCCAAATCTGTATTCAAATCCTGTCCCTTAATGGCTTCTTAGATATAACATCAAAAGCAGACACTGTAAAACAAACAGATAAATTCAATTTCATCAAAATTAACTTTTGTTCTGCAAACAGTACTGTCAAGAAGGTAAAAAGTAAACCCACAGAATGGGAGGAAATATTTACAAATCACATATCCTTTATTTTTATCCTTTATCTGGAACATGTAAATAACTTTTATGACTCAATAATAAAAACATAAATAACACAACTTGAAAATGGGCAAAGGATCTGAGTAGCAATTTCTCCAGTTGAGCTATAGAAATGGTCTAAGCACAAGAAAAACTGCTCAACATCATTAGGCATCAGGACGTGGGGATCAAAACCACAATGAAAAAAAAAATACCACAATGAGATAACACTTCACACCTACTAGTATGGCTAGAAGAAAAAGTGTAGACAGCAACAAGTATTGGTGAGGATGTGGAAAAATTGAACCCATTTTACATTGCTGGTAGATCATAAAGTGGGGCAGCCATTTTGGAAAACAGTTTGCAAGTGTCTCAGAAACGTTAAACAGAGTTACCATACGATTCAGGAATTGCAATGCTGGGTATCCATCCAAGAGAAATGAAAACCTGTCCATAGAAAAGCCTATACGCAAATGTTCACAGCAGCATTATTCATCATCACCCCAAAGTGGAAACAACACAAATGTCCTTTGACGGATGAATGGCTAATCAAAATACAGTATAGCTTTACTGTGGAATGTTCTTCAGTAATCAAAAGGAATGATGTACTGATACTGCTACAACACGGATGAAGTTTGAAAATATTACTTGAAAGAAGCTAGTCACAAAAGATCACGTATGGTATGACTCCATTTATATGGAATGTCCAGAATAGGCAAAACTGTGGAGTTAGAAAGTAACTTAGTGGTTGTCTATGGCTGGGGTGGGAGGAAGGGGGAGCAGTGGGGAGTAGACTGCTAATGGGTACAGGGTCTCCTTTTTGGGATGATGAAACTATTCTAAAATTCTACTGTGATGGTTGCACAACTTTGTGAATATGCTAAAATGAACTTAATTGTCACATTAAATGGATAAAATTTATTGTATGTGATTTACACCTCAGCAATGTTTTAAAAAGAAAAAGATTATAAAAATAAAAGATTTTAACTGGGTCAGTATTTTAAAATTTGAGTCCTTGTGATTTTTTTTAATGAAAAAAGTTTTCATTAGTGTCTGCTTACGGTTTTGCCTAAGAAATCTTACCTTTTCCTTGTCCTACCTGTGTGGCCTTGGAGAAATCATATTATCTCTCTATGCCTCGGTTTTTACATCTGGAAAATGGGGATTAAAAATAATGCCTAACTCACAGGAACAGGGTGAATATTAAATGAAGTCATATATGCATGAAGTGCTTAAAACAATGCCAGACACCTAGTCAGCTCTCTTTATTACTTATTATTATGAGTGGTAACAGTAAATATAATTTATAACTTTGTAGTGATGAATCCTAGTAAATTACTTATAATATTACAAATAATATTTTATTAGGAATGATACTTTATAATATTAGAAATAATGTATAATACTAGGAGTAATAATTTCATGCACGCTGGTACCTTTAATTTAACTCATGATTTTGATGGTCTTTCCCCTAACATTACAAATATTAAAGTGCTCATTTGTAACGCCTTTTTTCAGAGAATGATGCTCATACACTAATTTCTGGTGTGTAAATACCCACACTGGCAAATACCAACATTTTCAAAGACTTCTGAGGACAGCCATCGCCCCCAGTGATAATGTTCCTGTTACGATTTCCAAGTAAGGTCACATTCTAAGGTACTGGGAATTGGGGCGTCACTCTACCTTTTTGGAGGACATAATTCAACCCACAACCGTTAGTTCCCCTTTAGGCAATCCCTATTGTAGACAAATCCCCATGTTTAGAAATCTCAGCTGTTGGCAGAGATTGCACACAAATCCCCAAGCCATTGGTAAATACCTTGGAAAGTCCCCCCTTTGTGGCATAACCCCTCTTTCATAAATACCCAACTGGCGAATACTTTATTAGGTTCCTGTTGCTATGTAACAAATTACCCCAAACTGAGCAGCAGAACAACATCCGTTTATTAACTCACAGTTCTGTAGGTCCAAAGTTCAGGAGCGCTTGGCTGAATTCTCTGTTTAGTGGTCTCACGAAACCGAAGCTGACCACACTGAGCTCCTACCTGGAGGCTCACAGGAAGAACCCATTTCCAACCTTATTCACGTTATCAGCAGAATATTCAGAGTCTTGGCGCTGTGGTGCTGAGGCTTCCATTTCCTTGCTCAGCCGGGGCTCGTTCCCTGCCCTTAGAGGCCAGTTGCGTGCCTCCCCACTTGGGCCTCTTTGTCTTCGAAGCCAATAGGATGTGCCAAACGTTTCTCATGCTTTCTGTTTCTCTGATGTCTCTTCCACCACCAGCGGGAGAAAACTGCATTTTTGAAGGGCTCCTGTGCTTAATGAGATTAGGCTCACCTGGGTAATCTCCCTATTTTTTTTATAAGGTTTTATTTATTTATTTGTAAGAGAGAGAGAGAGAGTGAGAGCGAACACAGGCAGACAGAAGGGCAGGCAGAGGCAGAGGGAGAAGCAGGCTCCTTGCAGAGCAAGGAGCCCGATGTGGGACTCGATCCCAGGACGCTGGGATCATGACCTGAGCCGAAGGCAGCTGCTTAACCAACTGAGCCACCCAGGCGTCCCTCCCTATTTTTTTTTTAAAGATTTTATTTATTTATTTGACAGGCAGAGATCACAAGTACGTGGAGAGGCAGGCAGAGAGAGAGGAGGAAGAAGGTTCTCTGCTGAGCAGAGAGCCCGATGCGGGGCTTGATCCCAGGACCCTGGGATCGTGACCTGAGCTGAAGGCAGAGGCTTTAACCCACTGAGCCACCCAGGTGCCCCTAATCTCCCTATTTTATGGTCAACTGATTAACCTCAATTTCATTGGCAAGATCCCTTTTGCTACTTAATGTAATACAATCACGGAGTTACAGGGCTTCATATTCACAGGTTTCCTCACTCACATTCAAGGGGAGGAGTTTACGTAAGGGTGATAAGGATATTGAGGGTCAGTCTCGGAATTCTGCCTACTGTAGCCACTTTTGTGCTATCTATTTATTCATGAACGTCCCACTGGCTTATCTCCATTTATGGTTCTTTATGGTATATCTCCCCTTCCATAAATACGTACCCATTGGCAAATCTTTCATCCATTAACCTCTTGGGGAAAAAAAACCCTGCTGCATTCAAAAATATCTGTTAAGATATCTCTGTTCACGACCCCTCTTGACAAACCCCCCCACTGAGAAATAAAAACCATTGACATATCACCCGTAGGTGTCTGACATTGAGAAACCTTATTCATGAACACCCGTTGGCATATTTCTTTTCTTTTTAAGATTTTATTTATTTATTTGAGAGACAGAGATCACTAGTAGGCAGAGAGGCAGGCGGAGAGAGAGGGGGAAGCAGGTTCCCCACCAAGCAGAGAGCCCGATGTGGGACTTGATTGATCCCAGGACCCTGAGATCATGACCCGAGCCAAAGGCAGAGGCTTTAACCCACTGAGCCACCCAGGCGCCCCTCTTTTTTCTTTCTTTCTTTCTTTCTTTCTTTATTTTTTTTTAAGAGAGAAAAAGAGAGAAGTGGAGGAGGGGCAGCGGGAGAGGGAGAGAGAATCTAAAGCAGGCTCCATACCCAGTGCAGAGCCCAGCAAGGGGGCTCTGTCTCCCAAATCTGAGATTATGACCCGAGCTGAAATCAAGAGTTGGATGCCTAACCAACTGAGCCACCCAGGAGCCCTTTCTTTTTTTCTTTTTTTTTTTTTTTAAAGTTTTGTTTTTATTTTTATTTTATTTTTTTAAAGACTTTTTATTTATTCATTTGGCAGGCAGAGATCACAAGTAGGCAGAAAGGCAGGCAGAGAGAGAGAGAGGAGGAAGCAGGCTCCCTGCCGAGCAGAGAGCCCGATGCGGGGCTCGATCCCAGGACCCTGGGATATGACCTGAGCTGAAGGCAGAGGCTTTAACCCACTGAGCCACCCAGGCGCCCCTAAAGTTTTGTTTTTATTTAAGTAATTTCTATACCCAACATGGGGCTTGAACTCATGACCGTGAGATCAAGAGTCCCATGCTCTTCCCACTGAGCCAGCCAGCCATCCCCACTGGAATATTCCTTATTATAATAATTGTTTATTTTTTATTTGTTTGTTTATTTACTTGAAACACATAGGTTGTATTTATTAAAATTGAAATTATAAAAAAACTAAAGAATAATATAAACACCAATGATATTTTGCACATAACAAACTAATAAATCTATATATAACCCCTGTTTTAAAAATCTCTATTGGAGCACCTGGTAGCTCAGTTGGTT
Organism: Mustela nigripes; assembly: GCF_022355385.1. Classification (NCBI taxonomy): domain Eukaryota; kingdom Metazoa; phylum Chordata; class Mammalia; order Carnivora; family Mustelidae; genus Mustela; species Mustela nigripes. The sequence goes on along the minus strand of NC_081575.1, from coordinate 82,930,738 downwards.
AAGGATCCGACTCTTGATTTCAGCTCAGGTCATGTTCTCAGGGTCATAAATTCGAGCCCCGTGTTGGGCTCTGTCTGGGTGTGGAGCCTGCTTAAGATTCTCTCTCTCCCTCTGCCTCTGCCCCTCTCCTCCCCTTGCACACACTGTCTCTCTCAAAAAAAAATCTCTTTTTTGATAACCATCACAATACATACTCCATTGTTGCTTGCCTTTGAAAAAAATCTGTATTCTTAAATATCCACCTGATTGTATAACTCGTTTATGACTTTAATGACAAATTGCCTTATCTTTCTTTTTTTTAAATTTTTTATTTATTTGACAGAGATACAGCAAAAGAGGGAATACAAACAGGGGGAATGGGAGAGGGAGAAGCAGGCTTCCCGCTGAACAGGGAGCCTGATGTGGGGCTCGATCCCAGGACTCTGGGATCATGACCTGAGCTGAAGGCAGACGCTTAACACCTGAGCCACCCAGGCGCCCCTTGCCTTATTTTTCAAACATCTGCCTATTGGCATATGCTCTATTGCTCAGCTGGTTTTACAACTATCCAATCACAATACTCCTGTTGACATATACTACATTAGCCTATACAACACCTATTGCACAGGGACATCTGGGTGGCTCAGCCGGTTAAGTGTCTGCTTTTGGCTCGGGTCATGATCCCAGGGTCCTGGGATCGAGCCCTGCATCGGGATCCCTGTTCACTAGGGAGTCTGCTTCTCCTTCTGCCCCTCTCCCTGCTTGTGCATTCACATGCTCTCTCTCTGTCAAATAAATAAATAAAAATCTTTAAAAACAAACAAAAAACACAATACCTATTGTATATCTCCCCATTCACGCACGCCTATCAATGTATCCCTGATTGGTAGGTCCACATTTATCAGGATCTATATTCATAAATACTGCACCCAACCCGTAAAACTCCACTGATGATCACTGGTGAAAAATCTCTTTGTTCCTAAATCCTCATTAAGCAGATCTCTCATTGACAACCCAGTTTACAGATCTGATTTGTAAATGCCTGCCTATCACTTCTCGGCCCTTTGGCTAAGATCAAGTGTAGTAAATGCCTGCCCACTGGAATTTTTTACATTGAAAATCTCAGTTGAATATATTCACAAATTTTCACATACTGGAGAATATTTCTTAGTGACAACCTACATTAATATATCTCCTCTTTCTTAAATACTTCCCAATATATCCCACACTGATGAGCACTTAATAGATACAAATTCCACGTTCACTGATACAAGTTCATTGGCATATTGTCTCAAACCCAGATTACAGTATTCCCTATTCATAACAATCACACTAACTCAAGTATATCTCATACTGGTGACCTCCACTGACAAAACGTCACATTTATAAATTTTCTTCCATGACTTATTTCAGCCAGGATGGAGTCACAGAGACCAGATTTCCCTTAGGCCTGGAACAAACAAACAAACAAAACAGACAAAATGCATGGAAAAAACAACAACAACAACAATCCACAGTTTTCAAGGCACTGGGTATCAGGCAATGAACAACAGTGATCCCCGAGGAAAGGGAAACAAATAAAGTGAGCGTCTGATTGTTCTAGCATACTTCCTTGAGAGACATCCCAGGGCATCGCACAGAGAGGGGGAACTGAGGAAAAGCCTGGTGAATTCTCCCTGACTTGAGAAGGAACTGAGAGTCTAAGGAGGAGAAGGCAGCTAGGATTCATAGGACAAACCACCAGAAGGGAGAAAACTGCAGAGAGAAGCACCAAGTGATCCCTCTAGGGTCCTCTTTGAGTGTTCAATAAAGTATTGATCAGCACACGTGGGTGAGGGAACTGAGGTCAGTGAGAGAGCCATCTAAAAGGATAAGAGGAAATGGTGCCATTCATGGCTTGTAATAGTGCCGTAATCACCAACCAGACTGGAAAAATAAGGCACTGCATAAACAATTCCAGAAGCTCTTGCCCCAGTAGTGGGGAATAATTGGCCCTAGGTTGACCTCTGCTCCAGATACACCTAAAAATTATATGAGGAAGACCTTATATAAGGATAAAACTTTCCATGGAACTTACTTGTGTCCCAGAACAAAACTCAAAATAGTTTATAAAAAATGTACAAGTATCCAGTCAACCAAGTAAAATCCACAATGGCATTCAGTCAACAATCAATAAGTACACAAAGAGGTAGGAAACCAGCACATGTAGTGAGACTAATCAAGCAATCGATCAACTCACCCAGAGCGGACATACATGTTAGAATTAACAAATAAGGATATTAAATAATTATTATAAATTTATTGCACAGTGGCTTCTCTCCCCAGCTCTTTGGTGGTGGCCACCTAAACAAGATGACGAAGGGGACTTCATCATTTGGAAAGCATTGTAGTAAGACACACACATTGTTCTGCGCTGTGGCTTGAGGGCCTACCACATTCGGAAGCTGACCTGTGGCAAATGTGGTTATCCTGCCAAGAGGAAGGGAAAGTGTAACTGCAGTGCCAAAGCTAAAAGGTGAAATACCACTGGGACCAGTTGGTCAAATGATGGACCTAAAAATTGTATGCTGCAGACTCTGGCGTGGATTCCATGAGGGAACAATGTGCAGCATCGAGTTCATCTTAAGGATTTCAACCATTAATCACACAGTAAGAGTTTGGACTTATTTAATGAATGAATGAACAAATGTATTGCATATCCTCAGAAAGTTAGTAGAGACATGGAAAAAATGTAGAGAGAGACCCAGTACAGGATTTCCACTTCTGGGAAAACGGAGTAGATGCCTTTTTCCCTGTCTCTCCCCTGGAGTACAAAAAGCCCCTGGAAGTAATATTCATAAAAGCAAACGTAAGATGACTCTGAAAGGTAGGGGGAAGAATGCAGACTAACGAGGGATCAGAACCCAAAAAAGAGCACACTGGTGAGTTCTATGGATTTTTTTCTTCATGCATTTGAGACTGCAACCTAGCAACCTAGAAATGCCAATGGACCCAAACAAGACAAATGACCGTAACCGAAGCCTTCTTTCTTTTGTCAAAGAACCAGGAAATGGGCAGCCCCAAGAGATAGTAAACTTTTAGAAAATTGTTACATTATTGAATCAAAACAGTGTAGAAAAAGATGTGACCTAATTCCCACCTCCACCAACAGATGCCAAGCGAGGAGCTTATGTTTTCACCCTCTAGATGCTGTGAATTCATGCCAAACCCCTGCCAAGGTGGTCTCAGAAAAGACTGATTACAGAGCTAGCACTTTTGTCTTGACCGGGTTGTAACAAGCCTTCCCCTATGTGGTGTCAGTGGAGACCATGTGGGGAGCCTCAACTTGCTCTCTCACTTGGCAGTGTCAAGTCACCTCTCTCTTTCCCCCCAGGGTCATATCACTGGAGGCCATATAGAGAGCAGAAAGGAGGCACGGCTACCCCTTCCACTCAGGGAAATATAAGTGGAGCCCTACCTGTGAGCGGAACTCCAAGCCCTACCCAACAGTAGCAAGGAGCCTCCCCTCTCTGTTATCAACAGAGGCCAAGTGGGGAAGCTAGACTCCTTCCCATACCTGGCATTAGCAAACTAGCACCCTCCACTCATTTTCCCTGCTGGAATGGTATCAGAAAAAGCCAGTTTAAAAAGAAGGCTCACAACCTCAACCACAGCAACTTCTTCCTAGAAGCTTCACCAAAGGCAAGGGAAGTAAAGGCAAAAATGAACTATTGGGACTTCATCAAGATCAAAACCTTTTGCACAACAAAGGAAACAGTCCACAAAATTAAAAGACAACTGACAGCATGGGCAAGTTAGTTGCAAATGACAGATAAAGGGCTAGTATCCAAAATCTATAAAGTGCTTATCAAACTCAACACCCAAGGAACAAATAATCCAATCAAGAAACGGGCAGAGGACATGAACAGACACTTCTGCAAAGACAACATCCAGATAGCCAACAGACACGTGAAAAAGTGCTCCACATCACTCGGCGTCAGGGAGATACAAATCAAAACCACAGTGAGATACCACCTCACACCAGTCAGAATGGCCAAAATTAACAAGTCAGGAAACAACAGATGTTGGTGAGGACGTGGAGAAAGGGGAACCCTCCTACACTGTTGGTGAGAATGCAAGCTGGTGCAGTCACTCTGGAAAACAGCATGGAGGTTCCTTGAAAAGTTTAAACTAGAGCTACCCTATGACCCAGCAATTGCAGTACTGGGTATTTACCCCAAAGATACAAATGTAGTGATCCAAAGGGGGCACCTGCTCCCCAATGTTTATAGCAGCAATGTCCACAATAGCCAAACTATGGAAAGAACCTAGATGTCCATCAACAGAAGAATGGATATATATACATATACATATACATATACATATACATATACATATACATATGTATATAATGGAATACTATGCAGCCATCAAAAAACCCCCAAATCTTGCCATTTGCAATGGCGTGAATGAAACTAGAGGGTGTTGTGCTAAGCAAAGCAAGTCAATCAGAGAAAGACAATTATCATATGATCTCACTTATTTGAGGAATTTGAGAAGCAAGACAGAGGACCATAGGGGAAGGGTGGGAAAAATGAAACAAGACGAAACCCAAGAGGGAGACAGACCATAAAGACTCTTAATCTCAGGAAACAAACTGAGGGTTGTTGGAGGGGAGGGGGGTGAGAGGGATGGGGTGTCTGGGTGATGGACCCTAGGGAGGTTATGTGCTATGGTGAGTGCTGTGAATTGTGTAAGACTGGTGATTCACAGACCTGTACCCCTGAAACAAATAATACATTATGTGTTAATTTAAAAAATACAAAATAAATATATTCACTAATTCAAAAAATTTTTAAAAATAAAAAGAAGGCTTAAGTAAGAACCAGAGATTCATAACATACATAAAATGTTCAGCTTTCAATTGGAAATCACTTGTCATACCAAGAACCAGGAATATATCAAACTGAATGAAAAAAAAAAATCAATACATGTGAACACAAAGATGACAAATTACCTGACACTATCTTTCAAAGATTTTAAGCAGCTGTAATAAAAATGGTTCCTTTTCCTTGGTGCTCCCTGCAGAGATGGCAGCTGTCTCCTACTTGGTATCATGGCCGCCCTCAGAACCCTCGTGAAGCCTAAGATCATTAGAAAGAGGACCAAGAAGTAAGTTCATCCGGGACCAGTCAGACTGATAGGTCAAAATTAAGCACAACTGCTGAAAACCCAGAGGTATTGACAATAGGGTGAGCAGAAGAATCAAAGGCCCAACCTTGATGCCCAACATCAGTTACAGAAGCAACAAGAAAACAGAGCCCAGTGGCTTCCGGAAGTTCCTAGTCTATGTCAGGTGCTGCTGATGTGCAGCAAATCTTTCTGCGCCCAGGCTGCTCACAATGTCTCCTCCAAGAACGGCCGAGCCACTGTAGAAAGAGCAGCCCAGCTGTCCATCCGTGTCACCAATCCCAATGCCAGGCTGCGAAGTGAAGAAAATGAACAGACAGCTCATGTTCATGTCATATTTGTGTTAATAAAACCATAAAACTAAAAAAATGCTTTAGTGAACAAAAAGGACGCTTGAAACCAGGGCATCTGGGTGGTTCAGTCGTTAAGCATTTGCCTTCAGCTCAGGTCATGATCCCGGGGTCCTGGGATTGAGCCCCGTGTTGGGCTCCCTGCTCCATGCAGGAAGCCTGCTTCTCCCTCTCCCACTCCCCCTGCTTGTGGTCCCTCTCTCTGTGTCTCTCTCTGTCAAATAAATAAATAAATAAATAAATAAATCTATCTTAAAAAAAAAAAAAAAGAAAAAGAACACTTGAAACAAATGAAAAAATAGCCTCTCAGCAAAAAAATGGAAAGTCTCATCAAAGATACAGAAATATACATATATAAACCACATGGAAATTTAGAACTGAAAAATACAATAGCCAGGAATGAAGACCTCAAAAGACAAGCTCACTGGGGGAACCAATGAAGGAATCAGGGAGCTGGAAGATAGGAGACTAGAAACTACCCCATCTCAGCAACAGAGAGGAAATAGAATTTTTTAAATGAACAGATCCTCAGGGGACTCGTGAGACAATCACGCAGTATTTAATGATCCTGTCATCCGAGTCCTGGAAGAGAGGAGAACTAGGGCATGACTAAAGAACTACCCAAATAAATAACTGCCAAAAATTTCCTAAATTTGGTATGAGGTAAATTTATAGTTTCAAGAATCTGAGTGTTAATCCGAGAATGTCTTTATTCTTCCTTCATTTTTATTTTTTAATTTTTATTTATTTTTTAAAAGTTTTTTTTTTTATTTTTAAGTTATCTCTACACCCAACATAGGGCTTAAACTCACAACCCCAAGATCAAAGGTCCCATGCTCTACCGACTGAGCCAGCCAGGCACCTCTCTTCCTTCATTTTAAAAACATTTATTTTAATTTGGAAAAGAACCCTTAACAGGAGAGATGCAAAATTTTAAATGTACAATACCTTATTGTTGATTATAGGGTTAATGTGTACATAGTTCACCTCTACTACTATACTATGATGTGTAATGTTGGCATTATGGTTAAGATTATACTATTATATATATTATATATACTGGTGGTCAAATATATTGAGTAATTGAGCTAAAGGCTTTATTTTCCCCCCGATGGAAAATGGCTTGAAGAACTGGACTTCAGTAACCATTAGCTAATTTCTATGATAAATAGTTCATCACAAGTTCAGGTAAATATATTTTGCTGTGAAAGAGCATTGGCCAAAGGTTGGGGGGTGGCCTGTATGGTAAATAATTAAAGCTTATTCAAAGAGAAGTCTTGCCTTTGCCTTCAGCTTCTGGAAAATAATCTCTAGGCCCTTGGAATGTCGTGCCTGATAGGAATGTCTTTGTTTACCTGGGGGTCTCATGCCTTCCAGATAGTAACTAGGTGATTTAGGGTGAGGGTCAGAGCCATATGAACAACATAATGAAGTGTGGGGGCTTTGTTGCATGAAGCTTGGCCTCCTGAGGGCTGGAAACCGAAATCAGCCATGTGAGCAGTCAACCATGCCTACATGATGGAGCCCATTGAAGGCTTGAGTACTGGTTGGCAGTACTCCATGCTGTTTTCACTTATCAAGGCCAGGAGAATAATGTCTCCATGGGGAGAGGACAACTGGAAGCTCTTCCTTCCAACTGGAAGCTTACCTTCCAGGACTGTGCTCCATTCCCTTCTTCCCTTGACTGATTTTAATGTCTATCCTCCAGCTGTAATAAAACGTAACTGTATTAACAGCTTTCGGTGAGTTCTGAGAATCCAGCTAGTGAATTATTGAAACAGAGAGGGTGGTCTTAGAGACCCTTGAACTTGCTGTTGCTGTCATAAGTGAGGGCAGTCTTGTGTGGGGGCTCTTTCCTCTAACTTCTGCACAAGATAAACATAAACATCAACTGAGTTTCTATATACTAGTAATTTAAAGGGGTGCCTGGCTGGCTCAGTCAGTTGAGCATGCAACTCTTGATCTCAGGGATGTGAGTTCAAGTCCCATGTTGGGTGTAGAGAAGCTACTTTAAAAAAAGAAATTTAAGTTAAAAACAACAACAACAACAACCCAATATCACACAATAAAGTAGAAACAAGAAGACATGAAGTAAAAAAGCATGAAAAATATGAAAAACTTAGGGAATAATTTGTCAGAAGATGTGAAAGACCTGTGTACCTTTGGCTAATGTCATCATCCCAGGGTTCTGGGATCAAGTCCTTGCTCAGGGGGGAGACTGCTTCTTTTTCTTCTTCTTCTTCTTTTTTTTTTTAAGATCTTATTTATTTATTTGACAGAGAGAGATCACAAGTAGGCAGAGAGACAGGCAGAGAGAGAAGGGGAAGCAGGCCCTTGAGACCAGGGCCTGAGCCAAAGGCAGAGGCTTTAACCCACTAAGCCACCCAGATGCCCCAAGTCCTTGCTGAGGGGGGAGACTGTTTCTGCCTCTGCCTGCTGCTCCCCCTGCTTGTGCTCTCTCTCTGTCTCTCTGACAAATGAATAAAGTCTTTAAAAACAAAACAAAACAAAACCCCAAAATGACAAATGTAATAAAATGTAACAACATTAAAGAATACTTAAGGAAATCAAGAGATTAGGGGCGCTTGGGTGGCTCAGTGGGTTAAAGTCTCTGCCTTCGGCTCAGGTCATGATCCCAGAGTCCTGGGATCGAGCCCCACTTCGGGCTCTCTGCTCAGCAGGGAACCTGCCTCCTCCTCTCTCTCTGCCTGCCTCTCTGCCTACTTGTGATCTCTGTCTGTCAAATAAATAAATAAATAAATCTTTTAAAAAATTGAGAGAGATACCTATTTATGAGTCAGAAAACAGTGTTGTTAAGATTTCAATTATCCCCAAATTGATCTATAGATTCAAATTAATCCAAATCAAAACCACAGCAGCTTTGTTGTTGTTATTGAAATGGACAAACTTACTCTACAATTCATATGGAAATGTAAAGGAGCTAGAACAGGCAGAACAAACTCTGAAAAAGAAAACTTTATTGAGGTATAATTTACATTCCATTATTTAAATTGTACAGTTCAAGGACTTTTTTCAAAACAAAAGTTTATTCTTAAATGTCCAACAGGCTCCAAGACAAGAACAGTTCAGTCTAGCTGTAGGGGCTACAGATGGTACGGCAGGGAATGTAGGTGTTCAAAAAGGAATGGAATTAAGGATCACCTCAATGACCTTCATTAAATTTACCCAGTCATGAAAGCATCACCACAATCAAGTTCTAGGACATCTATATCACCCCAGTAAGATTCCTGTACTAATTTACAGTTAATGACCATTCCCATTTTCACCCCCAGACAACCACTAGTCTACAGATCTTTATAGATTTTTCCGGAAATTCCATAGAAATACAATATACAAATACGATCCTTGATCTTTTGTGTCTTGCTTCTTTCACTTAGCGTAGTATTTTTGAGGTTCACCCATGTTGTAGTGTTTATTAGTGTTTGTTTCCTTTTATTGTTGAATGCATCATATTTTGTGTATCGTTTGCCAGTTGATGAACATTTGGATTGTCTCTACTCTTTGCCTGGTATAAATAATGCTGTTATGAACTGGTGCAAGTGTTTGAGTGAACACATTACGTATCTTTTGGGCAGATCCTAGCAGCGACATCGCTGGGTCCTATGGTAAACTTATGATGAACTTTTAAGGAAAATGACACTTTTCTTAAGTGGTTATACCACTTTAATGCATTTACACCAGAAATGTATGAAAGTTCCTAACTCTCCATGTATTTGCCAACATTTGTTATGATAGTCTTTATTATAACCATTTTAGTGCATGCAAAGGGGTATCTTATTGTGGTTTTCATGAGAATTTCCCTAATAACCAATGATGTTGGGCATTTCTTTATGTGCTTAAGGTCTCTTTAAATCTTTGGCCCATTTTTAAAATGGGTTATTTGTCTTTTTTTTTTTAATCAAGTTGTAGGAGTTTTTTATATATCCTGCATACAAGTCCTTTATCAGACATAGAACTTACAAATGTTTTCTCCCAGTCTGTTTTGTCTTTTCATTTCCTCGGTGGTGTCTTTTGAAGGACAAACTTTTCGGTTTTGGGTTTGCTGAAGTCCAGTTTATTATTTTTTTCCTTATGGAGCATGTTATTTGTGTCCTATCTAAGAATTTCTTGTCTAAAACAAGGTCACAGAGACTTGTCTCCTGTTTTCTACTAAAACCTTTATAGTTTTAGCTTTTATATTTATGTCTGTGGTCCATTTTGAGTTGTTAGGATGGTGTGAAGCAAGATTTAAATTTATCTTTTTGCATGTGAATATCTAATTATCCCTCCACCAAATGTTGAAAGGGTTTTCTTTCCCCATTGAATTGCTTTCGCTCTTTTGTGGAAAAAAAATAAAGTAGAAACAAGATGTTTACAGTAAGCATGAGGGTTTATTACTGGACTCTATTCTGTTCTGTTGATCTATCCCCATGCCAGTACCGTACTATCTCAATTACTGTAGCTTTATAATAATTTTTAAATTGGTCAGCAAATGTCCTCCCTCTTTGTTCTTTGGCAGATTCCTTTTTGCTATTCTTTTTTTTTTTTAAAGATTTTATTTATTTATTTGACAGAGAGAGGTCACAAGTAGGCAGAGAGGCAGGCAGAGAGAGAGAGGCAGGCTCCCCGCCGAGCAGAGGGCCTGATGCGGGGCTCGATCCCAGGACCCTAAGATCATGACCCGAGCCGAAGGCAGAGGCTTAACCCACTGAGCCACCCAGGTGCCCCAACCTATTTGCTATTCTTGATCCTTTCTACATCTCTCTATATTTTGAAGATTAGTTTATCAGTTTTGGAGAGAAGAAAGCCTGCTCAAAGTTTGATAAAATCGTATTGAATCTGCAGATCATGTGACTTTTCTTCCTCAGCTTATTAATATCATTACATTGAATAATTTTTGAATGTTGATGCAGCCTTGCATCATGGAATAAACCTCACTTGGTCATTATATTCTTTTATATGTTGTTAGGTTCAATTTGCTAATATTTTGTTGAGGATTTTTACATCTGTATTCATGAGGAATACTGCTCTGTAGTTTGTTATTGTTGTTATATGTTTATGTGGTGGTATAGCTCAAGTATCAGGGTAATACTGGCCTCACAGACTTGGGGATTGTTCTTTCTTCCTCTATTTTTTGAACGATTTTATGGAGCTTCGATATTATTCTCCTATAAATGTTTAATGCAATTAACCTGTTAAGCCATCTGGCTTTAGGCTCTTTTGTGTGGGAAGATTTAAACTTAGTATTTGCTTACTGTGAAGCATGTGAGAACCACGCCTGGGTCTCAGATCTCAGATATCATTAACTGTCTTGGGAGCTGCTATGGTGGAATTGGAAGAAATAAAAATTATAATCACATGGAGATATCACTAGATACTAACATTATGGAGACTATATAAGCTAAAGAAAAAAAAGATGGAAAATACCAAGTGTTAGCAAGAACCTGGAGCAACTAGAACTCATCTACTGCACTGGTGAGAGTGTATATTAGTACAGCCCCGTTAGAAAACTAGTTTTATAAACTAAAGCTGAGCATATGGATACTGTACAATTTGGTGGTTCAAAGCCTGGAAATATGCCTAACAGAGATTCATAAATATGGTCACTAATAAATGGGTACTAAAATATTTATAGCACCACTATTTCCAATAGCCCAAGGCTGCAGACAACCCAAATGTCCACCAACAGTGGAACAGATATACTGTGGTATACTACAATTCACACAATGGAATATATCGTGACCATGAGAATGAATGAATGATCTACAAGGGTATTTAATAAAGTGGATGAACCCTTACTTTACAATGTGAAGGAAACATAGACACTAAAGAGTATATTATTAAAATATGAAATATATTTAATTATTTGACTCAATTTACATAAAATACCCAACAGACAAAACTAATCGATGCTGTTAGAAGTCAGATAGTGTTTATCTTGGGAGTTGAAGGGACGAGGCCTGAAGGGAGAACAGGGAATGCTTCTGGTGTGTTGGGCATGTTGTGTTTCTTGATCTGAGTGTGTGCAGTTTGTAAGAATCCATTGGGCTGTTTGCTTACGATAGCTGCATTTTCTGTCTGCATTATATGTTAATAAAAAGGTTTAAAAATCAGGTAAATTTGCATGTTAGAAAGCCCCTTTTCTTATGAGTATCATAAAAACCATTTAAGGGAAAATGAGAACGTGTCTTTAGATCAGTGTTTTAAAAAAAGCAGTGCTTTTTCTAGAGAAGTCTTCTAGCTGTTCAACTATAATTGTATCTTAGACTAAACAAATACAGTGCAACATGACTTTATCCCATAGCAATCAACACAATTCTGCTCTTCATGTGCTTGTAGAAAATGAATGTATCTTACCAAATTGAAAGAAAAACAAAATCACAATGTTATGTCTTGAAACCCAATTAATCAACCACTCCTTTTAAACAGGAAACCTAAAGAAAGCAGAAGCTTTCAGTAGATGAGGCCAGAAGTCCAGTGTGTCGTGGCTCAGTGTCATTGTTTTAGGGTCAGTTACTAAGGGGATGAGAAGTCTGTGGTCTGTGGGCTACATGAAAGCTAGCTTTTGGTGTACAGGTCAGAAAGTATGCATACCTTTTTTGGATGTGAATCACCTGTGGCCACAGCATGGAAGCAATGAGGGAATAAACTGCCACCTTTAGATGTCTGTAAGGTTTAATAACTATATTCCTGTAACACTGGCTACAGCTATGCCTAATTTGCCAATATATAAAGTCATTAGAATTCCATTTCGTTTTTTAAATATATACTCTGGAGAAGGGAAGAGAAAGAACAGTGCCTCGTGGCCATCTTTTCTGGGTCTTAAATGTCAATAATCACAAAAACTTCTGGCTTCTCCTCACAGATCTGTCTTCCCAGTAGGTTTTTGCCTTGACTTTGGTGCTCCAAGGGAGTTTGGACAATGAACACTTTTCTCCCCACCTGAGACATTAGAAAACAAGGTGGCTGGTATTAAGCACTTCTGCATCCCAGGATATGAAGAACCAATCAGTGCTGAATTTATACAATCCAAAAAGTGAAACATAGGAGATTACAAGTCATCTCCTGGGGTCTGTCTTTCTACTGTTTGCAGGAGCTTGAGGGTCTCCAAAGGACTATGGCCCAAATCCCTTATCAAATTGTTTCCCTCTGCATATAATTGCACATCAACTGGTGGTGCCAGTGTTTCTATTTCCAATTGGCTGAAGGACACTTGGCTTTGTTTGCCTTCTGTTCCCTTAAGCTGTGGGCCATCATGCCCACTCCCCCGCCCCAACCCCACACCCCTGATCACAGCATCTGGCACTCCTCTTCCCTACTCTGAGACCTCTGATGTATCCCCAGGTCTGAGTCCCAGCTGAAGGCCTTTTCAGTCGGTGGCTTTATACTTTTTCTCCACTGTGAGTTTTCTGGTGCTTAATGAGATTCGATCTGTCGGTGAAGGCCTTCTGACATTCTGTACAGGCATAGGGTTTCTTTCCAGTATGAATAATCTGATGCATGCTTAACGTTGCTTTCTGGATGAAGGCTTTCCCGCATTTACCGCATGCATAGTGTCTCTCTCCAGTATGAGATTTCTGATGGATAGTGAGGCGGGACTTCCAAGTGAAGGTTTTTCCGCAGTCGCTACATTTATAGGGTTTCTCTCTAGTGTGGATTTTCTGGTGTGTTATCAGATTGGACCTGTCAGTGAAGGCCTTTCCACATTCGGCGCATATATTGGGTTTCTCCCCTGTGTGAATCTTCTGATGCACACGAAGCTGTGACTTCTTAGTAAAGCACTTTCCACAGTCACTGCACTCGTAAGGCTTCTCCCCGGTGTGGATTCTATGATGTGCAATGAAGTGGGATTTCTGGATGAAGGCCTTCCCGCATTCAGGACAAACGTAGGGTTTCTCTCCTGTGTGGATTCTCTGATGCACACTTAGTGTCGATTTCTGGATGAAGGCTTTCCCACATTCGCTGCATTCATAGTGTCTCTCTCCGATATGAGATTTCTGATGTATTTTGAGGCGTGACTTCCATATGAAGGCTTTTCCACAGCCGTTGCATTTATAGGGTTTCTCTCCAGTGTGCGTTTTCTGGTGTTTAATGAGATTTGACTGGTCGCTGAAAGCCTTGCCACATTCAGCACACGTATAGGGTTTCTCTCCAGTATGAGTTTTCTGATGTGTAGTGAGGTTTGTCCTGTGTGTGAAGACCTTTCCACATTCTGTACATATATAGGGTTTTTCCCCTGTGTGAATTCTTTGATGCACGTGGAGCTGTGACTTCTTAGTGAACGACTTTCCGCACTCGCTGCATTCGTAAGGCTTCTCACCGGTATGGATTCTCTGATGTGTGTTGAAGTGGGATTTCTGGATGAAGGCCTTCCCGCATTCAGGGCATACGTAGGGTTTCTCTCCTGTGTGGATTCTCTGATGCATTCTGAGTGCTGACTTTCTGGTGAAGGCTTTCCCACATTCGCTGCACGCGTAGTGTTTCTCTCCCGTATGAGTTTTCTGATGTATGGTAAGGTCTGAATTCTGGGAGAAGCCTCTTCCACACTCACGGCATTCGTATGGTTTTTCTCCCGTATGGATTCTCATGTGTCTAAAGAGATAGGATCTGTGGAAAAAGGCTTTTCCGCATTCACTGCATTTATAGGGTTTCTGCCCAGTATGAATTTTCTGATGTGTAATGAGGTTCGACTTGAGAGTAAAGGCCTTCTCACATTGAGTACATATATAGGGTTTGTCTCCGGTATAAGCACTTTGAGGTACATTAATTGGTGGCTTCTGCCTGAGGGCTTTGTGGCTTTTATGACATTCATGGGATTTTTCCTCAGCATGAATTCTCTGATGCTCAGAGAGATGGGGCTTTTGGGGGAAGCTCTTTACACACTCAGTACATACAGGCAGTTGCTCCCCAGTCTGAATTGTCTGATGGTGGATGAGAGTTTGTTTGTTGCCAAGATGTTTTCCACGTTGATTAATGTCACAGGAATTTGCCCCTGTACTCACAGTCTCAGCAGACGAAGAGCTAGGGGCAAAATTATTATCATTTCCAAAAATCTTATCAAGCTTCTTTGTTGCATTGCTTTTATTATGATTGTGTAAGTTTAAAGTATGCTTCAGACTCTTTCCAAATGGGTCATAGTTACGGAGACTTTTAATTGAAGGAACAAGCTTGGTACTCACATGGATTATTTTTTCAATATTCTTACATTCATAGCCCCTCTCCTTAATCAACACTTTCACATGACTTAAAGGGTGATTCTGGCTCTCCCGATATCTCTCTAGCTGGCTGTTGTTTTGCCACAATTCTTCTAAAATGGAACACAATGGATCTTCTCCTATGGGTTGACCAAATTTCTCACAGTGCAATGAAACTTTCCCAGCAATTCTCTGGTGTTGCTTCCCCCCAATATCTTCGTCTAAAAAGAAAAAGAAAAAAGTAAAAATGACACGAAGGACAATTAGCAGAGGGTAGGGGGTACATGTAGTTCAGATGAGGTGAACACAGAAATGGAAGGGCGCCTGGGTGGCTCAGTGGGTTAAGCCGCTGCCTTCGGCTCAGGTCATGATCTCAGGGTCCTGGGATCGAGTCCCGCATCGGGCTCTCTGCTCAGCAGGGAGCCTGCTTCCCCCTCTCTCTCTCTCTGCCTGCCTCTCCATCTACTTGTGATTTCTCTCTGTCAAATAAATAAATAAAATCTTTTAAAAAAAAAAAAGAAATGGAAGAGTCCATATGACAATCATGTAAATAGTAATAGTGTAGTCATATAAAATTCTTCTAAAGTGCTTACTACATACGAAATAATTATATACCATTTATAATGCGCCAGGCCCCATTCCCAGTGCTTCACACATAATAGCTCATTTAATCCTCACTAAACCTTAAAAGGCGGCCATCATTACCAACCATGTTTCACAGATGAGAAAACAGCAGC
Organism: Mustela nigripes; assembly: GCF_022355385.1. Classification (NCBI taxonomy): domain Eukaryota; kingdom Metazoa; phylum Chordata; class Mammalia; order Carnivora; family Mustelidae; genus Mustela; species Mustela nigripes. Next base: position 82,915,309 of record NC_081575.1, on the reverse strand, counting down.
ACAGAGGTTATGCGTCTTGCTGAAATCAAATTGCTAAATAAATGAGAGATATGGGATTTGAATCCTGGGGATTCATATCCACTATGGAGGAGGTCTGGACAGTGAGTCTAACCAGAAGAAGAAACCCAAGTCTGTTAAGGGGAATCCTGGCAGGGGAAAGAGAGTTCAGATTATATGTCTTCATTACTTATCAGCTCTAAACTGTTCTAATCTCTTTGCCTTCTCTCGCTTTTCCCTCTGAACCATAGGAGCACCAGCATAAACTTTATGTGCCTCAAAGACACATTCTTCTACATCTATAGGAAACACCGTGCCAACATCAGCCATCTAAATAGTAAATAGATCCCGCGCTCCAACTCTCGGCCAGCTGCAAGTTTTCCTTGGTCCCAGGGATCGATGCTTTCAACAAGTGTCAAATAGGCCAGGGAAAGCCACCTAAGGCAGAAACTGCAAGCTATCCACCAAAAAAAGATTTGCATTTGCCTCTTCTTTTATAGTACTAGAAGGTAGCTGGGCAACCCATTTACCAGCCTTCCTTTGTCTTCACCAGTGAAGTATGAGTAGAAATGACATGTGCAGCTGCCAGGCTGGGACTTAAGACAGTGGGCAACACTCTTCCCCTCTCTCCTTCCCACTGGACTCAACAATGACCCAACATTCACCACACAGCTGACAACGATGCCCTAGGAGATGTCAGAGCAGGGACTTGGAACGTGGTCCCCGAATAGCCTGCTGCGATCAGAGTTGACTTGCTGAACAAATCCATTCATCTCAGACTTTTTAAAAAAATATATTTTTATTTTATTCATTTGACAGACAGAGATCATAAGTAGGTAGAAAGGCAGGCAGAAAGAGAGAGAGAGGAGGAAGCAGGCTCCCCGCTGAGCAGAGAGCCCGATGCAGGGCTAGATCCCAGGACCCTGAGATCATGACCCGAGCCGAAGGCAGAAGCTTTAACCCACTGAGCCACCCAGGCGCCCCTCATCTCAGACTTCTTATACAAAACACGTTATACATTGACACTGAGCTTGTTGTTTTGCTCCTCCGCATATTTAAAATGTTAGCTCTGATTTTAGGACACTTCTCCGGAGGTTATATCTGCTATGAATTTACAAATCAGACATGGTACCACTCACACCGATACTGAATTTGGCATGGTTTTCTTTCAGAACACAAAGACTGAAATTGTTAACATTTCATGCAACTGTCGTCCCTTTCCAAACATAATCTATGGTCCTTGGAATTCCCCTGAACCGACGCTTGAAACCTCCTTCTGAAAGACAGCAAGAGATTCTCCTCTGCCGATCTCCCCAAATTCAATGAATTTAAGTTTGCCAAATAGTTCCCATGCTTTGCTTCAGAAAAATGGAAGAATAAAGGTGCTGGGAACCAACTTATTGCCTCTCAACTCTAAGTTCATGCCTCTTTGCCTGCTCTACAAAGACGGATCTGAGTCTCTTTAAATATCTGTCACAGTGTTGAGCTTTCTCTGGAACACCGGTGGCGGTGGGGCAGCTTTCCAGCAAGTTCCACGAGCATGGCACCTCAGTTACTCTTCTTCCGTGCTCTGGGCCATGGCTGGGCCCCTCAACAAGGTCTAGATTCTTCCCTGGGAAGCAGGGGAGGCTCTTTGGTGGGTGGCCCATGGCAGCCCTAGAGGCACTGGCTGTTCCTTTTATCTGTGGTTCCTTTATTCTTTAGATTTCTCTTTACTTCTACTAGCTAATCTCTTGTCATTTCTGTCTCACCAGAGCTAATGATTCTTTCTTTTTTAAGATTTTATTTATTTATTGACAGAGAGAGACACAGGGAGAGAGGGAACACAAGCAGGGGCAGAGGGAGAGGGAGATACAGGCTTCCTGCTGAGCAGGGAGCCCGATGCAGGGCTCCATCCCAGGACCCTGGGATCATTGACCTGAACTGAAGGCAGAGGCTTAACGACTGAGCCACCCAGGAGCCCCAATAATTCTTTATGTTCTGCTTTCCCTGTTCAAATTTGTACATAGTTTCTCTCTTCTGATCAGCCCCTGAATTGTACAGCAAGAAACAGGCTCTTCATTCTGAGAACTTTCTAAAAACATGGAGGTAAAGGCCTCAGTTACCCCACAGTCTAAAATCTATGCTTTTTTTTCTGAATTCCTGTGGAAAGAAAGGTGAGGAAAAAGAAAGAGCCATCTATCTTGGACTAAGTGAGCCATTTCACAGAACACCAACATCTGATCACCAGGTGCAAACGTGTCATCTGAAGGGAGAGGGTACAGAATAAAGAGTCAGATTCATGGAACACTGACAAATGTGGGAGACATCAAGAAGATGTCAGAAATGCACAGCAAATGAAACAATCAACAAAATGAAAAAGCAGCAAACGCGAGGCGAGAAGATCTTTGCAAGTCATGTATCTGATCAGGAGTTAATATCCAAATGCTATAAAAAGCTCATACAACTCAATGGCACAAAGCAAGCAAGCCAATTTAAAAAATGGGTAGAGGAACTGAATAGACAGTTTTCCAAAGAAGACACCCAAAGGGTCACTGAAAGTGAACTAATAGAAAGAATGGAATCAGTGAATTCAATCAGGCATAAAATCATCATAATTCAGGCATAAGAAAACACGGAGCCGGTTTTAGATGGTATCACTAGGAACTGGGAAGATGGGCTGAGAACTGAAAATGGTATTTGTAAAAATGGAAAAGCACTAGGAACTGTAGGGTGACTAAAAAAAAAGGCTGAAAGATTTAAGAAGCACTGACAGAATGTGACAGAATTTGGAAGGTGGGAAGGTGATGTGTGAGATGATGACTCTAATTTCTGACCTACTGAGGGTCAAGAGAAACATCTCATGGGAACTTTCTGGGTAGCTAAATCTAGTACTAAAATACCAGTGAAAACCAGACTGGAGATGTCAAAAGCAGAGTCATCAGAATTTAATACGGATGAATGTGTCCATGTATATGAAGAAAAGACTGGTGAACAGTGGACAGGGCCCTTAGAGCAACCTCATGGCTGGGGGGTATGAGGAAGATGACAAGGCTGGAAAAAGAGGCAAGTAATAAAATATTATGCAGCCGTTTGAAGGAATGAAGCCAGATGAACACACTGTAATATGGACAGACCTTATGGATGAGTGAAAAAAAAGGAACGAACGGAATTAAGACCTGGGGCACAATATAATTTATATGTACTAAAAATAAACTCATAAACCCATACTTCCAGCTTTTAACAGATACCACACAAATTCACAGATAAACACAGTAGCTCCGTTGCCCCTGGAACGAACATGCGGAATTGGAATAAAAGGGAAGAAATGTTAAAATGTCTGAATGTGCAGGGAAAGAATCTAAGAGAAAGGGGGTGGGAGCGGAGTAGGAAGAAAAAACAGATCTTAGATAAGATAAGGTGGTTGGTATGTGATCCAGGATACAGAGATGAGAGACAGCTCTCTCGTCAAAATGCCAAGCAATGAAGACAATGGCTATTTGCAAGAATTGTACTTGGAGAAACTGTTCAGGTATCAAAGGAGCTTCCATGAACTATCTCCAATAAACTATAGAAGTTTAGAACTTTTGGGGCGCCTGGGTGGCTCAGTTGATTAAGCATCTGTTTTTGGCTCAAGACACGGTCCTGGGGTCCTTGGGATAAGCCCGGCATCCGGCTCCTTACTCAGTGGGGAGCCTGCTTCTCTCTGTCTCTCTGTCTCTCTGTCTGCTGCTTCCCTCTCCCCTGCTTATGTGTTTCTCTTGCTCTTTCAGTGGAATAAATAAATAAAATCCCAAGAAAAAAAAGGCAGTTTAGATCTTGCAGGCAGGTTATCTTCACAGCCTCTCAAAGCTATCAGCCTCTTCGAAAAAAAATGAGATTTGCTTCCATGTCCCCCATCTGCCTGAGTCCCACTCACTCACCTGACCAGCTCTGATGTGGGGTTTCCCCCTCCATTGTCCATGGCCCCTCTCCTTGCTCCAACTTGAAGATGACCTCTGGTTTGGGAACCTGGCACCCTGTTAACAGGACATAGTACAGGATAGGGTCCAGCTGATTGGATTCCAGGGGACCTTCAATGACATTTCCATTTGCTCTCCAGAAAAGTAAGCACATTTCATTGGCAACAGAGTAATAATGAGTGCTGAAAAGGGACTGAAGAGTCCTGGACAGATCAAAGATGACCCCATCACACACTCAAGATGTTCCAGAACACCCAGCAGCTGAGAATGGAAATAGCCACACTCAGGCGCCTGGCAGGCACACAGGGCAGCTGTGCTTACCCACTGAGCGCAGGTGGCTGTAATTCTCCAGCGTCACATCCCGGTACAAGCGTCTCTGAGCAGGGTCCAAGTGCTGCCACTCTTCCTTGCTGAAGTCCACAGTCACATCCTCAAATGACACGGAGACCTGTAACAGCACAGTCCTGTTCAAGGCAACAGGGTCAGCAGGGGGCGGTGGGCGGTGGGGGGAGGGTTGGAAGGAAGGCAAATAGGAAGTCGTTTTTTCATGATGTTTTACCGTAATGTACCACATAGGGCTTTCGCTCAGTACCTGGTTTTGTATTTCATTCTGAGAGAAAAACACTTATTGAAGTAGCTTGACATTCATTGCGTATGTAGTACGTTCATTTGTTTATATAGTCAGTCATTCTTTTGCAAACATGAGGATTAAAATAGGCTCTCTTTAAGTCCTCTAGTTAATGTGGGTACTACCTACATTTACTGATTGATCATGTGCCAGACCATGGCAATAGAGAATTGAATAAAATAGAAATCGAATAACAAGAAACACATAGGGGAAAAGGTGAAGCAATAGAGCCTTTAAAGACAATACAGAAAATTCATCCCCAGGTTTTGGCACAAAACAAAACAAAACAAACAGGAAAAAGATGATATAGACAAGTATCTTTATGATCACAGATTAGGAAAATAATTCTCAAACAAGATGCAAAAAAAAAATTAACCATAATGAAAAAGATTGACATCTGGCTACCATAAATTTTAAAGCTTCTATTCATTTAAAAGGTAGTGTTATAAGAGAAGAAAAGGAAAGCCACTGAATAGAAGATATCTGCAACACCTATTACTGTCAAAGGGTTTATATCTAGAGGACGTAAAGAACTCTTACAAGCCAATAAGAAGATCAGGGAGTAGAAAAGTGGGCAAAGCATTTGAACAGGCATTTTACAAAAGGGGAAATTCAAGGTTTCAGTAAACATGAAAAGGGCTTAACCTTAGTAACCAGGGAATGCAAATTTAAACCACAGTGAGGGGCATCTGGGTGGCTCAGTTGTTTGGGCATCTGCCTTCCGCTCAGGTCATGATCCTGGGGTCCTGGGATGGAGCCCCGCATCGGGCTCCCTGCTCAGCCGGGAGCCTGCTTCCCTCTCTCCTGCTCCCTGTGCTTGTGCGCTCTCTCTCTGTCAAATAAATAAATAAAATCTAAAAAAAAAAAAAACCCTTAGTGAGATACCACTATAAAATCCCTAGAATGTCCTCAATGAAAAAGACTGATAGTATGAAGTGTTGAGGAGAATGTGGTGTGATAAGAACTCTCATATTTCTGATGGTGATCTAAATTGGTGCAACTTTGCTGGAAAGCATTTTATCTTTATTGGGTAATGTTAAAGCATGCATACTCGAGAACACAGTGATTCCACTCGTGGCAATATGCCCAACCAGAATATGTGTACATGTGCAAAGGGAGGCATGGCCAAGAATATTTACAGCAGCATTATTCAAAATGTGTGTAATATTTCATGATAAAAAGTTAAAAATTAATAGTAATGAAAAAAAGCAGTGTTCAACATAATAGTAAGAGTATCTATTCTCTGTGTGAAAAATATTAAGAATTTTTTTTGGGGGGGGTGCCTGGGTGGTTCAGTGGTTGAGCCTCTGCCTTCAGCTCAGGTCGTGATCTTAGGGTCCTGGGATCGAGCTCAGCATGCGGCTCTCTGTTCAGTGGGAGCCTGCTTCTCCCTCTCTCTCTCTGCCTACTTGTGATCTCTCTCTCTGTGTCAAATAAATAAATAAAAACTTATAAAAAAGGATATTTTCGGGGATGCCTGGGTGGCTCAGTTGGTTGAGTGACTGATGCTTTTTTTTTTAAGATTTTCTTTATAAAAACAAAGATTTTATTTATTTATCTGACAGAGAGAGAGAGAGAGACAGCAAAAGAGGAAACACGGGCAGGGGGAGTGGGAGAGCAAGAAGCAGGCTTTCTGCTGAGCAGGGAGCCCCATGTGGGGCTCGATCCCAGGATCCTGGGACCGTGACCTGAACCAAAGGCAGATGCTTGATGACTGAGCCACCTAGGAGCTCCGAGTGACCGATTCTTTTTTTTTTTTTTAAAGATTTTATTTATTTATTTGACAGAGAGAGAGATCACAAGTAGGCAGAGAGGCAGGCAGAGAGAGAGGAAGGGAAGCAGGCTCCCTGCTGAGCAGAGAGCCCGATGCGGGACCCGATCCCACGATCCTGAGATCATGACCTGAGCCGAAGGCAGTGGCTTAACCCACTGAGCCACCCAGGCGCCCTGACAGATTCTTGGTTTTGGCTCAGGTCATGATCTTGGGGTCATGGCTTGTATCAGGCTCTGCATTCAGTGCCAAGTCTGTTTGAGATTCTTTCTCTCCCTCTCTCTCTGCCCTTCCTCCCACTTGTGCTCCCTCTCTCTAAATAAACCAATAAAAAAAACTTTAAAAAAGAATATCTTCTTAGTGCCTTTTATTTGCATAATCCCTAAGCATATTACACCCCCCCAGACCCTTGTGCCACACACACACACACACACACACACACACACACACACACACGACCCAAGACCAGTTTTCTGGCTAGGGAGATCTGGGGAGTTGGGGGAGAGAACCATGTGAATGTATTACCTATTCAAAAATTAAGTTAAAAATCACCAATGGGACCAAAGTGGAATAGACATAATTCTATTTCTCCTGCTGAGTACAGCTAAAATCCCAGGACATTATATATAAAACAAAGATAAGGGTACTCTGTAAGTTGGAGAGACGGAGGCAAACTTGCCATGGTTGTCGGAACCTGAGGAATGCCACAGTGGTGATTTCCTCATTTTCTTTTTGCCCCACATATCTTGGACTAGGTGCTAGAGAAACTGGCAACCTAGAATGCCAACTGGCATAGACTGAAAACAGCCCCAGGAAAGCCTGCTTTCATGAGTTCAAGTACCAGGGAAAAGGCAATGTAGCAAGAGAGAAAAACTTCAATGATACTGCCCTGTTCCAGCCAAGTATCACGGAAAAGAACTGTGCTCCTACTCCCATTCTCATCAGCAAAGGCTGAATGGGGAGCCTAGATTTTCATCCCAGCCTGGGGGTAACGAGACCCCTTGCCCATAGTATCACTTTAGGCCACGTGGGGCCCTTGGACTTCCAACCCCACTTGACAACAAGGTGTCGTCTGCCTTCCCTCCAAGGTGGTGTCAGACGTTGTGTGCAGGAAGGCCTGAAATCCTACCCTTGCCCACTAGCAACAAGGTGCTTGTCTCCTTCTGGGGTGTCAAAGGAGGTCAACTGGGGAACCTCAACTTTACATCCACCTGGCAATAAGCATTTTTCAGAATCCTCTTCAGAAGAAGAAGATTCTTCCTTTCTAGCAGAACAGTGTCAGAGGAGACCTGTTAAACATAGCATTTAAATAAAATCTAGACTGTCATAGTTCCCAAAATATCCAGGACATAACTGAAAAATCAGGCATCATGAGAAGAAGCAGAAAAATCTCGACTGAAATGAGAAAAGACAATCAAGAGATACCAACATTGAGATAACACAGATGTTAGAACTATCTGACAAGAATTTTAGAGCAGCTATCATAGAAATGTTTCAACATACTCAAAAGAAATTTGAGAATAGAAAGTCTTAGCCAAGAAAGAAAAGATACAAAGACAAACTGAATGGAAATTTTAGAACCTAAAAATACATTGACAAAATTTAAAACTCCACTGGGTTCAACAGGAGAATAGAGAGGACAGAGGAAAGAATCTGAGAACTTGACAATGGAACAATGGAAATGATCCAATATGAACAGAAAGGAAAATTGGCTGGAAAAAAAAATGAACAGAGCCTCAGGGACCTGTGAGACAGTAATAGAAGATCTGGCATTTGTGTCATCAGAGTCCCAGAAGGAGAGGAGAACAAGTGTGGGGCTGAAAAAATATTTGAAGAAACTGGCTGACAATTTCCCAAATTTAACAAAAATTATCAACTTACAAGTTTCAAGAAGCTGAGGAAAACCCCCAGAGGAAAAGCCAAAGAAATCTATACCAAGACACTTTACAATCAGACTTAAGAAAACTAAAGACAAAGAAAAAAAATCTTAAAATTAGCTAGAGAGAAACCACAACTTACTTATGGTCAGAAAACAAAGTGACAACAGATTTCTCATCAGAAACCATGAAGGAGGGGCACCTGGGTGGCTCAGTGGGTTAAAGCCTGTACCTTCGGCTCAGGGTCATGATCCCAGGGTCCTGGGATCAAGCCCCACATGGGGCTCTCTGCTCAGCAGGGGGCCTGTTTCCTCCTCTCTCTCTGCCTGCCTCTCTGACTCCTTGTGATCTCTGTCTGTAAAATAAATAAATAAAATTTTTAAAAAAAAGAAAAAGAAAGAAACTATGAAGGAGAGATGCAAATGGCACAACATTTTTCTTCCCAAATATTTATTTATTTATTTATATTGGTGGGGGGGCAGAGAGAGAGAGAATCTTCAGGCAGACTCCCCACTGAATGCAGAGCCTGATGCAGGGCTTGATCCCAGGACCCTGAGATCATGACCTGAGCCAAAATCAAGCATCAGCTGCCTAACTGACTGAGCCACCGAGGTACACTGGCACAACATTTTTAAGTACTCAAAGAAAAGATCTGTCGACCCTGCCATATCTGGCAAAACTACCCCTAAGAAATGAAGTAGTAACAGGCATGTAGGTGGCTCAGTCATTTAAGCGGCTGACTCTTGATTTCGGCTCGGGTCATGATGTCAGGGTAATGAAATCGAGCCATGCATTGGGCTCCGTGCTGGGCATAGAGCCTGCTTAAGATTCTCTCTTTCCCTCTCCCTCTGCCTCAGCCCCCTTCCCTGCTCCCCCACCCCCCAATAAAAAGAAATGAACTGGTAATGGCCAATAAATACATGACAAGGTGCTCAGCGTCATTAATGATCAGGGAAATACAAATCAAAACGATGATGAGATACTACCTCACACCCACTAGGATGGCTGGAATCAAGACGTCAGAAAATAGCAAGTGTTGGTGAGAACGTGGAGAAATTGGAACCTTCATATATTGCCGGGGGAGTGTAAAATGGTGCAGCTGCTTCGGGAAACAATTTGGCAGCTCCCCAAATGACTGCATATAGCTACCATTTGACCCAGCAATTTCATTCCTAGGTACATGCATCCTCAAGAGAAATGAAAATATACAGCCGTGGGGGCACCTGGGTGGCTCAGTGGGTTAAAGCCTCTGCCTTTGGCTCAGGTCATGATCCCAGGGTCCTGGAATCGAGCCCCGCATTGGGTTCTCTGCTCAACAGGGAGCCTGTTTCCTCCTCTCTCTCTGCCTGCCTCTGCCTACTTGTGATCTCTGTGTGTCAAATAAATAAATAAAATCTTTAAAAAAAAGAGAAATATATGGCTGCATAAAAACACATACACATATGTCGAGAGCAGCATTACTCATAAGAGTTAAAAGGTGGATATCACGCCGGCGTACGTCAGTTGACAAAGGGATCAACAAAACACAATACATCTATACAATGGCATATTATTCAGCCATAAAAAGGAATAAAATAATGGACACATGTTACAACAGGTACATGTCCAATGTGCTAGACTTCTTCCCTATCTGTATCTACGTACAAACTAACCCACCTATAGAGACTGGAGACTTCCTACTTTATTCTTCAAGTTATATATAACCTATTACTACCATTATTTATTTTGCTACTCAAATTGTCCCAGATTTGACCAGAGGGAGTTCCTTGAAACATTATGCTATGTGAAAGAAGCCAGACACAAAGATCACAGAATATATGAGTCCATTCATGTGAACTGTCCAGAAGAGTGAAGTCTATAGAGACAGAAAGTGTATGAGTGGTTGCTGGGGTTGGGGGAGGCAGGGAACGGGGGTGGAGGGGTGGGGAGGAGTGAGGGCTGCAGGAAATGGGGCTTCTTTTTGAGGTGATGAAATTGTTGTGAAATGGATTGTGTGAAGCTGTAATTAAGAAAGAAATGAAAAGGAAACCAAGATATTCTCAGGTGAAGGATAATCTGTGGCCAGCAGACCTACCCTAAGTGAATGGCCAATGCAAGTTCTGTGAACAGAAAGGAGGTAATAAGAGAAGGAATCTTGGAGCATCAGGAAGGAAGATAAAATGGAAAAAGTAAAAATACAAGTAAACACAATAAACATTCCTCCTCCTCTCGGGTTTTCTAAATTACATTTGCAGGTCAAAGCAAGACGTTTACCTTGTCTACTGTGGATTTCCATGTATGTAGGGGAAATATTTAAGACAACTGTATTATAATATAATCTGGTAAGGGTAAAGGGATTTAAAGGTCACTGAGTCTTCTATGCTTCATTCTAACTGGTAACATGTCAATGCCAGTGACTTATTTGGTGATGGAATTGTTCTGTACCTGTATTATTGCACAAGAATCAATACATGGGGGTGCCTGGGTAACTCAGTTGGTTGGGCGACTGCCTTCGGCTCAGGTCATGATCCTGGAGTCCCGGGATCGAGTCCCGCATTGGGCTCCCCGCTCAGCAGGGAGTCTGCCTCTCCCCCCGACCTTCCCCCCTCATGCTCTCTCTCCCTCTCTTTCTTCCAAATAAGTAAGTAAGTAAGTAAGTAAGTAAATAAATAAATAAATAAATAAATAAAATCTTTAAAAAGGAAGAATCAGTACATGAATGGCAGAGAACTACACACACACACTGTAGCAATGTCAGTTTCCTGTTTGTGATACTCAGTGATGCAGGATGTAACCACTGGCAGAAACTGCATGAAGGGTTACATAAGACCTCTCTCCATCTTTGCAACTTCCAGTAAATCTATAATTATTTCAAAAATAAAAAGTTTTAACAAGCTACCAATATTATCCTCAGAAGGACTGGAGTAGTGAGCACACCAGAAAATATCAGAATGCATTCATTTCTTTCCTCCCTGCCTACCTACAAACCTATCTACCTATTATATGGGCTGGTGACTTCCTACTTTATTCAGTGGGTTATAATCTATTGCTGTCATTTTTTATTTTGCTACTCAAATTGTCCAATTTGGCCACAGGGCGTTCCCTCCAGGTGGCTCCTGTGTCATTTTGACATGGCCTCATCTTTTAAGCACTCTATTACTTTTCAGTACAATGAGTTCTTTCACGATCATTTTGTACTCTCTGCTCTAAACCTGGAATCAGTCATTTCTCCAAGAAGCTCTGGTTCCCATTAGTGATGAATGACAAGTCAAGGTGTGCTCATTGTGCCTGGCGTGTAATTGTATTTTCAGCAGTCAGAGCGAGGGCTCTTCTTCCTTGGAATGCCTACTAATCAATGTGGAAGAAATGATGGGATTAGAAAAACGTCATTAGGGAAACAGCAGAGTAATTAATTGTTAGAGGCAAGACTTGTCACTGGATGCATGAGAAATAGGATATTTACATAGCCTCAAAGCATCTCCCCACAAAATAGTTATTACACAGGGAAAGACAGTCACGTTACAGAACCTGACAGACACTGTCTCAGTCATAGTGAACAAAGTTAATATTATCAATGAAATCTAAATTGATATTGAATGCCTACTGACACGAAGCACTGAGAAGAACACAGCACTGTTTCTGTGATACTCCTGAGCGAAAAAAGGAATGACCTAAATCTGATTATGAGGAAGCAAGAAACAAATCCAAGTTGAGGGACATTCTTCCAAACGGTCCATGTCCTGAAAGCCAAGGAAAGGCTGAGGCACTCTTCCGGATCCAAGACTAAAAGGACATGCCAAGGAAATGTAATAAATGAACCTGGATTGGATCCTGGGCCAGGGGAAAATGCTATAAAGGCCCTTCTTGTGACAGCTGGGGAAACTGTATATTATACGTTCCAGATTAGATAATTAGGTAATACATGCTATGTTAGCCCCTTATCAATGTGAAATGTCTTCTTTCCGAAAACTGTACTGTGGTTACGGAAGACAATGTCCTTGTTCTTAAGAGATTCGCCTTGAAGTATTTAGGGGTAAATACTAAAAACCGTGTCTGCAAATTCCTCTCGAGCGGTTCAGAAAATAAAGTTTTAAATATAGGTGTGTGTATACACATAGACACGAACTTACAAACACACAGGCATACATCAAGAACGGAATGAAAGCAAATGTGGCAAAATGTTAACGGGTTATTTTGGATGCAGGGGTACATAGTTTTTTGTGCTGTTCCAGTAATTTCTCTTCCATTTTTAAAATTATTTCAGAAGAATCAAAAGTTAAAAACAAAAAACCAAAGCTTTGAAACTCCTCGTGGAAAATTTAGGCCTCGGGGTGGGTGAGGATTTCCTAAAGGACAGAGAATATGCGTTGTTGGGTATCAAAGAAAAAACCTAATGATTTGACTCTTTGGAAGTGAAGAAGCTTTATTTGCCGAAAGCACCTCTGGCCTCTGGGAGCCCAGGTTGGCCTCCCCTTGCTGGCGAATGATCAGGGGCACCAAGCGTGCAGGAACTCACAGTACCTTCTCCAGCACCAGTAGCTTCTGGAGGCAGCAACACAAACTCTGGGCCAAGCCCAGCACTTGGAGCATCGCCCCCGCCCCAACCAAGCCAGCACTCCTGAGCACAGCCCTGAGGGTTGCTGAGAGGAGGACCTTCACTTGAGCCCCCAGGAACACACCCACCTGTACCACCTTCATCACCCAAGGGCAGTCAACGAGGGGGAACCCTGGGGTCAGGCTTGCGGGAAGCTCTCATTCTTCCCGCCCATCCTCTGGAGCAGCTTGCCAGCTACCCCGAGGGCAGAGGGGCAGGTGTGTGGCCAACACGGGGAGGGGGGGCCCTCAGGAGGCGGGACATGCGTGGCTATTCACCAATCAGTGTGCAAGAATGAAAATACTCTCTCATTTGGCACTGTTCAACATTTTAACAACTCCAGTGGCCCAAGCTAGTGGACAAAAGACCATCCTCAGTCAGTCCCTCCCTCCTTGGGAGTCATGAAGGCCCAGGCCCCGTCTGCAGGAAAAGTGTACAAAGCCCATGACAGGCATAAGATAAATATACACAAAGTATACTGCCCACAGATGCCCGTCTTTGCTCCCCTTCCCCACAAAAATAGCAGCTTTGGGAGGGGGATTTTGGCGCCAGAAATCTGGGGAGAAAGTTGCTAACACAGACTAGCCCAGATTTCAGCCTCACCCGCCACCTATGAAAGGGTTTGATTTCCTGTCCCATTTATACCAGGCAGGATGGCACGCCTACCACCACCAGGACCCCTGCAAGGACTTCCTCATCTGAGGTGAGGATCCCCACTCTAGCTCCTTGCGGCTCTCCTGTCTCCCTTCGGGATCATCTGAGCCACACACTACAGGCTCTCATCCCGGGGGCCCTGCTGGGCTGCCAGGACTGACTACTCACTGTCCGTTGTGTTTCCTGGCCCTCAGCTTCCGCCCTTCCCGCAGCCGGCTTAGGTCTCCATACCCCCACTTCTGGACTTGCCTCACTCCTGTCGCTGAACACTTCCACATCCCCTCCTGTGATATGACCCGGCCCTCCAATACCCTGTCCCAGCCTAGCAGAAGGGCTTCCGTGGTGCTTATGGGGCTGGCTGAAAGTGCGCAGCGAGTTCTTGGCTCCCTGGGCCCTCACCAGAGGCCAAAGACCCAGCCTCTGTGTGTGTTTGCCTTTGGCTGGGGTTGCTTTGATCTTCCCGGCTCCCTCTGGCCGTTCCCTGTTCCCTTGGACTGTTCTCATACCCCTCCAGGGCTCCCTCTGGGTTTCCCCTGCTTCCCCTGCCCACTCCTGTCTCTTCTCCCTGCTGCTCCCTCTGCTGGTCCTTATTCCCTCAGCGTCAGTCCTCATCGGACTGCCTTGGTCCCTCTGTTTACTGTTCCCTCTAAATGTTGCTTGCTCCTTCTGAGTGCCCTTTGGTCTCTTTCCGAATCGTCCCTGGGTTCCTCTAACTGTCCCATGCCTCCTGTTTCTTCTTCCTTCTGATGCTCCCTGGTGCCTCTGACTGTCCTGTGTTTCCTCTGACAGTTTTCCCTCTAGCTGACCTTAGTCTGTGGCATCATTCTTCTGATGGCGCCCTAGTCCATCTGGCTGTTCCCTGGTCCTGATGAGCTTTTCTTATTCCTTCTACTTGGCACAGACTGACTGCCCTTTGAGGCCCCTGACTGCTGTCTGGTCCCAGTTCTTCCCTGTGCCTTCAGCAAATCCAGAATGCATTTTTAATATACTCTCACTTGACACTCCTGCATCTGGTTTGGGGAGGTGGCAGGGGGCACTTTGCAGACAGCTGGTCAACCCGGCTCCTAGCCTAGACTCTTGACCACCAAAGTCTACCAGTTCTGGGTGCTCCGCCATGCTTGATTTTGGACTTTCCTTTCTCCATCACTTACATCATGTCTATTTGCTGGCTCTTCTGTTTCCTGGGTAGGGTGACCAACTGTTTCATTTGCCCAGGACTTTCCCTATTTTTGTACTGAAATCCCTGATCCCAGGAAACCCTGTCACCCTATTCCAGGGAACTCTGGCTGTTCCTCAGTCTCTCCCTGGCTTCTGCAACTGGCCCTTAACCCCGGTGCCTGTTACATGGGGCCTCTCGCTGCTAACTGGCCTCAGGAATGCCTACTATGCCTTCCTGCTATTCTCTAGTCCCTCTAGCTGTTCTCTGGTCCATCAAGCTGCTCTCCAACACCAGATAAGCTTTTAATGGCCACTTTGTGGTTTCTAGTCCCCTGGTTAGCCCCGGGGACCTCCAGGAGACACCCTGTGCCCAGTACAGCTTTGCTGTTCCCTCTGGCTGTTCCTGGACCCAGAGACTTCCTTGTTCCGTGTGGCTCCTGATGTCCTCAGCCTGGGAGGCCTTTCCCTGTCTTTCCACCTGTCCCATGGGCCTGTCCCCTCCCCACCCTTCCCCCTGTTTATAGCCTCGGCAGCTGGTCCCTGCTCCTCTGGCTGCTATCCACTCCCTTCCCATTCTTTCCTATTTTTTTCTGTTCCCTGGAGCCTCTACCTTTCCCTATCCCCTTGGATTCTTCCCTAAGCCCTGGTGCCTTGTGAAGCTGCTTGTCCCACAGGCTCTTGCCCAGAATGCCAAACCTATCTACTTTTTTTTAAAAGATTTTTTTAAAAAGATTTTATTTATTTATTTGACAGACAGAGATCACAAGAAGGCAGAGAGGCAGGCAGAGAGAGAGGAGGAAGCAGGCTCCCTGCTGAGCAGAGAGCCCAATGCAGGGGGCTTGATCCCAGGACCCTGGGATCATGACCTGAGCTGAAGGCAGAGGCGTTAACCCACTGAGCCACCCAGGTGCCCCTCTACTTTTTCCATTTTAGCCAAATTTTGTTTTCCCATCCCTCTGGATGGTCTCTGCTCCTCTGGCTGCTATCTACCTTCTGGTCCCTCCTCCTATTTTGCGATCCCTCTTATTGTTCTTGGACCTGCTGGCTTTTCCCTGCTCTCTACTTCTCCAGTCCCCATGACTATTTGTTGGTCTCTCCGCTGCCCCTGGCTTCTGGGCTTCTGTTTCCCGTTTCCTCTGTTCCACTGCACTCTCATCTGTCCCCTGGGTCCCTTGGCTATCCTCCATCTCCAGGGAGAGCACCAGGGTCCCTTCAGCTGTTCCTCATCCCTCTTTCTCTTACTGACCCTTCTGCCTATTTTCCAGGTTCAGCCACTATTTCCTGGTCCCGCTGGCTGTTCCCTACACTCTTATTGGTTCTTTGGCATATCTGCCCATTCCCTGCTTCCTGACGTCTAACGAAAAAAAACAAAAAACCCAACAAATAAATAAGTGAATAAATAACATTCAACAGTGTCTTGGTCATTTCCATCTCTTCTTGAAAAGGGTCAGAGGTCTGTGGTTAGGAAGGAAGGGATGAATGGAGAAATGTACCCTGTAAAGCCCAGAATCTTTCATCTAGAAATTCCCACACACTGGCTGGGCAAGAGGCCACCTGCGGAAAGACTGGGGAGGAGTACTTTGTTGTGGGCCCAAACTGTGGGTCTGTGATTGATAGGATGGAGCCTATACATTTCCCTGGGTGGAAGGAAGGGCACTATGGTTAGGCGGCAATTTGTTTACCATTCGACAACTTCATACCTTTGACCCAAATATAATTTCAGTGATGTGAGCAAAAGATTCAAGTGCAGGAATTTTCCCACAGCAGTGTTGGTCACAACAGAAAATCTGGAACACCCTAAATACACATACAGCGGATTGGTTAAATTAATTCAAGTTTATCCAAAGGACATAATGCTATGTGTTATGCAGACAGGAAGATAAAATATTTAATGCCCAGAAAATCATGTTAAGCTGACAAATGAAAAAGGAGGCAACCAAATACTGTGATTCCATTTTTAAACTTAAGCTACAGGATGTATCCGTGTCTGGTATGCGTGCACAGACACAGTCCTGAACATACACCCACATACATGCACGCATGTGCGTACAAAGGAAAAATGAACTGAAAGGAAATGTAGCTGAATGTTAACAATGGTTAACTTTGGGTGATGCTGGAATTACAAGTAATGTTTCATTCTCTTCTATTTGTTTACCTGTGTTTCTAACATTTTATCGTGGTATAATGAAATTATGAAACAATAAAAATCAAAATAATTTTTTAAAGTTTAATATCCTAGTGACCACGAGACCCTGAGCCTCTGTGACCAGAAGCCTGTCCCAGAAGCCTGTCCAAGAGGTGACAGCACCCACAGGAAGATCTGAAACAAGGAGCTGTTGGGCAGGGTCTGGCTTTCTCATCTCCTTCCCCTGTTTACAGATTCTCAAGGGGAACATTTATTTTTCTTTTTATTTTTTTTAAATTATTTATTTGAGAGAGAAAGAGAAGGAACATAAGTGGGGTGGGGGGTGGAGGGGCAGATGGAGAGGGAGAAGCAGACACAGGGCTCGATCCCAGGACCTGGACATCATGACTTGAGCTAAAGGCAGGCGCCCAACAGACTGAGCCACCCAGATGCTCAAAGGGAAACTGTAGTGGGCAACTTGGTCTTGGCTGTGGTGTGGTGAGGGTGGAGGACCCATTCAGGAGACCTGGTTCCAGTCTAACGCTGTTACTCAAAATCCAAGGGGCCTGGGTAAGTCATGTCCATTCTCGGGCCATTTTACACCTTTGAAAGGAAGAGGAAGAACTAGAAGGACGCTGGATCCTGTTGTTGTCCTATTACCCTGCCATCTTCTCAGTTCCAGAGAAAAGGGGTTTTTCTGCCTTAGATCAGGATAGAGGAGAAATCAGCAAATCCCCTGAGACAAGGGAGAAAGGAGGCTGGGGGAGGGGGACTGATCAGCTGAGCATCTACGGAGAGCCAGTGGAGAGCGCAGGGTCTGTGCTGTGGGTCAGGGGCAGTGTCTTCCTTGCTAGGACCCCGGATGTGGGGTGACCCTCCCCTCCCACCTTCCCTCCATCACATGACCACTGAAACACACAGGGCTCTGGATGTGGGACACCAGCTACGTGGTACTCACACAGCTGGAGGACGGTGACCTGGTATCCTGGAGTCTTGGAATCAGCCACTTCTGTGACCCACCTGCCCCCTCCTTGTGGCCCTGGGGACAAGTCAGGGCTGCCTCCTCACTGGGTGAATTCCAGCCCCTGGAGTCCTCTCCCTCCTCACCTCACACAGGCTGCCATGTCCCTCTGCAGCCAGGACCGAGGACCATTGGGGAGAACTCTGGTTGGCTGGCATGTTCCCGCTGGGCCTCAGCTCTCCGGGCTCTCTTGCCGATGACTCTGCTCTTCCCAGGAGCTCGAAGCCGGGTGGGCAGCCGGGGACCCAATCAGAGCTGCTGGGGTCTGGCCTGGGGGCTCCGCAGAGACTCCAAGAAATGCTGAAAAGCCAGTGTCCACGTGGTCAGTCATTCACCATTCTCCCCACAATTGCCTCCTGGGGGCACCGAGGGGGCAGCTCTCTGTGCTGGATACTGTGAAAATGTTCAGTAAAACCAATACCAAGTGTTAGCATATAATATGAAAAAAAAAATACTCGTAAGACTTAGTATAAAATGAATGAGGGCTTGAATTCCAGATCTTCTAGCTAGAATCTGGGGGAAGTCACTTCAGTCTGAGTTTCTTTATCTTACAGCTGAGGATGAAAACATCTGTTCTCATAGGGTCATTAGAATTAAATGGTATATTAAATACCTCCAAAGCACTCATTCCTACTTGGCACCTGGAACATACTCCATTGATATTAAATATTATTATTATTACAAGGGCAAAGCAGGTACCTCTTTTAATTTTCAAACTCATCCTATGAACTAGGTATTCTAGTAGTATTATTCCCATTTATCATCACATAGAGATGTTCAGAGATATTAACAAAGGGGGAAGGACAGGGACTCAAACCCAGGTATGTCTGGCTCCAAGGTACATTTTCTTAAATACTAAGCCATATGGTATTCTGTACATGGGAGGTCACAAAAAACATTATTTCCATTTCCTGCTGCCCTTAAAGTGCTCTGGCTAGAGGTGATCATGCCACAAGTGCATAAACTGAGCTTCTGGATAATTTGGTGTCTGCTCTGGGCAACTGAGAGAGCCCACCTTCTTCTGCCATATATGAAAACATAAACTCATTGCCTCCCTCCCCCAACTCCCATCCGGGCACTGACAACCAGCATGTCTGTACAGGCTCCTAAATCCGTAACCCACACTGCGTGACAAAATCGTGTCCCAGATGGTATCATCCACTGGTTTTCATAGGTTCCCCCAAATAATCATCAACACAGGCAATACACCCTCAATAGCAAAACCAACTCAATGACTTTTGGAGACCAAACCTGACCTCTTATAGGACCCCATAACTCACAGCCCATATGGAGAATTAGTGACTCCCATAAAATCTTTAGTAATAGTCTATCACATACTAACTCACACAGTCCCGCATTTACCGATATCCACAGGTCTCAATCAATGACTCGTAAAAGGCCACCAGACTGACCCCCCAAAACTTGTAATCCCAGGCTTACAAGCAATCATTTGCCACCTCAGGGTCCAATCAATAACTTTCGTGGGCTAATCAATGGCTTCAGATACATATATCTCCAACTCTTTTTTAAAAAGATTTTATTTATTCTTTTATTTACTTGACCAGAGAGAGAGAGAACAAGCAAGGGGAGTGGGAGACAGAGAGAGAGGGAGAAGCAGACTCCCCACTAAGCAGGGAGTCAGATGCGGGACTTGATCCCAGGACCCTGAGATCATAATCTGAGCTGAAGGCAGACACTTAACCAACTGAGCCACCCAAGCACCCCTATATCTCCAACTCTTATAAAACCTCAAGAATTTCCCAAGACTGTCACTCACTGCCCCATTGTGAATCACATATATAGGCTTTAGATTATCTAATACTATTGGACCCTATCTCATTGATCCTTCCCCAAGGAAATCCCCCCAATCCTTGACTCCCAGAGGAACCAAATCAGCCCCAAACCTGATGTGGCATTGAATTTAGAGGATAAAAAGAAAACCCAAGGGGCGCCTGGGTGGCTCAGTGGGTTAAGCCTCTGCCTTCGGCTCAGGTCATGATCTCAGGGTCCTGGGATAGAGCCCCACATCGGGCTCTCTGCTCAGCGGGGAGCCTGCTTCCCCCTATCTCTTGGCCTACCTGTGATCTCTCTCTGTCATATAAATAAATAAAATCTTTAAAAAAAAAACGAAAAAAAAGAAAGAAAATCTAAAATACTTCCAGGCAGAAACGATGTGTTATTTACAATGGAAAGGGCTCACAATGGCAACTAGACTTATTGTTTGCAATGACAGGAATCATATTAGAAGAAAATATCTACAAATTACTGAGAGAAAGGGGCTGAGATCCTAGAATTTTAAATGAATCCTAGCTTGATACTATTCTTCTGTCAGAGCAAAAGACAAATTTAGACATAAAAACATTTATAACATTAAATGCCACCATTCCTAGCTCAGAAGACCACTCAAAGGAAGAGTCTAAGCAATTATAAGTTGAATAGTTAACAGGAACCTCAAAAACCAGAGGAAAGCAGTCTTGAAAAATGATTCTTGTAATATATAGTTATATCTGAATAAAGAAAAATAATGTAACTAGGCATATGGAATAAGATTACTATTAATTGGAAAATTTACAATAGCCTGGAAAAATCTACTGAGTAAAATGACGAAGAGAAGGCAAATCACGCACCTCTATTCCTAGATCCAAATGTGATTACAACATTACTGGATCTAGTAATAGAGAAAAGACAGACAATTATATTTGTAAGGAAGGTGAAGGCAACTACTAGCAGAAATTGATGTAAGTAATCAAAATCCCAAACTATCAGAATTCCTAGATAATATGAACCCAGAGGGGAATGAGAAATGTGACCAAACCAGCAAAAATAGGAAAAGAGTAGAAATACCAACCAAGTCAAATAAATAGTTAGCATAAAATAATAGAAGGCACGAAATTTAATAGGTTATAAATCAACTAAATTGAATCAGCTGACTCCTGCCATAAAAGACAAAGACAATGGGACTGGTTCACAAAACAAAACACAGGTGCCACATATGTAAAACAAAAAGACAAAGATGTGAAATGAAGCGTTGGACAGAAACATGCCATTGCTGTTTATCATTCTTTCTGTTATAGTTGGTCGCTATGTCTTAGTTAGGAAAACTCAGGGTCATAAAGATGTTCAATGTTTTCTTCTAAATTTGGACTGTTCTTTTACATTTAGATTTATAGCTTTCTTGGGAAGGATTCTGGTGTGTGGTATGTGCTAGGGTCGAGATTCATTTCTTCCAGGGCAGCTGGGGGGCTCAGTCAGTTAGTGTCTGCCTTTGGCTCAGGTCATGATCCTAGGGTCCTAGGGTCCTGGGGTCCTGGGATCAAGCCCCAGATCAGGTCAGGCTCCCTGCTCAGTGGAGAGTCTACTTCTCCTTCCTTTGTCCTCCCCCTGCTTATGCATGCTCTCTGTCAAATAAATAAATAAAATCTTTTTTGAAAAAAATATTCTTTTCTTCCATATGGGTATCAAGGAGATCCAACATGGCTTATTGAAAAGACTGTCCTTTCTCCACTGCTCTGCAGCATTGCTTTGTGACCATCTAGGTAGAGGTCCATTCCTGACTCTGTGTTTTGACTGGTCTACTTGTCTATATGTGGACCACTACTATCATATCTTAATTAATGTGCTTCATATCAAGTTCTGATATCTGGTAGAATAAAAGGATATTAAATTGGACTACACTAAAATGAAAGACCTTGGCTCATCAGAAGACAAAATTAAGAGTGAAAAGGCAAATCCCACAGTGGGAGAAGATGATCGTAATACTGGTATCTGACAAACAATTCATATCTCAAATATATCAAGATTCCTAGAAATCAATAGGAGTAACAGGAAAAACTCAAAGGGAACAGGCACTTCCCAGAGAAGATATGCCAAGTGGCAAATAAGCATAGGAAAAGATACTCAACTTTAGTTATCAAGGATACATAGATTAAACGGCAATCAGATACTTCTTCATAACCACCAGAAATGGCTGAAAATGGAAAAGATGGAAAATAACCAAGAGAGCTGGTGAGGATATGAGTGATGGGAACTCATAAATTGTTTCCGAGGAGCATACAGTAGCACAAACATTTTGTAAAACTGTTTGGTGTTATCTATGAAAGCTGAACACAGGGGCGCCTGGGTGGCTCAGCAGGGTAAGCATCTGCCTTCAGCTCAGGTCCTGGGATCGAGACCCGCCTGGGGCTCCCTGCTCAGTGGGGAGCCTGCTTTTCCCTCTCCTTCTACCCCTCCCCCTGCTCATGTGCTCTCTCTCTCTCAAATAAATAACATCTTAAAAAAGAGAGAGAGAGCTGAACCCAAGTAATAGTCTATGACCCAGCTCTTCCACTCCTAGGAATGTACTCAGGAGAAAGGCGAACATATTTTGATTGAAAGACAAGATGATGTTCAGAGTGGCTTTATTCAAAACTGAAAATTATCCAAATGCCCATCAATATCAGAATGGATAAACAAGTTGTCCTATAATCATACAAGATAGTACTCTACAGTAACAAGAATGAACAGATTACTATGCATGACAGACAAGAATCTCATCTTATGAATATTCCACTGGCCAAAGAAGCCAGACCCAACAGAGCAATGAATCAATACCGTAGGATTATGTTTATATAAATTTCAAAAACACGTAAAACTAATCTATGCTGTTAGAAGTCAGGCTGTTGGTACCCCTTGGGAGGAGGTTAGTGATTGGAAAGGAACACAAGGGGGGTATTTCTTGGGTGTAGCGATGTTCTATTTCTAAATCTAGGTGGTGGTTGTGCATGTTCACGCAGTCTGTTAAAAAATCATCAAGCTAAATGTATAATCTGTGCAGTTTCCTGTATTATGTCATAATTAAATAAAGATTTTTTTAAAAAATATACACCAGGCAAATGTAAGAAAATGAAAGCATACCTAGAAATATAATTACTGAGGAGGAAATTAAATCCAAACTGTTCCGTAGATTAACAATGGGGTTCATTTTTAATAAAATATACAATAAAGAAGTACATAAACTTTTGCATAAATTTTTAGGGCCATTCAGTATGTACAAATAAAACCAGCACAAATGCATGAAACCACATGAAGTCTTCAAAATCATAATTATGGGGATTTCCTCTTCAGAAGATGGAGTAGTTTACCTATTCTTTCTGCTAAATACAACTAATACAACTAAATACAACTAAAAAGTGTGGATATTATACATAAAATATAGGGAGAAGGGTGCCTGAGTGGCTCAGTCAGTTAAGCGTCTGCCTTTGGTTCAGGTCATGATCTGAGGGTCCATGAATCAAGCCCCACATCGGGCTCCCTGCTCAGTGAGGAGTCTGTTTCTCCCTCTGCCTCTCCCACTGGCTTGTTCTCTCTCTCTCTCACTCATACTCTCTCTCTCAGATAAATAAATAAAATCTTTTAAAAAAATATAGGAAGATGTGAAAAGGTGGAGTGAAGAGGCCAGACTGACTAGGGATCCTGGCAGTGAGTTCTCCTGGTTTTCTTTTAGCCTCATCCAGCCTACACTTGGTGCTGGAGAAGCCAGCAACCTAGAACTAGAGGCCAATGGGTACAGACACAAACTGCCCCCAGAAAAGCCTGTTCTCTCTAGTCAAAGGACCAGGAAAGAGGCAGACTACCAAGACAGAAAACTTTTAGACAACAATGGCTCCACTCAGGCCAAACACCACAAAAACACTGGGATCCCACCACCATTACTGACAGCAAAGGGAGAGGGAAAGAGAATCCCAAGCAGACTCCCTGCCGAGTGCAGAGCCCAATACCCGGCTCAGTCATGACCCTGAGACCATGACCCCAGCCAAAATCCAGAGTCCGACGCCCAACTGACTGAGCCACCCAGGCGCCCCATCTGACAAGGATTTTAGAGCAGCCATCATAAACACACTTCATTGGGCAATTAGGAAAAATGCTTAACACAGATGAGACAACAGAATCTCAGCAAAGAAATACAGGCATACCTCATTTTATTGTGCTTCCCAGATATTGAAGTTTTGACAGATTGAAGGTTTATGGCAACTCTGTCAAGCAAGTCTGTCGGCGCCATTTTTCTAAATGCAGCTGCTCTCACTTCATGTCTCTGTGTCACATTTTGGTAATACTTTGTAATATTTCAAACTTTTTCATTATTATTATATTTATTATGGTGACCTGTTGTCAGTGATCTTTGATGTTACCATCATAATCGTTTGGGGGCACCACAAGCCATATCCACATCACTAGTCCCAACAACCTCTTAAACCAAAGCCTAATCCAGATCGAGGACCTAACTCTCTTCAGTTCTCTGAAGGCTGAGAGAGGTGAGGAAACTGCAGAAAAAAAGTCTGAAGCGAGCAGAGATTGGTTTAGGACTTTTTAAAAAAGGTTTTATTTATTCATTTGAGAGAGAGAGAGAACAAGCACAGTGGAAGGCAGAGGGAGAAGTAGGCTCCCCACTGAGCAGGGAGTTGGATGCAGGGGCCAGATTCCAAGACCCTCGGATCATGACCTAAGCCAAAGGCAGACGCTTAATGGACAGAGCCCCATAGGTGCCCTATTGGTTCATGAATTTTAGGGAAAGAAGCGTCTCCATAACATAAAAGTGTAAGGTGAAGCAGCAGGTGCTGGTATGGAAGCTGAAGCTAATTATCCAGAAGATTCAGCTAAGATAATTACTGAAGGTGGTTACGTTAAACAACAAATTTTCAACATAGACGAAACAGCCTTCTATTGGAAGAAGATGCCACTAGGAACAGAAGGAAATGGCTCAACACTTTTCAAGTGCTGAAAGAAAAGAATCATTAGCCTAGAATCCTATACCCATAGAAAATATCCTTCCGGAATCAAAGCACTGTTAAGGCATCTTCAGATGAAGGAAAACTAAGAATTTGTTACCAAGAGACCTACAGGAAGTTCTCTAACCAGAAAGGCAATAATAGAAGTACAAATCTTGGAACACCAGCCAGAAAGAACATGGGAAGAGGGAAAATATAGGTAAATATAATATGCTTTCCTTCTCCTAAGTTTTCTAAATTATGTTTGACGGTTGAAGTGAAAATTCTAACACCATCTAATGTGGTGCTCAATGCAGGTAAAGAAAATATTTAAGACAATTATATTATAAATAGAGGAGGATAAAGGGACATGAGGTAAGTAAGTAAGTAAGGTTTCCACACTTCCCTGGAACTAGTCAAATGATACCAGTGGACTCTGATAAGTTGTGTATATATTACATGAGACACACAATATCAGGTCAAAAAAAGCTATATAAAGAGAACCTCCTGAAAACACTAGATAAGCAAAGCGGCATTCTTTAAAATGTCCAAATATTCCAAAGAGCCCCCCCCCCCAAAAAAAAGAAGAGAGAGAGAAAGAGAGAGAGAAAAAAACAAAAACAGAGAAAACACAAAATACGGGGCACCTGAGTGGCTCAGTGGGTTAAAGCCTCTGCCTTCGGCTCAGGTCATGATCTCAGGGTCCTGGGATCAAGCCCCACATCGGGCTCTCTGCTCGGCAGGGAGCCTGCTTCCTCCTTTCTCTCTGTCTGCCTCTCTGCCTACTTGTGATCCGTCTGTCAGATAAATAAAATAAAATCTTAAAAAAAAAGAAAACACAAAATACAACAGACTTAAACCTTAATGTATAAATAATTACATAAAATGTAAATGGCATAAATGCACCAAATATAGACAGAAATTAGCAGATTCTATTTCAAAAATCATGACCCAGCTATATACTGTCTACAAGAAATGTGCTTCAAACATAATGATACATGTAGGTCAGAAGTAAAAGGATGGAAAAGATGTATCATGGAAACATTGATTAAAAGGAAGCAAGAGTAGATTTATTAATTTTGGATAGCGTAGATTTCAGAGTAACGAAAATTACCAGGGACGGACAGGGACATTACATAATGATAAAAGGGTCAGTCCACCAAGAAGACATAGCAATTTTAAATGTGTATGCACCATGCAATAGAATTGCAAAATATATGAAGAAAATCTTGATAAAACTGAAAGGAGAAATAGGCAAAATCACAATTACAGCTGGAGACTTCATTACCCTTCGTTTAACAACTGAAAGAAAAACTGGACAGAAAATCAGTGAGGTTATAAAAGAATTCATGAACATCATTAGCCAACAGGATCTCAGTGACATTTATAGAACTTTCCACTCAACAGTAACAGAATACACATTCTTTTTAAGTACCCGCAGAAAATATCCTAGACCATGTAACCAATCTCAACAAATGTAAAAGAATTAAAATCAAACACAGTATGTTCTCTGTCCACAGTGGAATGAAACAAGTAATCAAAACAAAGAGGTAACAGGAAAATCCCCAAACACTTAGGAACTAGACAACATGCTTCTAAATAATACACAGCTCAATGAGCAAATCTCTAGGGAAATTAAAAAAAAATACACTGAATAAAAATTAAAATACAACATATCAAAATGTGTAGGATACAGTCTTGGGCATCTCCTCATTTAATTCCCCTTTGACCATATAAGAATGGACCTTGGGGTGCTTGGGTGGCTCAGATGGTTGAGTCTCTGTCTTTGGCTCAGGTCATGATCTCCAGGTCTGGGGATTGAGTTCCACACCCCCATCATGTTGGGCTCCCGGCTCAGTGGGGAGTCTGCTTCTCCCTCTGTCTCTCCCCCCTCCCTTGTACTCTCTCTGTCTCTCTCTCTACCTCTTTCTCAAATAAATTAAAAAAATCTTTAAAAAAATGGACCCTGGGCCTGGAACATAAGACC
The DNA here is from genome assembly GCF_022355385.1 of Mustela nigripes. Taxonomy (NCBI): domain Eukaryota; kingdom Metazoa; phylum Chordata; class Mammalia; order Carnivora; family Mustelidae; genus Mustela; species Mustela nigripes. The sequence goes on along the minus strand of NC_081575.1, from coordinate 82,888,834 downwards.
AAGAGCCCACACAGCCTGTGTTGGGCTACCGCCTTGTGTGGGAATATCTTTCCCTATTTTGAACTCAGTGTGTGCTGTTCTGTTCTACGCAAGTTTGTATGTCAATGGCTCTTCCGCATGCCCTTAGTTTTCAGTATTTCAGACTCCATGGGGGAGTGGGTGGGGTTCTTCCACTGCAATATGAGAGGGGTGTGAATAGTATCTTAGTTTAGTTCAATTTAGATTTCTTTGCTAAGTAATGGAGTGAAGGATCTTTTCCTATGCTTACTTGCCATTTGGCTGCCAGGTGACCCACTAGCTATGAGGAGAGGATGTGTACTAGGATGTCTACTCTAGGCAAGTAAATCATTCAGTGTTTCATTGGACTGTGTTTTCCTTGGTGACTCTGATACCAAGACACAGCAGGCAAAAGTGTTTGGAGTCCTCCCCTGAGATTTGATAACCAATGCACAAGACTCTGCTCCATAGACTACAGCAGTGCTACAAGGAAAATTTATGGCACTAAACATTTATAAGTGAAAGAGAGAAAGCCTCATATCAATAATCTAAACTCTCATCTCAAGAAATTAGAAAAGGAGGGGCACCTGGCTGGCTCAGTCAGTGGAGCATGCGACTCTTGATCTCAGAGTCATAAGTTTGAGCCCCACATTGGGTGTAGAGATTACTTAAAAATAAAATCTTAAAAAAAAAAAGAAATTACAAAGGAACAAAATAAACCCAAAGCTAGCACAAGAAAGGAGACAATGAAGTAGGAGCAGAAATCAATGAAACTGAAAACAGAAAAACAACAGAAAAAAAAACAACACTGAAACAGAGGGCTGGTTTTCCAAAAAGAATAATAAAATTAAACAAACCTTTAGCAATACTGACAAAGAAAAAATCAGAGACACAAATGATTAATATCAAGAATGATACAGGGGATAACACCACAGACCCTGCAGACATCAAAAGAACAATAAAGGAATACAATAATAAATTTGACAACTTAGAGGACATGGACCAATTCCTCAAAAAGTACAAACCACCACAACTCTTCCAATACAGAAGAGTTCATTTGGATAGCCTCATAACTATTAAGGAAAAGCAATTTTCAAGTTAAAAAACAACTCTTGAAATATAAATCTCTAGGCCAAATGGTTTTACTGGAGACTTCAACCAACTTTTCAAGAAGAATTAACACCAATGGCACATTATGTCTCCCAGGAAATAGAAGACGGAATTCTTCCTAATTCATTCCCTAAAGCCTGATACCAAAAGTAGACAAAGAGTACAATAAATATGTCATTGACATGCTCATGTTTTCCTACTAGTTTATATGTAGTTTGCATAGCAAATTTTGCACATTTTGTCATCACCTGTATTTGAAAATAGTATTTTCTTGATGAATAAGTCTATTGCCTAAGCCAAAAAAGTATAAAAAACCTACAGACCAATATCCTTCAAAAGCATGGATGCAAGAATTCTTTTTTTTTTTTTAAAGATTTCATTTATTTATTGGAGAGAGAGAGGGTGAGAGAGAGAGCATGAGAGGGGAGAGGGTCCGAGGGAGAAGCAGACTCCCCGCTGAGCAGGGAGCCTGATGTGGGGCTCAAACTGGGGACTCCAGGATCATGACCCAAGCTGAAGGCAGTCATTTAACCAACTGAGCCACCCAGGCACCCCATAGATGCAAGAATTCTTAACAAAATATTAGCAAATGTAAGAAGAAAGAAGAAAAAAATCACATGATCATATCGACTGATGCAGAAAAAGTTTTTGACAAAATCTGACACCCATTCATGATTTTAAAAAACCAACCTCTTAGAAAACCTGGAATAAAGGTTAACTTTGCCAACTTGCTAAAAATAAGATCTACCAAAAAAACTATAACTAACATCATACTTAATAGTGAGAGACTGAATGAATGTTTGCCCCCTAATATCAGGAACAACACAAGGATGTCAACTCTCACCACTCTTATTCAATACAGTAATGAAAATTCTTGCCAGTACAATGAGGCAAGAAAAAAGAACAAAAGGCATAGAAATTGAAGAGGAAGAAATAAAACTGACCCTACTTGCAGGTAACATGATGGTCCAGATAAAAAATCCCTAGGACCCTACACAAAAACTTCTAGAAGAAGGGGATCCTGGGTGGCTCAGTAGATTAAACGTTTGCCTTCAGCTCAGGTCATGATCCCTGATCCCACAGAAGGGATCACATGGAAGTCTTGAGTGAAATGGAATCAGGGTCCTGGGATGGAGCCTCATATGGGACACTCAGCAGGGACTCTGCTTTCTCTCTCCCTCTGTCCCTCCCCCCACCCATGCTCACTCCTGCTCTCTCAAATAAATAAATAGGGGTTATGGACATTGGGGAGGGTATGTGCTTTGGTGAGTGCTGTGAAGTGTGTAAACCTGGTGATTCACAGACCTGTACCCCTGGGGATAAAAATATATGTTTATATAAAAAATAAAAAATTAAAAAATTATTTAAAAAATAAATAAATAAAATCTTCAAAAAAATCTTCTAGAAGTAATAAGTGACTTCAGCAAGGTTATGGGACACAAAACAACACACAAAAACACTGTATTTTTATATACTACAAATGAACATAATGAAACAAATTAAAAACACAATACTTTACATCACTCAGAAAGTGAAATATTTAGGTGTAAATGTAACAAAACATACACAGGCCTTGCCTGCTAAAAACTAGAGAATGTTGATGAAAGAAGTCAACAAAGATCTAAATAAATGGAGACAGATACTGTGCTTATGGACAGGTAGCCTCGATGCAGTAAAAATACCAATTCTTCACAAGTTGATTTACAGACTTAATATAATTCCTATTAAAATCTCAACAAGAATTTTTTGTAGAGGGGCACCTGGGTGGCTCGGTGGGTTAAAGCCTCTGCCCTCAGCTCGGGTCATGATCCCAGGGTCCTGGGATGGAGCCCTGCATCGGGCTCTCTGCTCAGCGGGGAGCCTGCTTCCTCCTCTCTCTCTGCCTGCCTCTGTGACTACTTATGATCTCTATCAAATAAATAAATAAAATCTTTAAAAAAAAGAATTTTTTGTAGATATAGGCACAGTTATTCTTAAATTTACGTGGAAGAATAAAGGATCTACACTAGCTAAAAACAATTCTGACAAGGAATAAAATGGGAGAAATCAATATACCTGTTTTCTCAAGCTTTTTAATTTAACTACAGGAATCAAGACAATGTGGTACTAAAGAAGGGATGGAAACATAGAGCAATGAAACAGAAGAGAGGGCCCAGAAATAGCCCCACAAAAGTATAGCCAACTGGGGTGCCTGGGTGGCTCAGTGGTTTAAGCCTCTGCCTTCAGCTTGGGTCATGATCTCAGGATCCTGGGATCGAGCCCCACATTGGGATCTCTGCTCAGTGGGGAGCCTGATTCCCCCCTCTCTCTCTGCCTACTTGTGATCTCTATCAAATAAATAAATAAAATCTTTAAAAAAAAGTATAGCCAACTAACTTTTTTTTTTTTAACAAAGGTACAAAAACTGTTCAATGAATGAAGGAAAGTCTTTTCAACAATGGTGCTGGAGCAATCAGATCATTCACAAGGAAAAAAACAAAATGAATCTCAATCTAAGTGTCACACTTCGTAAAAAATAAACCCAAAATGGATCATAGATTCAAATGTAAAATATAAAACTATAAAACTGTTAGAAGACCATGTGGGAGGGCGCCTGGGTGGCTCAGTGGGTTAAGCCTCTGCCTTCGGTTCAGGTCATGGTCTCAGGGTCCTGGAATCAAGCCCCGCATCAGGCTCTCTGCTCGGCACGGAGTCTGCTCCCCCCCCCCCCCCCCCCCCCCCCCCCACCCCGCCCGGGGGCCTCCCCCCCCCCCCCCCCCCGTCTGCCTCTATGCCTACTTGTGATCTCTCTCTCTGTGTCAAATAAATAAATAAAATCTTAAAAAAAAAAAAAAGGACCATGTGGGAGAAAATCATCAGGACTTAGGGCTTAGTAAAAGTTGTTAGATATGACACCAAAAACATGATCAGTAAAAGAAAAAAAATACATATATTTGCCTTCAACAGGTTAAAAACTGTAGCTCTGCAAAAACACTGTCAGGAGGATGAAATGAAAAGCTACAGAGTGTTAGAAAGTATCTGACAAAGACTCATAAGTATAATATAAAGAACTCTGAAGAAACAAACAATCCAATTAGAAAATGGGCAAAAGACATGAAGAGACATTTCACCAAAGAGGGAAAATAAGTACATGAGAATATGTTCACCATCCGTAGACAAACATATTCTAGAATTTATACAGAAAGGCACAGCCCCTAGAATAGCTAAGGCAGTCTTAACAAACAATGAGGTGGGAGTGAACAAAATAATTTAATTAAGCATTATGCGCAGCTCTGCGAGAATATAAAATCCCCAGCAAACATAAACTACCAAAATTAATCCCCCCAAAGCAGAAACCTGTTAAGACCAATAATCAGAGAAAAGAAAATAATTGAAATTTACCATTTTAAAGATTTTTATTTATTTGAGAGAGAGAGAGTGCGCACAAGCATGAGTGGGGGGAGGGGCAGAGGGCAAGACACAAGCTAACTCCCTGCTGAGCGAGGAGCCCTATGCAGGGCTTGATGGTACAACCCTGAGATCACGGCCTAAGCCAAAATCAAGAGCCAGACTGTTAACTGATTGAACCAGCTAGGGCTCGCACAGTCAACTGATTTTAGATAAGCGTTGCAATATAATTCCATGGGGAAAGAAAAGTTTATGACATCAAAAGCACAAGAAACAAAAGGAAAAAAAAATAGATAAACTGGACTGTATCAAAATCACAGACTTTTGTGCTACAAAGTCAACCACCAAGACAGTGAAAAGATAACCACAAAATGGGACAAAATACATGCAAATCACATATCTGACAAGGGACTTCTATCCAGAACATATCAAGAACACTTAAAACTCAATAATAAAAAATCAAATCACTGGGATTCCTGAGTGGCTCAGTTGGTTAAGCAGCTGCCTTCGGCTCAAGTCATGATCCCAGCGTCCTGGGATCAAGTCCCACATCGGGCTCCTTGCTCGGCAGGGAGCCTGCTTCTCCCTCTGTCTCTGCCTGCCATTCTGTCTGCCTGTGCTCGCTCTCCCTCCCTCTCTCTCTCTGACAAATAAATAAAATCTTTAAAAACAACAACAACAACAACAACAACAACAAATCACTCAATTAATAATAGGCAAAGGATTTGAATTGATCCAAACATTCAGTCCATTGCACACATGAAAAGATATTCAATATCAGTAGTCATTAGAGAAATAGAAGTCGAAACCACAATGAGATAGCACTTCCCACCCACTAGGATGGCTAGAATAAAAAAAGACAGTAACAAGTGTTGGCGGAGCTGTGACTAATTGGAACCTACATGCATTCCTGGTGGGATGTAAAATGGCACAGCCATTTTGAAAAACGGTTTGGCAGTTCTTCCAAGTGTTAAACATAGAGGTACCATATGATCTAGCAATTTCACTCCCCAGAGAATGAAAATAGATGTTCACACAAAAATGCGGACGCAAATGTTCACAGCAGCATTATTCATTGTAGTTAAAAGTGGCAACAACCCAAACGTCCCTCAGCTGATGAATGGGAAAACAAAATGTGGTATATCCTCACAAAAGAATATTATTCAGTAATAAAAAAGGAATGAAGTACCAATACATGCTGTCACACACATGAATGAATCTTGAAAACATTATGGTAAATGTGAGAAGAGAGTCACAAAAGACCACCTGTTGTATGACCCCATTTATATGAAAAGCCCAGAACAGCTCAATCTACAGAGACAGAAAGGGGTTGCCTGCAGCAGGGTGATACAGAATAGGAATGAGGAATGAGTACCACGTTTCTTTTTGAGGTTATAGAATATTCTAAAATTAGATTGTGGTGGTGGTTGCACAACTCTATGAATATACTTAAAACCACCAAACTGTAAGCTTTGAATGGATAGTTTACCGTAAGTTTATAGCAGATGAATTATATCAATAAATCTGTTAGAAAAAAGAAAAGATCATGTAGCTAGTAAGTGGCCATGCAGGATTTCAAACCCAGTCTCTTGGCAAGGGGAAAGTACTCAATAAATGGTTGTTGAATGTATGAATAAATGAATGAGCAAATAAATGAATGAATGAATGAGCACCTTTCACTTTCAAATTAGCAACAAAATAGGGATAACCTCTATCAAGTAACATTCAACATTGTTCTGAAAGTGCTAGCTAATGCAAGAGAAGATGAGGTATCAGAATAAATATTTGGAAGAAAAAGAGAGTATCATTGTTAACTGGATAATCTAGCTAGGAAAACTATGAGACTATAAAAATCAACTAGAATTCACATGAGAATCTGATCATTGCACTGGATAAGAAATTTTTTAAAAAAGAAAATAAAAATTGATAGATCTTTTCTTCCTTTGGAAACAGAAAAAGTATGTTTTTCACCATGGTGACAAAAATAAAGGTAAAATATTAAAGAATGCAATTTTTAAAATAAAAAGGTGCTGGGTGGGTCACCTGGGTGGCTCAGTGGGTTGAACCTCTGCCTTCGGCTCAGGCCATGATCTTAGGGTCCCAGGATCGAGCCCCACATTGGGCTCTCTGCCCCGGGGGGGACCTGCTCTCCCTTCTCTCTCTGCCTGCCTCTCTGCCTACTGGTGATCTCTCTCTCTCTCTCTGTCAAATAAACAAAATCTTTTAAAAAAAGGTGCTGGGTCTATAAGAAGAAAACAACAGGCGCTCCTGGGGGCCTCAGTTGAGCCTCTGGCTCTTGGTTTCGATTCAGGTCATGATCTCATGAGATCGAGCCCTTAGTCAGGCTGCTCGCTCAGTGGGGAATCTGCTCGAGATTCTCTCCCTCTGCCCTTCCTCTAACTCTCATGCACTCTCTCCCTCTCTCTCTCTCAAATAAATAAATAAATAAATCTTTAAAAAAAGAAAACTACAAAATACATAGTTTTAATGGCTGTTTTGAAACAAAATAAGATGGTTTTAACATTCACATGGAAGAATAAATGCTAAAGAATATTAAACAAGGGTGCCTGGATGGTTCAGTTGGTTACGCATCTGCCTATGACTCGGGTCATGATCTCGGGGTCCTGGGATCCAGCCCCGTGTCAGGCACGGGGGGAGGGAGTCTGGTTCCCCCTTCCCTCTGACATGTCCCCCACTCGTGTTCTCTACCTTTCTCTCCCTCTCAAATAAATAAATAGAATCTTTTTAAAAAATTAAAGAAAACAACCAAAAAATTAAGAAAAGGAACAGTGAAGAGGCTAGCATTATTTGATATTAAAATTATTTCTAAAAGTCAATACACTTTTTTAAAGGGGAGTAGAAAACATATATCAGAAGGAAAGAGCTCAGATATAGAGCAATATGCATTTGGAAATTTATGTGACAAAAGTGGCATGCAGTTGAATTAGAAAAGTGTATTCATGTAATGATTGGTGCCAGCAAATACACTATCCAAATGGGAAATACAAACTTCAATCTCATCTCACACCATACACCAGAGTAAATTCCAGCTGGACTGAAATTTAATTTTAAAAAGATTAGGGGCACCTGGGTGGCTCAGTGGGTTAAGCCTCTGCCTTCAGCTCAGGTCAGGATCTCAGCGTCCTCGAATTGAGTCCCGAGTCAGGCTCTCTGCTCAACGGGGAGCCTGCTTCTCCCTCTCTCTGCCTGCCTCCCTACCTACTTGTGATCTCTCTCTGTCAAATAAATAAATAAACAAGTAATCTTTAAAAATTAAAACAATACAAATGTTAAACTTCAGGCATATATTTGTTTAAGCATGAAGTGGAGAGAACTCACTAAGCAACAGAAGATACTCAGAACCTGAAAAGGAAAAAGACCGATATCTCTGATTGGATGATTATTTTTTCTAATTATATGTGAAAACATCTTTCAAAAATCAAGATATAGAGACAGATAAAAGGGAAAAGATCACAATAAATGACAGGAGGTTAATATTCACAAATTAAAAAGACAAACCACCTAAAGGGAAAAAACAGCAAAGGACATGAAAACTTTAAAAAACCCATTCAAAGGTATTCAACCATCAGTTGCCAGGAAAATGCATATCAAAATAAAACAAGATACTAGATACCATTTACTTTACCAAAGTAAAAACAGATACCATTCTGTCTGGCCCTCAGAATGGGGAAAATTTAAAAAGCAGCAAAATTCAGTGTGGGAGAGGATGTTAGAATGAGCTCTTTTATTTTTTCAATTTTTTTCTATTTTTAAAGATTTTATCTATTTATTAGAGAGAGCGCAAGCACAAGCGGGGAGGGGGTGGTCTAGGATGGGGGAAGAGGCAGAGGGAGACAGAGAAGCAGACTCCTCCCCCTAGTGTGGAGCCCGAATCAGGGATGTGACCCCGAGATCAAGACCCCAGGCCAAGACAGATGCTCAACAGACTGAGCCACCCAGGCACCCCCGGAGTGAGCCCTTTTATATGTTGTTGGTGGGAGTACCAGTTTTACAAAAGGTTTGGGAAATAATTTAAAGTTCAATACATACCATCCACTTTAAGGAACATCCATTTCTGCACTCAGACGACAGTCTCTGAGTGAAATCAGTAACAAAAATTTCAACTTTCTGGAAAATCAGAATCTCATATCTAAATAACTATGGGATCAGAAAGGAAACCACAACAGAAATTAGAAAACATTTGAAGTAAACTGGAGTGAAAATGTTATGTATCAAAATTTGTTACATGGAGCTAAAGTGTTCTTAGAGAAAAATTCATGAACTTATTACAGCTTATATTATAAAAGAAAAGTGACTGAATATTAATGAGATAAGCATTCAACTTAGGAATTAAAAGAAGAAAAGAGGGAGCCTGAGTGGCTCAGTAGGTTAAGCCTTTGGCTTCAGCTCAGGTCATGATTGCTGCATCCTGGGATGGAGCCCAGCACTGGGGTCCTTGCTCAGTGGGGAGTCTGCTTCTCTCTTTCCACTCCCCCTGCTGTGCTCTCTCTCTCTCTGTCAAGTGAATAAATAAAACCTTAAGAATAAAAGAAAAAACCAAAAGAAGAGAAATAATGAAATCAAGGGGAGAAATTAATGATGCAGAAAACAAAAATACAGGAGGTCCAACAAAGTCAAAGTAAGGTTTTGAGACAATTTCATCTTGGTTTAAGACCACCCATCGCTGAGGCAGCAGATCTGATTCCATTGGCCTTCCACCAATCAGTACCAAATAAATGCGTGACTGATGCCACAGAAACGTTGACCGTCCACTCAATAAACCCCACCATGCACCTCACAGACCATGCAAGTCACCCTATGGTCCGAATCATTCATTCACTGATCCTTCAATACTCACCGCACAAACTCTCCACCATTCACTCCTCAGACCACCCATTACTTCCCAAACACCCTCACCACTCACCTACTGAAGTCCAATCGTTCATCTTGCAGGCCCCTATCACTTACTCCACTAATACCCAATCACCCCACAGACACCCATAACTTACCCCACGGGTCCAATCACTTACACCGCAAGACCCCATCAGTGACTTCTGAGAATCCTCACCACTCTCCCCCACAGTGTCCTCATTGCTCACCCTACAGACCCCCAGGACCCTCATCACTCAACCTGCAGACTACGCATTTTATTTTCCCCACTGACCCCATCAGTCACCCCAAATCCGTGTCACTCACTCCACGCCCCTCCTACTTAATGGACTTCAGAGAAGCCTCATCACTCACCCTACGGAGTAGCATCACTGAGTGCGAAATCCATGTCACCACACCCCCATAATCATGTCAGTGCTTCCATGGCCCAACTCTGCCGCCTCTGTTAAACTCACGTCCCGGAACCCTAAGTGTGGAAACTACCTCTGAGGGACCCTTCCGTGTCTGGACTTGACCGTGCACATGCTCAGTGTCAGCCTGGGAGCGGCCGGCCGGCCGCAGTCCCACAGGGGTGCCCTCGCGCCGTGTTAGCGCGTGTGCGTGGCGGTGGAGAGGCGGGCTTTCAAATGTTCTTTAGTGACTGTCAGGCAGCTAACATGGCTGGCCCCTCGGGAGTGTCTCTACGGGCGTCGCCATCTTGGAAGGGTGCTCATTTCGGCCGCGGAGCGGGCGGGCCCCGGCCGGATCTGGCCCGGCGGTGTCTCCCGGGAGCCGACCCGGCCGGAGCGCGGGCTGTGCAGCCGGCACTTCTCCCGCTCGCGCCACCTTCTCCGCTGTGGCCGCCCGGACGCAGGCCCCGGCGCTCGCCTTTCCTGGCGCTCAGGAGCCCCGCCCTCGGGCCGCATCCCCGGGGAGCCGCGGCTTCTTCACGCGCCGCTAGGCCACCCTCTCACCCCCCAACTCGCGTCCTGCCACCGGGTCCCCGCTAGAAAGACCCCTCCAAGCCGCGGGTCCACAGCCTGGCCCGCCCCCGCCCCGGCCTCCGCCCCAGCTCCCCTTCTAGAGCAAACGGGACGGCCCCTGGCGGGCGCGGGTGGCTCGCGGCGGCGGCGGGGCCCAGGGCGCCGCAACGTGCCCACCTGCCGGCGCCTCTCTGTCCCCGCCTCGGCTGAGGGCATCGCCGGGCTCCTCGACTGTCACCGACCCTGGGTGGTTGCCACGGGCGGGTGGGGGTGGGGGGAACAGTACGTGTCAGATTTAGGCCAGGAAGCGGAAGTCGCCCGCAGCGAGAGTTTAACCACTCTGGGCGCGGGGAGCTCCGGCGATTTAGCGCTGGGGACCAAGGATCCGTGGAGCGACGAACTGGGGGGCCCCAAGATATCAGTGGTGGGGCATTTCATCCTTTTTTTTTTTTTTTTTTTTTAATCAAGTGATCAGCCTTCCTGGTGTCCTTATGAAAGCCTTCAGGCTAAAAGTTCCAAAGATCCAAGTTTTGATGGCTTTCCATTAGTGTTTGGTTTCAAGTGCTAACTTGTAAGTTTTTCCCCCTTTTAACCCATGAATTATTTAGAAGTCCATTGTCCAACTTGGCAAAACTTCTTTGGGACTCCTAGGGCAAGGGAATGGGGCTTTTTTTTTCAGGCCGCTGCGACGGGGAGAACAGCCCAGCCCAGAGTTTCCCAGAGCATGGGGAGTTTTGTCACATACTCCTCTGGAATTAATGATACCACGAAGGAAGGTAGAGGGAGTGCAGAAAAGTTTACAGTTCCTGACACCATTTTTCATTCTCCCAAACACACACAAAGTTAATCTAATATTAGTGTTTTCTCACCTAATCGCATCGTGGTCTGGGAATTTTGTCTGAATGATGCTGAGTCTTTGAAATTTGTTGAAACTTGCCTTATGGCTCAAGCACGGGCCCAGGTTTCAGAAATGTTTCATCTGATTTGAAAGATTGTATTTTCCAGTTGTTGGGTTGAACATATGCGTTTGTTGGCTCAAGCTTGTTAGTCGGGCCTTAAAAATGTATTTCCTTCCTGATGATTTTCTTCTGCTTGCCCCATGAGTTCCTGAGAGTGGTGAGACATTCTCCCACTGTATTTTTAGGTCAGGTTTTCCTTGTGCTAGTCTATTTTTGCCTTCTATATTTTGAAGTTTAATATTATTAAATTCAGGTGAGGGTAGTTGGTTGTCAAATACATACAGCCAAATCAGTTTCCCAAAAGATTGTAACATGCCTACTGCCAGCAGCAAAATAGGAGTTCATTGAGGCAAATCTTTTCAGCACTAGATGTTAATGCTTTCATGTTTGCCAGTGCGATGGCCAGTACTGTTTAATCGCTTTAATTTGCATTTTCTGACTACTTCTGCAACAGAGGATCTTTTTCTGTTTGTTGACCCCTTGGATTTTTCTCTTCTGCAGATCTTCATATCCTTTGTCCAATTTACTTTGGAGTGATTTGTCTTTTCTTAGCGATTTGTAGAAGCTCTTTGTGCATTACGGATAGCAACCCTTCGTGAGTTGCACCACAGTATTTCCCCCTAACTCTTATTCTTCTTTGCATTTTATCGGTGTCCTTCAATATGTAATTAGAAAGACGCATTCTCTCAATTGAAATGTCTAAGCTTTCTTTCCTGGCCTCTGTATTTCCTGTCTTGCATGGTCCTCCTCCCCCATTCCACATCCGCCCCAAAAAAGAGTCTTAACATTTATTTCATTTTTATTGCTTTAATTTTTTAAATCTAGTTGGAATTTACTGTGACGTATGGTATGAGGCTAAGGTCAAGGTTTGTTCTTCCTGTATCAAATAGGGAGAAAGCTTCCATTTTAGAAATCTGCAATTATCTCATAACCGAGCAGAAAAAGGCTTCTAATTTGTAGACGGGTAAGGAGGAGGCAAGCCGAGATAAGCATAATCTGTGAGAGAGGAACTGCTTTAGCAGGAGAAGGCCAATAGGATCTGAAGGGAAAGCGCCTACTGTGGCCGGTTGATTCCCTCCCAGGGGAGGCTGAGAAGAGAGGGCCCATTCCACAATCTTTTGTGTGTCTCAGACTTGGGGACAAGCCGAGTTCAGGAGGCTGCAGGAAAGAGAGAGACTCGACTGCCGTTTGGTAACAAGCATTTTGTTCTGAAACAAAGTCAGTGTTTATGAGGCAAGGACTGGGAATTTGGAAGGTCTGCGTCTGTCCTTGTCATATGTAAAGAACAGGAGCATCCACGAGTCCTGTCTAAGTCAGGGAGGAAAGGGGAGTTCTTAGCAGTAAGCAGTTTTCCAGAACATGAAAGAATAAGGGGATTTCTCAGCCTTCACTGTTTACCAGGATCACAGGGCTCAGGTAAAATTCAACAGGGCCACGTGGCACTGTTTATGAAACACACTGCCTTGTATCCCCTGAATTAAATATCACTTTGTTCATACAAGGTCACACATATTTTTTGCCTGACCTGAACTCTTTCTTGATTGTGTCTCTGCAATCTGATTTCAAAAGAGGTTTTTTTTTTTTTTTAAGATTTTATTTATTTATTTGACAGAGAGAAATCACAAGTAGTCGGAGAGGCAGGCAGAGAGAGAGAGGGAAGCAGGCTCCCTGCTGAGCAGAGAGCCTGATGTGGGACTCGATCCCAGGACCTTGAGATCATGACCTGAGCCGAAGGCAGCAGCTTAACCCACTGAGCCACCCAGACACCCCAAAGGAGTTCTTTTCTTGCAAATTTATTTTTCTTATTTATTTATTTATTTGACAGAGATCACAAGTAGGCAGAGAGGTAGGCAGAGAGAGAGAGAGAGAGAGAGAGAGAGGAAAGGAAGCTCTCTGCTGAGCAGAGAGCCCAATGGGCGACCTGAGCCAAAGGCAGAGGCTTTAACCCACTGAGCCACCTAGGCGCCCACAAATTTATTTTTCTAACAACTCCCTGAAGTTTAAAAGGAAGTTTCAAAATGAACACTACCCCCTCCCCTAAACCCCAACAAAACAAAACTTTTGGGATTCTGATTGGAATTATATTACCCTAATATAATAGTTTGGGAAGAGTCAATGCTTTTCGTTACAATAAGCCTTTGTATCTAGAGATTTCATGAGTCTCCACTTGATTATGTCTTATATATGGCAATGACATTTTGTCGTCTTCTTGTAAGTCCATTGTCTTTTTTGGTTAAATTCGTTCTCAGATAGTCACAATATTTTTGTTGTCAATGTTAAGGCCTGCTTGTTATTCCTATCTGCTTACTATTAGTATAGGAAGAAAATACCTATTTTTATAATTTTATCTTGTATCCAGCCCATTATCAAAACTACCTGCCAATTCTGGTAGCTTCTTAGTATATAGTGTCTCGTTTTCTAATTGTACAACCTATCAGATATAGATAATATTTTCTCATTTATCCAGTACTTGCTATGATTCTTTTTATTGTGTTAACTGTTCAGTACAGTAGCCACTAAGCTCATGTGACTATTTAAATTTAAATTTATTAAGAAACAGGCTCTTAAAGAAAAAAAGAAACAGACTCTTTTTTTTTTTAAAGATTTTATTATTTATTTGACAGAGAGAGAGAGCACAGCAGGGGGAGCAGCAGGCAGAGGGAGATGTAGGCTCCCTGCTGAGCAAAGAGCCTGATGTGGGGCTTGATCCCAGGAGATCAGGATCATGACCCAAGCTGAAGGCAGATGCTTAACCGACTGAGCCACCCAGGTACCCTAAGTAGTTTTATTCTACTGTTATTTTGAGTTTTTACTATTAATATAATGGCTAGAATTATGTCATATACTTTTGAAATATCAATAGCATTATGTAACTTTTCTAAAGTGTTGACATCTGTTGATTGACTTATAAATATTAAACTACACTAGCATTTTTAGAATCATCTTAATGGTTATGGTGTATTTTTTTTTCGTTTTCTTTTTTTAGAGAGAAAGAAAGAGCACATGCGTGGTGGGGGGTGGTGGGGAGGCAGAAGGAGACAGAGACAGCCCCAGAGGTGGGGTTCGATCTCACAACCCTGAGATCATGACCTGAGCTGAAATCAACAGTTGGATGCTTAACTGACTGAGCCACCCAGGAGCCCCTTGTTTTCTGGAGACACGTCTGGATTTGTTATGTGGATACTTCATTTAGAAATTTTCGTTCACATTTATGGAAGGTTATCTCCAATCATCTTGTTTTTTGAGCAATATATTTCCGTTTGGGCATTAAGGTTATTCTTTCATAAAATAAATTGGAAAATTTCCACCTTTCTCTAGGAGCTGGTAGAGTTTATGAAACATAGACCCCTTTCATCATGATTTCTTTAGGAAAGTGCTTCTTAACTTCCAGCTGGTTAAGGTATTTCGGTAACATTTTAATTTATTCCTGTTCTTACTGACTATTATCACAGGAAATGATCTGTGAAGGCCCTACTTTTTAAAAATGTATCCATCATTTCTCTTAGGCCAGGTGGGACAACTGAATGTCTTTTAATGTTGCAAGGACATGGGATTATATAGTCTCTTTGTAAGATATAAAGTTCTTGGTGTGCCTGGCTGGCTGAGTCGGTTGATTGTCTGGCCCTTGGTTTCTGCTCAGGTCGTCATTTCAGGTCCTGGGAAACAAGCATGTGGCAAGGCTCCACTCTCTGCACAGCGTCTCCTTCAGATTCTTTTCCCCTCTCCCTCTAGCTTGCATGCACTCTCTCTCAAGTAAATAAATAAAATCTTTTTAAAACAAAGATAGGAGCGCCTGGGTGGCTCAGTCATTAAACGTCTGCCTTCAGCTCAGGCCATGATCCCAGGGTCCTGGGATGGAGCCCCGCATTGGGCTTCCTGCTCAGCGGGGAGCCTGCTTCGCCCTCTCCCTCTCCCCCTGCTTGTGTTCCCTCTCTCGCTGTCTCTCTCTCCCCGTCAAATAAATAAAGTCTTAAAAAAATAAAATTAAAAAAGATATAAAGTTCTTTTTATGTGTATTAAATATCTTATTGATTATAATTTTCATATCTTTTTTGCCTTTGTTTTTGTTAACTTGATTCATCATATTCTGAAAGAGGTATAATCTTTCACTATAAATTATGATTTTAAGGTTTTGTTTCATCTCTATTATTTTTGCTCATTCTATTTGTGTTTTTGTAAAGGTTTATACATATTATATCTTCACCAAAGGTAGACTTTATTATTATGTAATATCTCTTTTTATCTGTTGAATGCTTTTAGCCATCAAATTTAACTTGATAATTATATCATCAGACCTGCTTTCATTCTGCTTGCATTTACCTGATATGTATCCTTTGCTATTGTTAAATTTTGCCTCTTTTAGTAAACAACACAGAATTCTTGTTCTGTTTTGTTTTTTTAAAAAGATTTTATCCATCTACCTGTCAGAAAGAGAGCATGTGCCCAGGCAGCAGGCAGAGGGAGAGGGAGAAACAGGCTCCCCACTGAGCAGGGAGCCCAATTCAAGACTCAATCCCAGGGTCCTGGGATCATGAGCTGAAGGCAGATGCTCAACCGACTGAGCCACCCAGGCATCCAAGAACTCTTGTTTTTTAAACCCAATTCCCCAGTCTCTTACTGCGTTTGTTAATGATATGCCTGATTTTGTGTCTTCTATTCAGAAGGACTGTCTCTGTTGTTGCTCATTCTTTTTCCATTTCCTTACGTTTGCTGTCTCTGTCAAGTTTCTGTTCAATCTCCTTTTCCCTTTCTTAGTAATTTGGATGTTCAACTGTGCTTATCAATCTACTGTTATTACTCTTCCACTATGAACATGATTCAGATTTTCTCTATTGGTAGATTGAACACACACATTATCTGCATTTACCCCTAATTTCTCAGGAACATGAAACATTTAGAACGTTTTCACTTCCAGGTACCTGAGTAGCTCAGTCGGTTAAGTGTCTGGCTTCAGCTCAGGTCATGAGCCCAGGGTCCCTGGGATCAGGTCCGACATTGGGCTCCCTGCTCAGTGAGGAGTCAGCTTCTCCCTCTGTCCCTCCCTCTGTACTCGCTTTCTCTCTCTCTCTCTCAAAAAAAAAAAAAAAATTTAGAATGATTTTCTTTTTTTTTTTTTTAAGATTTTATTTATTTATTTGGCAGAGAAAAAGAGAGAGCACAAGCAGGGGACTCTATCCTTTTGAAGACAGAGACCTTGGACAATGAGACAGTATTTTCAAAATGGACCATGTGCATGAGGACTGAAGCCCCAGCTCCCAAACAGCACTGAGGTCCCAGTCATGTGATGAAATCATCTCAGACCGTTCGACCCCGCCTTAGCTGTCTCTGACATCATATGGAGAAGAAACAAGCCCTCCCCACTATGCCCTCCCCAAGTTCGAGACCCAGATAATGATGAGCGATAAAATGGTTATTATTCTAAGCCACTATGTTTTGGTGTGGTTTATTTACACAGCAATAGATAGAGGAAATGTCCATGAGTCTCAAAAGACGTGTGGGTGAGGACAAGTTACCAACAGCCACAGGAACTGTATGATATAGTTATTTGAATGGGAAAAAGCAGAAAGAAGTAACTGGCATTTGACAAACCTGAGAACAGGAGAATGCCAAAACAATCATCTGGTATGGTAGGCCAGCATGAATTTAGCAGCGGAAACAGGCAGGTGTTTTGCTCCATGCAGTGAGAAGCAAGTGCAAAGGGTCTGTGGTAAGGTCTGAGTGGGGTGGAGCAACCTAATTCCTGTGAACTCTTTTTTTTTTAAGATTTTATTTATTTATTTGACAGAGAGAGCACAATCAGGGGCAGTGACAGAGGGAGAGGGAGATGCAGACTCCCCACTGAGCAAGGAGCCCAATATGGGGCTCTATCCCAGGACCCTGGGATCATGACCCGAACCGAGGGTGGATGCTTAACCGACTAAGACACCCAGGTGCCCCAAACAAAGATATTCTTAACAGGCAGGATATTCCAAGGTCTTAGAAGTTGTGTCCCAGGAGCTGTTCAAGGGCCAAAACTTTCTTAGGAAAGTGTGAGGTTTGGATACTCCAGTGGGGCTGAATTAACCCTTTACCATACTGATCCATGGGGGTCTCTCTCCTTGCACGGGGATCTGGGGGTGGAGAGGAGAAACTGCTGGGGGTGAAATAAAAATTGAGCAGGTTAGAACAGTCGACAGTGAGTGTATTCATTTCCTACGGTGGCTTAAGACAATGAATTTCTTCTTTCGCAGTTCTGGAAGCAAGAACTCTGAATTGGCATCTCTAGGCTAAAATCATGGTGTCAGCAGAGCTCAGCTCCCTCCCGAGGCTGCAGGCATTCCTTGGCTTGTGGCTGTATCACTTCAATCTGCTTCTGTGGTCACATTATCATCTCCTCTTCTGCCCATGTCATCTCTGCCTCTCTCTTGTAAGAGCACTTATGATGGCCTTTAAGGCCCATCTGGATAATCCAAGGTGATCGCTCTATCTTCGAGACCCCTAATTTAACGCCTTATCTTAAGACCGTCATACCTGTAAAGTCTTTTTTTTTTTGGTCAAATAATGTAACATTCACTGTTCCAGGAGTTAACATGAGGATATCTTCGGGGAGCTGTTATTCAACCTACCACAGTCCACCCTCTAGTCCCCAAATATCGATGTCCATCCCACATACAAAATACATTCACGCTACCCCAACACCCTTAAAAGGGCCAACACATGACAGTGTCAACTCAAGTCCAAAATTTCATCTAAAGATCATCAGCTCAGAAGTATTAAATCTCATCATTTGAATCAAGGATGAATGCTTTCTTTTAGTATGCCATCCTGGAACAAAATTTTGCTCAATCTGTGCACTTGTAAAACAAGAAAACAAATTAAAACCACCTCCCCAAATACAATGGTGGGACAGGCATAGGATAAATGTCATAGACATTCCTATTTCCAAAGAGAGAGAAAAATAGAAGGAAAATAGAAAGCCTTTGTCACTGAGCCATTTTGCAATCCAGGAGGGCAGAGACGGTCATCAGACTTTAAGTCTGGGAAATAATCGTTCATAGCTTGAGGCCCTACCCCACCCCAAACTCCACTCATTCATGCTTTTTCTGGAAGGGTAATGCACGTTCAAAGCTGAGGAGTTTCAGAAGCCTGTTTCTTGTTTCAGGAATCTGCCAGCCTTCATTTCATTCCATCCTATCTTTGTCCCTTTCAGTCCACACTGGCAGTATTTCCGATGACGTAACGGTCTCAAAAACCTTGTGGGTCCCCTCTCTATGTCACAGGGATTCACGCCATTGGAGAAAAGGTGCCTCAACACGTGCTTCCCTCATTAATCCCATCTCTACTCCTGGCTTCCGCTGTGAAGGTGGAGGGGATCACTGAGTCAAAGGCTTGATCTCTTCGGTAATAGCAAAAGGTTATCTGGCCACACTCTTGGCACCATCTCCAGAACGTGCTTTCCTGACAGTGAATCTCCTAATTTTAGTGCCTTCTGCAATCTGGATAGGCTGAGATCTTCCCAAATCCTCAAGCGTTGGTGCCTTTTTTGCTCAGCAGTTCTTCCTTCAGTTTCTCCTGTTTCCTCCCACTTTTTCCTATTAGCAGCAAGGAGAAACCAGGCTACACCTTCAACACTTTGCTTAAAAAATTTCCACAGTGGGTGCCTGGGTGGCTCAGTGGGTTAAAGCCTCTGCCTTCAGCTCAGTTCGTGATCTCGGGGTCCTGGGATCGAGTCCCGCATCGGGCTCTCTGCTCTGCAGGGAGCCTGCTTCTTTCTCTCTCTGCCTGCCTCTCTGCTTACTTGTGATCTCTCTCTCTGTCAAATAAATAAATAAAATCTTTTTTTTAATCTGTCTTTTAAAAAAAGAAGTTCTGCTCTCCCTATCACTGTAGAAACAATTAAGCTACGTTCCCTGTTTAGATATAATGAGGATCGCTTTTCCTCCAGTTTCCAGCAAGATGTCCCACATTTCCTTCTGAACCCTCATGCGCAACACTTGAAGGCTCATATTTATGCCAACATTTTGTTGAATGTCTATATCTATATAATCGTCTATCTTCTCTAAGACAAAATAGGCTTTTCTACCATGTTCCTTACCTCTGAGCCCTCACCAGCAGCACCTTCTGCATCTGGATTTCTATTTCTAGGCAATCTAGGCTTTTTTTTTTTCCTGTCCTGTTCCTTACCATCCTTCCAGCCTCCACCTATTACCCAGTTACCCTATTCTGAAGTCACTTTCACATTTTTTGAGATTTCTTATAGTAGCACCATTCTTCCAGCACCAAAGCCTGTTTCCTATGGCAGCTAGGACAGATTACCACAAACTGTGTGACTTAAAACAAAAGATATTTATTCTCTTACAGTTCTGGAGGCCAGAAGTCCCAAATCAGTATTTCTGGGCCAAGATCAAGGTGCTGGCAGGATCATGCTCCCTCTGTGAGTTCTAAGGGAGAATTCATTCCTTGCTTTTTCCAGCCTCTGGTGGCTGCTGGCATTCCTTGGCTTGTAGCCCCATCACTCCAATATCTGCCTACATATCACATTTCTTTCTTCTCTTCTATTTGTGGGATCTCCCTTTGCCTCCCTTGTACAAAGACACATTCTATTGCGGTTAGGGCCACCTGGATAATTCAGAATAATCTCTTCACCTCGAATCCTTATAATCACATCTGCAAAGTCCTTTTATGGTAACACAGGTTTCAGGGATTAGGACTTGGATTTCTTTTAGGAAGAAACAATCTAGCCTACCTCAGTAAAGAAAGAGAATGCCCAGATAAAAGTAGGTGAATAGAGAGTGAAGAAGTCTTCGAAACAAGTTGCCATAATTTTTAGCACTATGCAAAAACAACAGAAGAGGGAGCTCTGACATTTAAGAAGCTACCCTGAACCCCACCTCCCTCCAAAAGTTAAGGAAAACTAATTTTGTATAAAGAAGAGCAATAAAAAACGTACAAGGAAAATCCCATACAATGTCGCTATGAGGATAAGAGGAAGAATACCACCCTAAGAGACAATGAAGGCGTGCTAGAAACCCACGGCTACAGAACAGATCAAAGCTATAGCCAGCTACTTTGCAGTCAAATTCTCTACCCCTGAGCTCTACCCCTGAGCCAGCTACTTTGAACAAGCTAAAAGATATGAAGAAAATGGTGTAAGGGGCACCTGGCTGCTTCAGTCAGTGGAGCGTGTGACTCTTGATCTTGGGGCTATGGGTTTGAGCCCTGGGTTGGGTGTAGAAATTCTTTGAAAATAAAAGCTTTAAAAAGAGAGAAAAAAATGTAAAACAGTGAAAGAAAACATAAAATTAATACTAGAAAAACTCAGAAATGACTTGATAGAAATATTTGGAATTAAAAGGAAAAATCATTTCAGAATAAAAGATTAAACTACAAGGAACACAAACCAAATAAACACAACACATAACGCTTAAGAGAAATAGAAGGTGACAAAGAGGAACATTTTTTTAAAGAAGTAAAAAGATTTGAGAACAAGTGACAAATATCAAAGTTAGAAAGAGATCTAATTCATATACCAGTACAGTCCCTGAAAAAGAAAATCATACTAAGGAAACAAAATAAATACTAAAAACTAAAATTCCATAAAACTTCTTGGAGTAATAATAATAATAATAATAATAATAATAAAACAACCCTACATACTGAGAGGGCATACCGGACTTTCTTCTGCTTCTGACCAAGATGGAGGAACAGGGACTAAATTTACCCTCCCAACTGAAATAACTAAAATGGTAAAATATATGAAACAACGGTCTTCAAGATGATGGACATCAACCAACAAAGAACGGTGATCCTTGTGAAAGGAGAAACAAGTGAAGTGAGCCCTGCAAATGCCTCAGCCTGGATGGTTTCCCATTACAGCACTGAGAGGGGAATCCAGGCAGAGCCTGGTGCTTCTTGCGAGTTAAGGAGATGGACCTGGGAGTCTGAGGAGACCAAGGCAGGTGGAGGTCAAGGGCAGGGTACTAGAGAAGAGAGGGCTGCATAGAGTTGAAAAGAGCTCTAGAGGTCTGCAGAGGGTCCCAGATGAGTCTTCAGCTAAGTACTCCTCAGCTCTTGTATTCACATACAAGAAACTACCCAAGGTTGGGCAAAGAACCAAGAAGGATTAGCAGGAATAAACCTGGGAATTCACAATGAGCTGGCAAGAGTTCCTGATCTCCACCAGATAGAAAAGAAAACCTCATAATTTATAGATAATTGAGTAGAGTACTTAGGAGGCTAACAGTGAGGGCAAAAATAGCCCTGGAGTGTACCTGCTTTGCCCCTGCTCAATAAAGCTTAAAAGCAAGACCCAGAAGAATCAAACTGTTCCCAGATACGTTA
Source organism: Mustela nigripes (assembly GCF_022355385.1). Lineage (NCBI taxonomy): Eukaryota > Metazoa > Chordata > Mammalia > Carnivora > Mustelidae > Mustela > Mustela nigripes. The sequence continues at coordinate 82,867,209 of NC_081575.1, read as the reverse complement.
ATGGTGTCCTAGAATAAACCTTAACAACATTCATAGGAATACAAAACTATCCAGCCCCAGGCAAGGTAAAATTCACAATGTCTGCCACCCAGCAAAAAATAACCAGGCGTGCAGTGAACCAGGAACTCATGATGCATAATTTGGAGAAAAAATCAATCAATTTGAATTGACCCAGAAGTTGTGGCGGTTTTGAATCAATAGTGAAGGACATGAAAACAGTCATTATAACTCTAGTCCAAATGTTCAAAAGCTTAGGTCAAGCATCTTAAGGAGAGACATGGAAGACTCTAAAAAGGCCTAAATAGAACTTCTAGAGATGTGGAACGCCTGGGTGGCTCAGTTGGTTAAGCAGCTGCCTTCGGCTCAGGTCATGATTCCAGCGTCCTGGGATCGAGCCCCACATTGGGCTCCTTTCTCAGCAGAGAGCCTGCTTCTCCCTCTGCCTCTGATTGCCATTCTGTCTGCCTGTGCTCACTCTCTCTCCCTCTCTCTCTGATAAATAAATAAAATCTATTTAAAAAAAGAACTTCTAGAGATGAAAATATAAAGTTTGAAATGAAAAATGCATGGACGGCATTAATAGCAGGTGAAACACGGTAGAAGAAAAGATAAGCGAATTTGAAGGCATAGGAATAGAAACTATCCAAACCAAAATATAGAAGGAAAAATGATGGAAAATATGAGCCGTGTATCAGCCATGGGATAAATTCAAGTTGTCTAATGTACACATGGCTGTTGTCTCTGGCAAGTGGGAGGTACAGAAAAAAAATATTGGAAAGGGCACCCCACATACTCAAGAATATCCACCCAGAGTGACCACCACCCCGTCCTATTCTCATAAATGGTTGACTCTATTTTTTTAAAGATTTTATTTATTTATTTGACAGAGAAACACACACACACACAGGGAGAGAGGGAACACAAGCAGGGGGAGCAGCTGAGGGAGACGGAGAAGCAGGCTCCCTGCTTAGCAGGGAGCCTGGTGCAGGGTTCCATCCCAGGACAACGGATCACAACTGGAGCCGAAGGCAGATGCCCAACCGACTGAGCCACCCAGGAACCCCAACGGTTGACTTTAAAATAAAGAAAAAAGAAAAAAATCTTTGAGCCTCTAGGGAAAAAAAAGAGCAAGTGATGGATAAGGGTAAGAAAATTAGATCATCATCAGACTGCGATGGCAGCCTTTTATGTTAGGATAAAGTGGAGCAACATTTAAAATAACAAGAAGAGAAAATGTGAGCCAAGAACTTTATACCAAGAAAAGCCGTCTTTCAACAAAAACATGCAAAAACTCAAGAAATATTGTGCTCATAAGTCCTTTCTAAAGAGTCTGTAAAAGAACAAGCTTCAGAAAATCACAATGGCTCAGGAGTCTTTGACCTAAGGATTTGTAGTAAGCACTGAACTAAGAATTAAGACTCAGGAACAGTTTAGAGGGAAAGTTCAGTGGGTCATGGCTCAGATGATGTAGATATAATGCAACTGGGAAAGGAATTGGAAGAGAATAGAGGAGCATGTGCTCCTGTTTTTAAACTATTTGTGGCAATCAAGTCAGTGGTGGTAGAATTAGTATTGTTTTCCTGGGACTGACCAGCATGGACGCTCAGAAAGGGGTTAACTTAGCAAGTCTGAGATGGCTAGCCCTCAAAAGATCCACTCACAAGGTTTGCTTTGGCTCGAGTCTCGGAACTTGGATTTCAGGAGGGTTCCCACTGTTCCCTGACTGATAAGCGTGGCTTATTATGCCTAGACTGTGCCAGAGGTGTGGTTTATGGCAAACATCTGCTTTAGTGCTGGGGATCTGGAATATTGGTACGTGCTCTGCTGAGGGTGCCTAGTGACTAAGTCCCAGTGAAATCCTTGGCCACCGCACTTCTCCTGGAGGAAACGAGTATTGTGCTGCGTTTTTGTTGCCCGGGAAACCGCAAGCTGTGTGTGTGTGTGACCCCTCGTGGGAGGGAGACAATGAGGAAGTCTGTGCTTGGCATCCTCCTGTGTCGTTTCCCCTTGTGGATTCTAGTATTTATTATTGGCTGTTATAAATCTTAGTGTGGATACCACTATAACCCAAGTCCCAGAGTCCTCAGGGCAGATCATTGGATGTGGTGGCAGTGGTGGGACTCAGTTGAACAATCTGACTCACTGAAATATGGCTCCAGCATGGCTTAGGAAAAAGAGAAAGGGAATGAGAAGATCCTGGGGAGATCCTGGGGAGATCCTGGGGAGAATGACAAGATCCTGGTGTCTGGGGGGCACCTGGGTGTCTCAGTGGGTTAAAGCCTCTGCCTTTGGCTCAGGCCATGATCTCAGGGTCCTGGGATGGAGCCCTGCATCCGGCTCTCTGCTCAGCGGGGATCCTGCTTCCACCTCTCTCTCTGCCTGCCTCTCTGCCTACTTGTGATCTCTGTCTGTCAAATAAAGAAATAAAAGCTTTTAAAAAAAAAAAAAGATCCTGGTGTCTGGGTGGCTAAGCTCTCTTCGGAATTTGAAGACCATAAATCTAAAGTTAGAAGGCCAGTTGGCTTGCTAGAAGGTTCCCGGGTTGCTCTTGGTCCTGCCGGGTAAAGGGAGGAAAAAGAACAACTCCGGACAATGCCTTTGGTTTACATTCTGTCCTCCAGGGGGAGGAGAAAGGGCCCAAATATCCCCACCCCCCCCCCCCCCCCCCCACCCCCCCGACACGGCCGGCCCCAGTGAGCTTTGTAGGAGTTAAAGACAAATCAAAATTAGTTTGTAGTTGCTCTCTCCTCCAGGTATCAGAGCTGAAAGGATCTCCAAATTCCTAAAAAAACGTTAAGCCTGTGTTGTTCTCGCCTCTTAGTAGAAGAAAAACAGCTAAAATGCATCCGAGGGCTGGAGCAAGGCTTTAGATAAACCAGAGGGACAAAAAATGGCAAAGAAAAGAAAAGAACAAAAAAA
>NC_081575.1:82797868-82864190 GCF_022355385.1 Mustela nigripes | reverse complement strand
GGGCGGCAGCTCCTTACTTGGCTGCTCTGAGCTCCTGCAGCTGTAATGTTAACCCTGTAAATGCTGATTTTACAGCTAGGGGTTCAAGGATAAAAGAGGGGGATTTTTAAAAAGACGTTGGATCCTGTGGCTACTACATCTGGGGGCATGATAAAAATGGATGTAAAGGGTCAGACGTTTCATTAGTGCTAGGCAGGAGGTCCGCATCAGGAAAGCCATAGATGAAGCAAAAAGTGTCTGTGGCTCCTAGCTCCCTCACTTTGTCTTGCCTGGGTGCAGATGGCAGTTTAAAGTCTTTGGGTATTGAAGACAGAACAAGACTCCATAAGGGATGACTTTTGCCTGTTGGAGTCTCTGGAAAAAGAGACAACCATGAAAAGAGGTAGTCTGGGGCGCCTGAGTGGATCAGTCTGTTTAGGTGTCTGCCTTTGGCTCAGGTCATGATCTCGGGGGTCCTGGGATCGAGTCCCGCAGAAGGAGAAGCAGACTCCTGGCTGAGCAAGGAGCCCTATGATGCTGATGCGGGGTGCTGGGATCCAACCCAGAGTAGGGTTCCTTGCTCTGCAGGGAGCCTGCTTCTCCCTCTCCCTCGGCCTGCAGCTCCCCCCACTTGTGCTGACTCTCTGTCAAATAAATAAATAAAATATTTTTAAAAAAAGAAAGAAAGAAAAAAAAAAAAGAGGCAGTGCCCATATAGAAATGGCACCTCTGGAGATGGGAAACTCAGCTTTTGGTTTGCTAAAGTGCTCTTCTGGAAACGAGGTGCCTGGACCCCCAGAGGCTTTCCAGCCCCATGCAGGTATGTTTGAGTGGGTCTGCTTGGACTCTGAAACTGACAAGATGAAAAGGGCTATTAGGGAAGCTTTGCTTGGCACTGGGACTTGGGAGCACAGCTGTCTGGCCCTACCTTGTCTTGACTTTGCCGCTACTGAAGAAAAGCTTCGGGCTTTGGGAAAAAAAAGTCCTGGATTCCCATATCTCAGTTGCTGGGGCCTGACTCGAAGCTGAAAGCTGACAGTTGGCTTCTGCAGCTGTTTTGGCCAGATCGTGAGCTGTGCCGAACTGAAACACATCTCAAAGAACAGAACCCGGATTCTGGAAGGCTTGCCTATTTAAGACAGCCCCACACTGGGACAGGGGGTGGGGGTGGGGTGCATAAACAAGGAACAGATGCAGGTGCAGGTGCGGATTGAATAGAATATTTGAGCTTTTTTTTTTCATTTCTGTTTTTGATTCTTGAAGTACGGTTGACAGATAATGTTATATCAGCTTTGGGGATAGAGCACGGGGATTCAACAATTCCATACGTTATGCAGCCCCCCCCCCCCCATGATAAGTGTCATCCTCATCTGTCACCCTAGCACGTTACTACAATATTATTGGCAATATTCTCCACGTTGTACTTTGCATCCTGGTGACTTATTTAGTTGATCACTGGCGCATCTATCTCTTGATTCCCTTTACCTGTCTATCCCACCCAGCCCCCACTCCTTCCCTCGAACCACCAATCTGTTCTCAACAAAACAACCAACCAACCAACCAACCAACCAAACCGAACTGGCAAAGAAATCAGAAACACACTCGTGGATCTATCCGAGTATCATACAGATGCCCCCAGGAGTGGGCTTGTTCTCCAAAATGGAGCTGCTGGTTGGCTTTATTTTTATTTATGTATTTATGTATTTATTATAGATTTCATTGATTCATTTGAGAGAGCGAGAAAAAGAGAGAGAGAGAGAGAAGCAGGCTCCCCACTGAGCAGGGGAACTTCAAGGCTCATCCTGGGATCATGACCTGGGATCATGACCTGAACCGAAAGCAGAGGCTTAACTGACTAAGCCACCCAGCTGCCCCTCTGGTTGTCTTTCTATTACTGATACAGAGACTAATTGTGGGGGTGACATTGCAGGGAATGTGACCCTTCACCAGTGGGTGAAGTCCCATACAGATGGGACTCCTGACCGTCTCTTGGAGATGTGTCGCTGTGTCGACTTTCTGTGTTCCAAATTTCCAGATTACTTGCAGTTTGTACCCTTGAAATGGGAGCCTGCCTGGCTCTTCATCACTCTCTGTGCTACACGCACATTTGCCAGGCGTTTGAGTACCAAACGCAGCTGTCCCCAGCAAGGGCTGGGTGTTTTTCTAGGCTGTTCACTGGGAAAACGATCAGCATGAAAGGAGTAGGAGGTTATGTAAACCCATTTTGAAACAAATTGAAAGTTGAGAATTCTTCCTGACCAATTCCCGGAGGTGATGCATCCTTCTGGTTAAAATCATATAACAATTTTTTTTCTAGGGAAAATGTTTCTGTCCCTCTTGCACGCAACGCTTCCAGACAAAAGGTTTGGTGGAGAATAAAATGCTTGGGAAATGGAAGGTTAGGTCACTGCGTGAGACACACTGATGGTGTAACCATGGAGAAATCAGGAGACATTTGGGGAGGAGCCAGGGAGTAGAGCGGGCATTAATGATCTTTGCTTTTCTGAACTGTTCTGGAAGCTTCCCGTCTGGAAGAAAAATGCCCCCACGGGGCTTGATTCCCAAGCTGCTGTGAGCACCTTGAATATGCAAACTCACTCCCAACTGCAGGGGGCTCTGACACCTCCAGATGTCATCCACGTTCAGGACAGGGAAGACATATGTCTCAGACAAGCAGAACCGATGGAAACCGGCTTGCTTTCAGGCTATCCCTCTGAAACCAAGGACTAAATGGAATTATTTGGATTGGACTAGGCGGGAGGCCACCCTGGGACTTGGGTGGGGAGGGTGCTCTGTTAACCCATACTGTCTCACTAATGTCTGTCCTGCTTGGGGCATCCTAACAATTGTCAACTATTCCCTGGGGTGCCACACGTGCCCTCTGGGACTGCACCTCCTGTGTATGTCTCAGCCCGGAAGACTTTCAGGTCAGCTTCTGCTTCCTGACCAGGGTACGCGCTGTGTCTGAATGGATGCCATGAGCCAAGTCCAAAAGTGTTACCATAGAAACTTATGGAAGAAACCACCTGGCTTTTTAAGATAGATCTTTGTGGTTAATGGGATTTGTTTTAACTAGAGAAATCGAGGACTCCTGGAGGGTAGGAATGAGGTTAAGGCTGCTGGTTGGTCTTACCCCCTTAGTCCTACTGATAATTTTGCTGTAAAGTTGACCTGCCCAAGAGCCAAGGGGTAGGCTATCCAGAAGGAGGCTAATAAAGCAGGCCAGAGACTGCTCTCTTTTGAAAGGCCTGCTTGCAAGGTTGGCACTTGGCTGGGAATTTGGATTTGGGGAGTGCTCCTACTCTTCCTTAACTGATCAGGATGGCTCCATGTACCCAGACTATTTGTGCCAACAGCGTGGCTTATGATGCTCACCTGCTTTCCTCCTTAGAGTCTGGACTTTTGGGGCATCTGGGTGACTCAGTCGGTTAAGCGTCTGCATTCAGCTCAGGTCATGATCCTGGGGTCCTGGGATCGAGTCCTGCATTAGGGTCCCTGCTCAACAGGGAGCCTGTTTCTCCCTCTCCTCCTGGCTCATGCTCTCTGTCACTATTTTTCTTCTATTTTTTTTCTGTTACTTTGTTTCTCTCTTTCTCATCTCAAATAAATAAATAAAATCCAAAAAAAAAGTGTCTGGACTTTTGGTATGTGCTAGGCAGAGATCGTCTAGTGACCAGCCCCCAGTGATTGGGCATTGAGTCTCTAATGGCTTCCTTGGGTAGAAACATCACACGTGAGTCACTGCATTTCGTTGCCAAGGAAACAGTGAGCTCTGTGTGACCCATCGTGGGAGGGAGACAGCCGAAGAAAGCCTTTGCATGGCATCCTTTAGACTCTGCCTACCTACGTCTTTGTCCCTTGTTTTTTTTTTTTTTTTTCTGTCACAAATCCTTTTGCTGTAATAAACCTTAGCCATGAATATGACTATATGTTCCATCCTATGAATTTTTCTAGTGAGCCACCAAGTGTGAGGTGAACTTGGGAACCTCTAACACAGTGGGGTAAAGCCAGTGAATAATTATGAGATATTCTATCATCCCCTGTTTTCTTTGAGAACCTGTGTTTTGGGCGTGGAAGAAGAAAATACAGATACAATACACAAGAGTTTCAAAACCAAAAAATGTGTATTCCTGAATTTGAATTGGAAGTATCAGTATGATCTCATAAGATAGGGCATTGAAAAAAAGAAGAATGTGTGCATTCATGTGCGAGTCCTTTCTAGCTCTGTCTGCCGAAGTGGCCTAGAAACAATGACCAGCTCAATAGCGGGCCACCCTGACATTCAGATTGTAGCCTTATAATTTCCCATGAAAGGAAATCAGTCTCTTGGAGAAACGGCTAATTCTAGGTCTGGGACTGGAAATGTACAAGATGACCCTAGAATATTGTCATTGTAGCAGATTGTGGGGAAGCGGTTAAGGCTTCTTAGGATCACGGCCAAAGGACCCGCGGGCCAGGTTCATGAGTCTCCCATTGGCCACAGATGAGATCATTGGAGCTTCAAGAAGATCATAATTGCAATCTGATTGAAACCCAGCTAACACGGTTAAATTAATGATGTCACAATGATGTTTAATCAAGTCGTGACTTTGGAAGATGATAGGGGACCAAACTGTTTTCTTTTCTTTTTTTTTTAAGATTTATTTATTGATTTATCTCTCTCTCTCTCTCTCTATCTATCTATCTATCTATTTATTTGACAGAGAAAGAGAGAGAGATCACAATTAGGCAGAGAGGCAGGCAGAGAGACAGGGGGTGGGGGGGAAGCAGACTCCCTGCTGAGCAGAGAGCCCGATGCAAGCCTCGATTCCAGGACTCTGAGATCATGACCTGAGATGAAGGCAGAGGTTTAACCCACTGAGCCACCCAGGCGCCCCAAACCGTTTTCTTGAAAATGGCAAACAAATGGGAAAGAATAAAACATTTCTCCTGGGGGCTCCTGGGTGGCTTAGTAGCTTAAGCAGATGTCTTCAGCTCAGGTCATGATCCCAGGGTCCTGGGATCAAGCCCCGCATTGGGTTCTCTGCTAAGTGGAGAGCCTGCTTCTCCCCCTCTGCCTGCCACTCTGCCTACTTGTGCACGCTCTCTCTCTCTCTCTGTGTCAAATAAATAAATAAAATCTTTTTTTTTTTAAAAAGCATTTCTCCCGTCCTTCTACATGAACTATAGCATCAGTAACCAAACAATAGATGGCTGAAAGCATCTCTATAAAATTATCGCAATTAACAAATGAAAATGAATCATTAAAATTTGAATATCATTATTTTGCCACCACCAGTGAATGGATCTAGGATCAAACGGATCGAGAATCTCAGCTGCTAACTTCACAAAAAGAATGACAACCAGACAGTATGTGACTCCTGATGAGAAGACGTGCCCTTATCTGTAATATTACTAAAAAGATCAAACCTGAACCAGATCTGGCCTCTGCATCCAACTGCCAATTTGCAGGAAACAAGAGTCCAGTGAAATACGTTGAACTGCATGGAACATAATAGAAAAAAATCTCTATTGATCTTTGTCTTTTGGATCCTGTCACAGATCTCCTCAAATCCTTCTAATTTCCAAACCATGAAGAGCACTAGGAGTATCTTCTGTTCTAATATTTGGTCTTTTAACCTGGTTCCTGGCACAGAGTTCACAAGTTCTTTGGAATTTCCTGGGTGACAGTAATGTCTTTTGTTCTAATGAGATGACTCTAGGTGAGCCCTGGATGGAGTTGGTCCCCAGAAAGACTAAGCCATGATGGGGAGGTTGGGATTTTCAGCCCCGCCCCCTACCCAACTACCCCAGAGAGGGAGAAGAACTGAGAGGAGTTAATCGTCAATCATGTCTACATGATGAAGCTTCCATAAAAACCCAAAAGTCCATGGTTTGGAGTGCTTCCAGGTTGGTGAACGTGTGGGGCTCCTGGGAGTGTGATGCCCAGGAGAGGATATGGAAGCTCCCCCAACCCTTTGCATACTTTGTCCTGCCCACCTCTTCCATCTGGCTGTTCATCTCTATCCCTTATCATGTCCTTCTGTAATAAACTGGTAAACAGTAAGTAAACTGCTTTCCTGAGAGCTGCTCTGGCAAATAATGGAAACCAAAGATGCCGTCATGGGAACCTCTGATTTATATAGCCCTCCAGTCAGAGGCACAGGTGACCACCTGGCCTTGGGACTGCATCTGAAGTGGAGGGGAGGGGACAGCCTCGTGGGGCTGAGCCATTACTTACATAGTGGGATCTGACACTGTCTCCAAGTAGTGTCAGAATTGAGTTAAGTTGGCAGACACCCAGCTGGTGTCACAGAATTGCTTGGCTTGGGGAGAACACCTGCACCTCTGGGGTCAGAAGGGTTGTGAGCATGGCAGTATGGGACAGTAGAGGAGAAACCCATGGGAAGGGTTGTGTAGGCTTTCTAGACACTGCACCACGTGTAGGCAATCACTCAAATCCAGACCTGAGTGGGAACTTGGAAAATTAAGAGACGTAAAAACCTCATGATTTTTTTTTTAAGTTAGTTTATTTATTTATTTATTTAAGTCATCTCTACACCCAGCATGGGGCTTGAACTCATGACCCCAAGATCAGGAGTCGCATGCTCTTCTTTCTGACTGAGTCAGCCAGGAGCCCTGGAAACCTAACAACTTTTTTTTTTTTTTTAATGGAGGAGACTAAACTCCAATGTTTGGGTGGACACTTGGGCAATAAAACAATTTAAAAAATGCACCTGGGTGGCTCAGTTGGTTAAGCATCTGCCTTAGGCTCAGGTCAGGATCCCAGAGTCCTGGGATCGAGTCCTGCTCTGCGGGGAGCCTGCTTCTCCCTCTCCCACTCTCCCTGCTTGTGTTCCCTCTCTTGCTGTCTCTCTCTGTCAAGTAAATAAAATCTTTTTTTAAAAACTATAAAAAAAAATAAAAACACAAGGAGATAATAGCTATAGAGTCAGTGTAATAGTTGATGGGTTGAATTTAGATGAGGTTTCTGGGGTGAGTGGCAATGTTCTTTGAGTTTGGTAGTGGTGACAAGGATGTTTGCTTTATCATAAACCCCTTAAGCTACGCTTTGGTGATATATGGCTTTCTTGATCTATATTTTATTTTTTTAATATTTTATTTTTTAATAAAAATGTTCAGACCCTGGGTTATTATTGTGGGTTTTTTTTTTTCTCTTAGAGCGAAGAATATTTATCTTAAATGCAGTCACCTCCATTTAGATTTCATTTTATGTGTCTATTACAAGAGTCATTTCTTGTTGCCGTTTTCCTCATTTCGAGATTTCTGTTCTAAGGTTCGAGAATTTTGTCGAATATTTTTCTCAAGCCCAGAACATGGATGGTAAATTCTCTGCACTCTTGGTCTGAAAAATACCTTTGCATTGACCGATAGGAATTTTCATACACCCCTTTTAAACAAGGCAAGTGAAAATTACCCTCTTTCTATTTTCACATCTAAAAAGGGGAAGAATTGAAATAGAAACTCATTAATTTTACTCAGAGTTCTGTGGTAGTTCCAGTACTCCAGCATGACTAAAATCTAGAGCTGATTTTTATTGTACTTCGTATATTATATCCAGCACTGTGGCCTCTCTTAAGGGTCTCCACAATGTATTTGCCCAGTAAATCTAAAAATTACAACAGAATTACTGTCTCAACTGTTTTTAAGCATACCGTTTGGTACTGTGAAGTATTTTTACATTGCTGGGCAGCCAGCTTCCAGAACTTTTCATCTTGCAAAACTGAAACTCTGGACCCATGAAATGCAACTCCCCGCCTTTCCCTCCCCTCCCCAGCTTCTGGCAACCCCCTCCATTCTACTTTCCAGCTCTTTCATTTCGTCTACTCTGGGGACCTCCTCTATGTAGATTGTGCAGTATTTGTCTTTTTAAAAAGTTTTATTTATTTTATTTTGTAAGATTTTATTTACTTATTTGAGAGAGAGATCATGAGCCGGAGGGAGGGGTAAAAGGAGAAGCAGACTTCCCGCTTCGCAGGGATCCCAATGTGGGGCTCGATCCCAGGACTCTGGGATCCTGACCTGAGCCGAAGGCAGATGCTTAATGACTGAGCCACCCAGGCACCCCGCCATACTGTTTTCCACAGTGGCTACACCACAGTATGTTAATCATCTTTCAATAAACAAACAAAACAACATTACACCCACATTTAGTAAAAACTGGCACATTTCTCTAAGGCCTGTTACCCAAAAAAAAAAAAAAAAAAAAAAAAAGAAAAGAAAGAAAGAAAGCGTTTCCTTGACTCCTCCACTTCTTTTGCAGTTTTTCAAAGGGGAAACTACTTCGAATGCATTTAATTGATTCTTTTGCTCTTACCTCCCATCTGTACATTTCATGCATGTATTGCTCATCCGTTCTTTGGCAGGCACTGTGTTTCGTCTTTCCAGCACAGGAGATAAGGATTCAGCTCTCTCCCACGCATGCCACCCCCTCTTCAGCATTCACACCCTCACTGCCCAAGCTCCATCCTCCTAACATGACCTTGTAACTCAGCTAGATCTAAGGTCAGTATTTATTTTTTCGACCACATAAGCTATTCACCGCTGGGCCATGCTGTGGTTTGATTATTTTTCCTTTCCTGCTCATTTTTTCATTTTTCCTACGGTTGATAATTGTCCGGTTTAGCGGTTTATTTGGTTTTCTCTGTGCTTACCGGGAATTGACCTTGGACTTCTTCCTATTGGAATTATTCCTGTTGATAGATGTTATCAACATATTCCACCCATTGGGTTAATAGTAATAAGATCAGCAGCAAACGCTTATGTAACAGGCACTGCTGGAGGCACTCCACATAACACCCCACAACCACCTGCTGAGAGAGGTCATCTGAGTTTCCCTATTTTATTAGCTGAGGAGACTGAAATGCAGAAAGTTTAAGGAAGTAACTGCGTAGGTAGATAGAACCTACAATTCCCCCTCCTTCACTCTTACACAGAACACTTTGCTTCTTTTTTTATGATTTTTTAAAAAATATTTTTATTTATTTGAGAGCGAGAGAGCGTGCGCACGAGTAGGGGAGCGGCAGAGGGGGGAAGCAGGCAACCTGATGTGGGACTTGATCTCATGACCCTGGGATCATGACCTGAGCTGAAGGCAGACGCTTAATGACTAAGCCATGCAGGTGCTCCACAGAACACTTCAATTCTGACACTTCTGGTCACCCAGTCAATGCGGGGAGGTGTTTCCCCACACCAGGTGATTCTCTGTGACACCAAAGGGGGCATCCTACAACTTAACTCATTCTGACTAATGAGTAATTACCTCATTCTCTCTACCTGGAGAGAGCATCAGATCTCACAGGTTAAGGGCTCAGTCCCATAAGACTGCCCCCTTTCCTTACGTAGATGCTAATCCCAAGTCGCAGGTTGTCACCTGTGTTTCTGGCTGATGGGCTATAAATCAGAGGTCCCCATGATGCCCTCTTTGGGTTTGATTAATTTGCTAGAGTGGCTTACAGAACTTAGGAAAATGGTCTATTTTATTTTTTTAAGACTTTATTTATTTACTTATTCATTTATCTATTTGAGGGAAAGAAAGAGAGAGAGAGAGAGAGAGCGAGCGCAGGGGGAGGGACGGGAGGAGAGGGAGAGAATTCCAAGCAGACTTCCCACTGGGCTTGGAGCCCCACGCAGGGCTCAATGTCACCACCCTGAGATCCCAACCGGCCCGGAAATCAAGAGTCAGCTGCCCAACCCACTGAGTCACCCAGGTGCCCCAGAACAACAGTTTATTTACATTTATTGGTTTAGTATTAAAAAAAAATGACTGGGGCACTTGGGTAGCTCAGTCATTAAGCGGCTGCCTTCGGCTCAGGTCATGATCCCAGGGTCCTGGCATCGAGCCCCGCTTCGGGCTCCCTGCTCAGCGGGAAGCCTGCTTCTCCCTCTCCCACTCCCCCTGCTTGTGTTCCCTCTCTTGGGCTCTCTTTCTGTCAAATAAATAAATAAACTCTAAAAAAATATTTGATAAAGGATACAGATGAACAGCCATATGGAAGAGATGGAGGGGTCAGGTATGGGGAGAGAGGGCAGAGCTTCCGTGCCTTCTTCCAGGTGCCACTCTCGAGCACCTCCACGTGTTCACCAACCCAGAATCTCTCTGAACCCTAAGCTCTTGGGATTCTACAGAGGCTTCATTGTATAGGCATTACTGCTCATTAACTCCATTTCTAGCCCTTCGCCCTTTTCGAGACAATGGGGGATGGGGCTGAAAATCCCAAGTATCTAATCATGGCTTGGTCTTTCCCTGGACCAGCCCTCATCTGGGAGGCCACCCACAGTTGCCTCGCCAGAACAAAAGACACGCCCATCACCCAGGAAATGACGAGTTTCAGGAGGCAAGTGTCAGGAAGCAAGGTCAAAGACTAAATATTAGAACAAAAGGTGCTTCTAGTGCTCTCATCACTTAGGAAATTACAAGGAATTTTGGAGCTCTGTGCCAGGAATGGGGAGCAGAAACCAAACGATATTTTCTATTATCTCCTATCATCTCAAATCGCAGGCTAGAAAGTGCTGGTGCTGGGATTCAAATAATAAACACAGGTTATTCATTCCATCTGCTTGATGGAATCTTTTGAAGATTCCATCTGCTTGAAGAAATCCCTTGAATAAATCTTGAAAAAAATCTCTTCTGCAGCTTTCTAACCTGCCCCAGTCTGAGCTCATTGTCCTACACTTGGCCGCCCACTCCAATGCTAGAATCTAGTGAGGTCACTGCTGTGGGTCAGCTTCCTGGGTGTCCTTCCAGACCATTTTCTGTGCATTTACATATAACACACACACACACACACATATATATATAGTTTGTGTTTTTCCTTTTCTGGGGATATTCTTGTTTTTTTTTTTTGCCAATTGCTTTTCCAATTAAAAATGTAGGTTGAGGGGCACCTGAGTGGCTCAGTGGGTTAAAGCCTCTGCCTTCGGCTCAGGTCATGGTCCCAGGGTCCTGGGATCCAGCCCCACATTGGACTCTCTGCTCAACAGGGAGCCTGCTTTCCTTCCTCTCTCTCTGCCTGCCTCTCTGCCTATTTGTGATCTCTGTCAAATAAATAAATAAAATCTTTAAAAAAAATAAAAATAAAAAAATAAAAATCTAGGTTGAATATGGATCAGAGAGTTTTCCATATTGATACACATAAAGCTATCTGTGGTATTCAGAATAATGATGCCTTCAAAGATACCCACATCAATGGGGCGCCTGGGTGGCTCAGTGGGTTAAGCCGCTGCCTTTGGCTCAGGTCATGATCTCAGGGTCCTGGGATCGAGTCCTGCATCGGGCTCTCTGCTCAGCAGGGAGCCTGCTTCCCTCTGTCTCTCTCTCTGCCTGCCTTTCCATCTACTTGTGATTTCTCTCTGTCAAATAAATAAATAAAATCTTAAAAAAAAAAAAAAGATACCCACATCAAAATCCCTGGAACCTAGCAACGTGTGACCTTACGAGGCAAAAGAGACTTGCAGTATGATTAGATTAATTATCTTCTAAAACAAGGAGATTATTCTGGCTTATCTGGCTGGTCCCAGTATAATCACAAGGGTCCTTATAAGGCAGTGGGCGTGGCTGGCTCAGTTGGTGGAGTGTGCAGCTTTTGATCTCAGGGTCGTGAGATCAAGCCCCACATTGGGCATATAGATAACTGAAAAAAATAAGTAAACTTAAAAAAAACAAACAAGAAACAAAACAAAACAAAAAAAAACCAACCCAAAACCCCAGGCATTCTCAGCAAAGAAATAGAAAAAAATTTTTTTTAAAAGACAGAGAAGCAGAAGAGCTGTGGGCGGGGTGGGGGTGGATTTCTATGCAGATCTTTTGAAGATGAAAAATGGGATCATAAGCCAAGGAATGTAGGTGACCTCTAGAAGATAGAAAGGGCAAGAAGATGAATTTTTCCTAGAGCCCGCGGAAGGAATGCAGCCTGGCAAACAATTTGATTTTAGCCCAGTGAGACCCATTTAGAACTTTCCACATCCAAAACTGTTAAGATGATAACTTCATGCTGTTGTAAACCACAGACTTTGTGGTAATTTGTTACAGCAGCAAAAGGAAGTGAATATACTTACTACCTCATCATTTTGAACTGCTACTCTGTCATTACTCCATAGTAGGGGAATGCCACTGTTTGCTCTGCCATTTCCCTACCCGTGAACTTGTAGGTCACTCTTAAGTTTTCACTTGAATGCTCGTCAGATTCCCTGGTGCACAATTCTGTGGGTATTCATGTGAATCTTTTATTAGGAGAAGGGATATCTAGAAATAGAATTCCTAGGACAAAGATGGTCACTACTAATTGTAATAAAATTGCCAAATTAGGAGCTCCTGGGTGGCCCGCTGGGTTGAGCGTCTGACTCCTGATTTTGTCTCAGGTCGTGATCTCAGGGTTGTGAGCTCCAGCCCCACATGCGGGGCTCTGTGCTCAGTGGGGAATCTGCTTGGAGAGGCTTCTCTCCCTCCGCCTCTCCCCACCTCTAAACTAAATAAATTTTTATTTTAAAAAACAGCCAAATTATCCAACAAAAGGTAGAATCAGCAATGTTTATGAGTGGAAGTTTCTGCTAATTATGCACTCTATCTCCAACGTTGGATGCAATCACTCCTTAGCTCAAGCAAAACTAAATCATATATTGGTTTTACTTTGCGTGTCTCTAAATACCTTTGCACTTCTCTATTGTGGAGCAAATTTTCTAAATTAACTGGACATTTGTATTTCTTTTTCTATAAATCGCTTGTTCACATAACATACCCATTTTTTATGGGTTTTAAACAAAAAACTTTTTCCCATTGGTTGGTTGGAATTCCTGAGTTTTAGATATTAAACCTCATTCTCCTTTTGAGATTTATCCTTTCTTTTTTTTTTTAAGATTTTAAAATTTATTTATTTGACACAGAGAGAGATCACCAGTAGGCAGAGAGGCAGTCAGAGAGTGGGGGGAAGCAGGCTCCCGGCAGAGCAGAGAGCCCGATGTGGGGCTCAATCCCAGGACCCTGAGACCATGACCCGAGCGGAAGGCAGAGGCTTAACCCACTGAGCCACCCAGGTGCCTCGTGACTTATCTTTCGATGTTATTTACGATCTTCTATTTTGCAGGAGTTTTGAACTTAGATGTGGTAATATTTGTCAATAGTTTTCCTTCTGGCTTTTATATTTTATATCTTAGTGTAAAAATCCTTCTGCAAACTGAAATTATTTAGTAATGTTCTATATTGTCATCCAACATTTTTATAGCCAGCATTTTTGCCCACCTGGAGTGTAGTTTAATTTTTCTTATGCAAGGATATGATTGTTTTAAAATTTGCATGCAGTAAAATTGATGTATTCCATTGTACAGCTCAATGAGGTTTTTTTTGAAGATTTAATCAATTTATTTATTTGACAGAGACAGTGAGAGAAGGAACACAAGCAGGGGGAGTGGGAAAGGGAGAAGCAGGCTTCCCACTGAGCAGGGAAGCTGATGCAGGGCTTGATCCCAGGACCCTGGGATCATGACCTGAGCTGCAGGCAACTGCTTAACTGTCTGAGCCACCCAGGTGCCCCCAGTTCAATGAGTTTTAACCCATATATTGATTCACCACTGAAATCGGTATACACAACGGTTTCCTATCTTGAAAAATTCCCTCATGCTTCTCCTTTATAATCAAACCTCTCCCTCATCCTTGGCAACCCTTGGCAACCACTGATGTGTCTCCGTCCCTATCATTTTGTTTTTACCAGAATGCCATGTAATGGAATCATCAGGAATATTCGTTCAGGTTACGGTACCTAACGTTTTAAGCCTGGTTTCTTTCACTCAACTTAATATTTAAAATTCATCCATGTCGATGCATGTATGCATGTTCAGGTTTTTTAAGATTTTATTTATTTATTTGACAGAGAGTGAAGGCATAAGCTGGTGGAGCCTCAGGCAGAGGGAGAGGAAGAAGCAGGCTTCTCACCTAGCAGGAAACCTGATGTGGGGCTGGATCCCAAGACCCTGGGATCATGACCCAAGCCAAAGGCAGCTTCTTAGCCAACTGAGCCACCCAGGCGCCCTGTTCATTTCTTTTTATTGCTGAGTACACTCAGCATAGTTTGTATGTTCTATTGTATGAATGTATCCTACTTGTTTACACATTTACTCATTGAAGGACCTTTGGGGTTGTTTCCAGTTTGGGACAAGTATGGATAGGGCTGTGATCAGCATTCTTATTTGGTGTGCACGTAAGTCTTCACTCCTCTATGGCAGAGGCCAGCAAACTGCAGCCTGTGAGCCAAAACCAGGCTGCTGCTTGTGTTTGGAAATAAAGTTTTATTTGAACCAGACACACTCGTTTCTTCCTGTACCGGTTGCTTTTCCGGTATAATGGCAGAGAGGGGTAGTTGTGATAGAACCTGTGTGGTGCACCAAGTCTAAAATATTTACTGCTTGGCCCTTTACAGAACAAGTTTACTGACCTCTGGAGTTCATAAATCATTTTATGGGGTTTACCGAGTTCTTCCCTCTGCGGTGGGAGGGCGGTCCCGCCCTCCTGGGCCCACAGCTCCACCTGCTGGAAAGGAAGGAGCCCCTCCCTCCGGGTTCTGGCTCCTTTGGCCACTCTGATGACAGACACCGTGATGTTGCTTCCAGGCCTGGGCACAGGAGAGCAGAGAAAATAAAAATAAAAATGAAATGGTGGGGGGCTTTCCATGCCCTCTCCGAGCATTAGGCATTCTCTTTTCTATTCCTCGCCCCAGAACTAAAGGGCTTCTCCCGATCTTTCTATAGCACAGCCTTCATTTCCCATTTCAATTGCATTTAGTTCAAGCCAGGGCATCCTGGAGGAGGAAATAAAAAATGGTAAGCTCAGCGCCATTTCAACAGCACCTCAAACTCGGGGTTCCTGCTCTGTGTACTTTTCAGAACTCTCCAATGGCTGGTCCATGCATTTCACTCAGGTTTTATTGCCAAGCTAAATCCAGCAATGTGCAGCCATGGATGTCTCCGCTGGGTTTTTTGTTTTGTTTTGTTTTGTACTTAAGGTGACTTTTGAAGGTCACCCCCTGTCTGTACAGCGTAGCGTACAGCCAAAGACTGATCAGAGGTTGTGTGAAAACAGGTCAGGCCGTGTTAGACTTCGCTTTACGGCTGGAGAGTGCGTGCAGATCTTCCCTGGCTACTCTTTCCCCCCCATGGGGCTTGCTCGTGTCTCCCCCCATGACCCACCCTGAGCACACTATGTGGGTGATTTGGGTATGCTCCCAGCTCAGCTGCCCATGCCTACGGGGCTCCAGTCTGCCCAAGACAACTGGTCTCCTATGGATGTCCTACCTCCCAGACCACCAAGTTCAATTCCCAGCAGATCAGTCCATTGATAGCCCCCAACAGGCTGTCAGGTCTGATAAATGGCACTGCTGGCCCCCTCCCTTTGCTTGCTGCTGAGAGAGTCTCTTAAGCTGGCCAGACTCCACATCACTCTAGCCAGCTCCAGAAGCCACTGTGAAACGTGTTTTCCCAGTCTGCTTTGCCCTGCTTGAATGACTTTTGAAGGATGGGACCCCCCTGGGAAAAAAACCCACAAACTATCCTGCTCTGAGACACAGTTGAACAGTTTTGATGAATAAAACACTTCTCGGGGAGCCTGGATGACTCAGTCATTAAGCGTCTGCCTTTAGCTCAGGTCATGATCCTGGGGTCCTGGGATTGAGCCCCGCATCAGGCTCCCTGCTCCGTGGGAAGCCTGCTTCTCCCTCTCCCACTCTCTCTGCTTGTGTTCCCTCTCTTGCTGGGTCTCTCTCTGCCAAATAGATAAATAAAATCCTTAAAAAAACCACTTCTCAATTTGTAGTATGCATTTAGTCTAATTCTGGGGGGACCCAAGTGGTTGTTTTGGGGCTTTTTTGTTTGTTTTTTGTCAGTTGGTTGGTTTGTTTTGACCATTTCTTTCCCTCCAGCTTTTAGAGTTGCTTTTTGGGAAGAGAATTCATCAGCTCGATCCTGCCAGAATCAACATCTCCCTCAAGATTTTTATAAGCAAAAATAATAGCAGAAAGCAGCATGCCTGCCACCGAGACCGAAACTTTAAATTATGATGGAGGCAGTCCACAGGGGCAGGAAGCTGGTCTTATCACAGACATCCTCAAAACGAAACATCTAGTGCCTGCTGACAGCAAGATCAAGACCCCACACTTTCCCATCAACCACACGCTTATCCCGAATACAACTACACCCCCACCATTACCTTCCTCTGAACTTCAGAACTGAATTTCCATGGACTTTTAACCTCTAGAAAGCCAGTCACTTTCCCAAATTAGAACGTGCGGGCCAACAGCGAGCTGTGTAACCAGACCCAACAGGCTTACACAACACTTCATCCTTCTTAGCCTTCCCAACTTTCCCATTTCACACTGAACGTTCCCACTGTCAATCGAATATAACCATATCTCATTCTGAGATTCTCTATCATTATGAGGGATGAGGTGAATCATTTATAGTCAGCGTGATTCTCTGGGCCTTGTTTCTAGACCAGTGATTCTCAACAGGGGCCAGTTTTGCAATACACACCCCGTCAAGGACATTGGCAATGTCTGGAGACGCTTTAGTTTTTCCAATTAGGTAGTGATTGTGCTTCTGGGGTGTAAAAGGGAGAGTCCAGAGATGCTGGTAAACAGCCTACAATGCACCGTATGGTCCCCTGCAACACAGAAGTTGTTCATGTTTGGGGGATTATAGATTTGATTTCTCAGTAACTATATCATTGGGATGCAGTCATGGACATTGCTGGGCTGTGAATCACTGACCCATTACACACCCAGAAAATGACCTCCAGGAATGTTCCATCTGTTGACTTCCAAAGCCTCCTAATCACCTCATCATATGCTCAGCATTGCTAACCCCAGAATCTGGTGTTGGCTGAAAACTACGATCTTAGAATTGCCTCCGTAGGGGCGCCTGGGTGGCTCAGTGGGTTTAGCCTCTACCTTTGGCTCAGGTCATGATCTCAGGGTCCTGGGATTGCCCCCACACTGGGCTCTCTACTCGGCGGGGAGCCTCCTTCCCCACTTCTCTCTCTGCCTGCCTCTCTGCCTGCTTGTGATCTCTACCAAATAAATAAATAAAATCTTTCAAAAAAGGAATTGCCTCCATGTAGGTACTCCAGGAAACCCACTTATGTGACCCCCAAACCTCCTAATTACTGACTATTAATCACTAAGAGACATATATTTGATAAGACTGGTCCCACACAGACCCCACAGAACGTAGAGCTCCTAATAATCGACCACGAGAGCACCCACACCCCCGATGGCCCCCAATCACTACTTGCAGACAACCACACTCACTAACCCATAGGCCTCCCAATTACTCACCTACACATCACCCCCACCCCAGCCAACAACTCTCACAGGCCCTCGGTTGCTTTAAGCAACAGAGCTCTGTTTTCTTGGCCCTCGCGGATCTCCAACCCTTGATATCAACCGATCCCAAATCACTGATCCAAGAGACACCCAAAACGTGACATCCAGGGACTTCTACCTCGGACTCAACAGACAACGAATAGTTGCATAGATTCTTACACAGTGTGCTCTGAAGTCCACTGATCACTGACAGCCACAGAGTCCATCTCTGATCCCCCACAGAAAATTAACCACGAAGGAAGATATACAGTTGGCAAGCAAGCACATGAAAAGATGCTCCATGCCATACCTCCTTAGGGAATTGCAAATTAAAACCACAGTGAAAGTCTATTACATACCCATTAGAATGGCTAAAATCCACAAAACTGACAGCACCAAATCTTGGTGAAGATACGGAGCAGTGGGAGCTCTCATTTATTGCTGATGGGAGTGAAAAATGGTATAACCTTATTGGAAGTATTTGGCACTTCCTTACAATGTTATATGTAAGCTCACCATATGACCTAGGCACTGTGCTCCCAGGTAGTAACCCAAATGAGCTGAAAATCATGTCCACACTAAAACCTAGACAGGAACGTCTATAGTACTTTCATCACCATTGCTGAGAACTGGAAGTAACCAAAATGTCCTTCAAAGGGTGAATGAAAAAAAAAAAAACCAACGTGGCACATCCACACAATGGAATATTATTCAATTATTAATAATAATAATAAACCAAGCTATCAAACCATGAAAAGACATGGAGGAACTTTCTTTTCTTTTTAAAATTGATTTCTGTTTTTTATTTAATTTTTTTTAGAGGTGGGGGAGGGACCAGAGGGATACTGAGAGAGAGAGAATCCCAAGCAGGCTCTTCACATCCAGTGCAGAGCCTGATGCAGGACTTAATGCCGGTCTTGACCTCAAGACCCGGGGATCATGAACTGAGATGAAATCAAGAGTTGGGCCCTTAACCAACCAAGCCATCCAGGCGCCCCTACATGAAGGAACTTTAAATACACATTGCTTAGTGGAAGAGGCCCAATCTGCAAAGGTTACATACCATATGGTCCCAACTTTTTGACATTCTGGAAAAAAAAAAGTAGATACATGTATACCCATGTTCGTAGCTGCATTATTCTCTAAGAGGTAGAAACAAGGCAGATGCCACGAATGGATGAGTGGATAAACCAAATGTGGTATTTACATATAATGGGACATTATTCGGCTTTAAAAAGGAAAGAAATTATGGCACAGGCTCCAGTGTGTGTGAACCTTGACGACATTCTGCTAAGTGAAATAAATCAGTCACAAAAATGCACATACTGTATGATTCCACTTTCATGGAGGATCTAAAGTAGTCAAACTCATAGAAACAGAAAGCAGAATGGTGGTTACCAGAAGCTGGAGGAGGAGGCCATGAGGAGCTGTTGTCTAATGAGGGCTAAGTTTCGGTTTTGTGAGATGAAAAGGTTCTTGAGCTCTGTTGCCCTACATTGTGGATCTACTTAGAGCCCCTGAACTGTGCCCCTGAAATGGTTACAACGGTAAATTTTATGTGACATATCTTTTGCCACCATAAAAACCACTTTATTTTATTTTACTTAAGATTTTACTTATTTGAGAGAGAGAGAGAGAGAGAGAGTGCACAAGCAGGGGGAGGGGCAAAGGGAGAGGGAGAAGTCAACTCTCCCCTGAGCAGGGATCCCGCCCCCCACAGGCGGGGCTCAATCTCAGGACCCCATGACCATGACCTGAGCTGAAGGCAGACACCTAACCGAATGAGCCACCCAGGCCTTCCGCAATAAAAAACATTTTAAAAAATGATGAAAACTGTAAAAAGATCAGCAGTTGCCAGAGTTTCATGGGGAGAGGGGGAAGGGTGAACAGGTGGGACAAGGGGAGGTTGAGAGCCATGAAATTATTCTGTATGACACTGTGATTGTGGATACATGTCATGACCATTTGTGAAAATTCCTAGAACTGTACAAAACCAAGAGTCAGCCATAATGTAAACCATGAACTTCAGTTAATAATCAGGTATTAACATTATCTTATGAGTTGTAACAAATGTGTCACGCAAAGGCGAGATGTTACTAGCAAGAGAACCTGTGAGCTGTGGGGAGAGGGGGCGTATGGGAACTCTGCCCTATCTGACCGATTTTATGCGAACCCGAAACTACTCTAAAAACATAGTTTATTAAGTTAAAAAATGAAAGAGATGGTATTGGTCATGCGGTTGGTTGGATAATTTCTGTTTTGTGAAGCGTGTGTTTTCAGGATTCACCAATGTTACTTAGTCCCTTGTGGTGCTTCTCCACCAGGGTCAGACACCCGTACTGCCCCCTAGCAAGCAACCTATGTCCTCATCTATGTCCACTGTGAGGACAGGATTTGCCCGGGGATTTCTGCCTAGGTCTCAGATTTCTAAGTCATAGGACTTAGCTATACTTAAATGAGGACTGCCAGATGGCATTCTCAAAGGGCTGCTGTCACCCACTGGGCGTGGAGTTCATCTGTCCCCTCATCCCTGCCAAAATGTGGCATGATCCAACTCTCCAATTTATGATAACCTCATGGGTATAAATAACATATCATAGTTTTTTTTAAAAAAAGATTTTATTTATTTATTTGAGAGAGAGAGAACAAGTAGGGGGAGGTACAGAGGGAGAGGGAGAAGCAGACTCCTCGATGAGCAAGGACACCGACATGGGAATCGATCCCAGGAACCCGAGATCATGACTGAGTCACCTTGGAGCCTCTATATCGTAGTTGTTTCAACTTACCCTTCTCTAACTATTAAAAAGTTCAAATATTGCTTCATATGTTTCTTGGCATCAGGCTTAGGAACTGCCTGTCATGTTTTGCCCATTTTTCGATTAGAGTTCCTACCTTTTCATTGTGGTTACTGATTTGCAGAAGTTCCTTGATATATAGTAGATATTGTCCTTGGTTGGTGTTAGACATTTAAATATTGACTTCCAATTTTTCATTGGTCTATTAACTTTGTCTATGGGCCCCTTAATTGAGCAGAAATTCCTCTGAAGTAGATATTTACCAAATTTTTGCCTTATAAACTGTACTTTTGTGATTTTCTTTAAGAAAGACTATTCCTATCCTAGGTGATTTTTACCCCCCCGCCCCCGCTTTGACGTAATTGACACATTACACTGTATATGTTTAGGGTGGGTGTAGGGCACATTGACTCGATATATTTACATGTTGCAAAATGATCGCCATCATAGCAATATCTACAACCTCCATTCCATCACATAGTTACCATTTCTTTTTTGTGGTGAGAACTTTTAAGGTCTATGCCCTGAGCAACATTAAAGTACATGATACAGTATCATTAGCCAGAATCACCATGCCATACATTGGATCCCCAGAATTTGTTCATTTTCTAACTGGGAGAGTGTACCTTTTGACCAATATCACTCCATTTCCCTCACCCCTCCAGCCTCTGGTAACCACCATTCTACTCTCTGGTTCTATGAGTTCGGCTTTTTTAGATTCCTCATACAAGTGAGATCATACACTAGCTGCCTTCCTCTGTCTTAGCACAATGCCCTTGAATTTCATCCCATGTTGCTG
The DNA here is from genome assembly GCF_022355385.1 of Mustela nigripes. Lineage (NCBI taxonomy): Eukaryota > Metazoa > Chordata > Mammalia > Carnivora > Mustelidae > Mustela > Mustela nigripes. Next base: position 82,843,272 of record NC_081575.1, on the reverse strand, counting down.
CAGGTGGCAAGATTTCCTTCTTTCTCGTGGCTGAATAGTATTCCATTATATATCATATATGGATGTAGATACATCTATAGATATACCACACTTTCTTTATCCATTCATCCACTGATGGACACTTAGGTTGTTTCCGTGTCTCGGCTATTACGAATAATGTTGCAAAGCACGTGGGGAGCAGATGTCTCTCTACAAGATTCTGATTTCAGTTCCTTTGGATATATACCCAAAAGTGGGATTGCTAGCTCATATGGTAGTGCTATTTCTTATTTTTTGAGGAACCTCTGTGCTGCTTGCTATAGGCTGTGCCAGTTTCCATTCCCACTGACAGTGCGTGAGGCTTCCCTTTTTGCCGCATCTTCGCCCACGCTTATCCCTTGTCTTCTTGATGACAGCCATTCTGACTAGTGGGAGGTGATATCTCATTGGTTTTGGTTTGCATTTCTCTGATGATGAGTAATGTCAAGCACCTTTTCATATACCTGTTGGCCATCTGTAGATCCTCTGTGGAAAACTGTCTCCTCGGTTCCTCTGTCCACTTTGTAATTGGGATGTTAGGTTTTTTGCCATTAAGTTGTATGAGTTCTTGAATATAGTTTGGGTACCAACCCCTTATCAGATATATCATTTGCAAATGTTTTTTTCTATTTCTGAGGTTGTCTTTTCTTTTTTTTAAAAGATTTTATTTATTTGACAGAGAGACAGTGGGAGAGGGGGAACACACCGGGGGGGGGGCAACCGGAGAGGGGGAAGCAGTCTTCCCACTGAGCAGGGAGCCCTGATGCGGGGCTCTATCCCAGGACCCTGAGATCATGACCTGAGCGGAAGGCAAACAGACACTTAACGACTGAACCAGCTAGGCGCCCCGAGGTTGCCTTTTAGTGTTATTCAATTGTTTACTTTGCTGTGCAGAAGATATTTAGTGTGGTATAATGCCTTTCTTCATTTTTGCTTTTGTTGCTCGTGTTTTTGCTGTTATATCCAGAAGATTCTTGGGGAAACCAATGTCAAGGAGTTTTTACCCTATATTTTCTTCTAGGAGTTTTACTGTTTCAGGTCTTAAATTTAAATCTTTAATTCATTTCAAGTTAATTATTGTCACAGTGGAAGACAGGGGTCCACTTTCATTTTTCTGCATGTGGGTATCCAGTTTTCTTGGCACCACTGATTAAAGTGACTCTCCTTCCCCCTTGAGTACTCAGTTCCGTTGACAAATATTAGTTGATTGTTCATGCACAGGTTTATTTCTAAGCTCTCTATTCTGTTCCATTGGTCTAAGTGTCTATTTTTATGCCACTACCATACTTTTTTGATTACTACAGGCTTGTACTATAGTTTAAAATCAGGAAGTGTAATGCCTCCAGCTTTGTTCTTTCTCAAGGTTGCTTTGGCTATTCGGGGTCTTTGGCGGTCTATGGAGCATACAAATTTTAGGATTGTTTGTTCTAATTCTGTGAAAAAATGACATTGGAATTTTGATAGGGATTGCATTGAATTTGTAGATTGCTTTGGGTAATATGGGCACTTTCACAACATTAATTCTTCTGATCCACGAACACAGGATATCTTTCTATTCGTATCTTCTTCCATTTCTTTCATCAAAGTCTTGGAGTTTTCATCGTAAAGGTCCTTCACTTCCTTGGTTAGATTTATTCCTAAGTATTTTGTTGATTTTGATGCTACTGTGAATAAAATTTTTTTCTTTATTTCTTTTTCAGGGGTTTCATTACTAGCGTATAGAAACACAATTCTTTTCAGTATGTTGATATTGTATCCTGCAACTTCACTAAATTTATTGATTAGTTTTAGCAGGTTTGTGTGTGTGTGTGTGTGTGGAGTCTTTAGGATTTTCTCTATATAAGATCATATCATCTGCAAACAAAGATGATTTTACTTCTTCCTATTTGGATGCCTCTTATTTATTTCTCTTTTTTTTCTGGCTGGTATATATATATATATATATATATATATATATATGTTTATTTATTTATTTTAATATTTTTTAGAGGAGTAGAGGGGCAAAGAAAGAGGGAGAGAGAAAGAATCTTAAGCAAGCTCCAGGCCCAGTGTGGAGCCCAAGGTGGGGCTCCATCTCACAACCATGAGGTTGTGACCTGAGCTGAAATCAAGAATCGGATGGTTAACCAACTGAACCACCCAGATGCCCCCGTTATTGTTTTTGTATGTATCTTCCCAGACTGTCTTTTGCCTAAAGACCCAACATTATTCCAAAAATCTCTAATATTATGCATTATTTTGAAACCTACTCTTACAAGTGTTTATTATTTTTTAGAGATTTATTTACTTATTTATTTGAGAGGGATCAGATAGAAAGAATCTCTAACAGACTCCACACTGAGCATAGAGCTGGACTTGGACTTGGGTTCGAAATCAAGAGTCAGACATTCAACCAATTGATCCACTTGGGCACCCCAAAAGCGCTTATTATTTTTATTATAGGTACCTTAATACTTATATAAAAGAGAAAATGCTAGGGGCACCTGATGGCTCAGTTGGTAGAGCATGGGACTCTTAATCCCAGAGTCGTGAATTCGAGCCCCACAGTGGGTGTGGAGCCCACTTTAAAATAATTTTTTTTAATTTAAGAAAGAGAAAATACTAGTAAAATAATCCCTCGTTTATTGTCACCCAGCTTCAACAACTATCGACATGTAACTTGTTTTCTCTGGGCTTCAACTCCACTGTTGACTATTGAAGAGTAAGTCCCAGACACTGTAACAGTTTGTCAATAAATACCACATTATAGAAAAATAAATAAATAAATACTATATTATGCGTCCTAAAGCGCAAGGACTCTTTGTTTTAATAACATTGCCACAATGCCATTAACACACTCCAAAATCTATCAAAAATCCCTTAATATTATCAGTGTTCAGGTTTCCCTGATTGTCTCTTAAGTCTCTTATTTACAACTGGGTTGTTCCAATAAGAACCTAATGTCCACATAGCATGTCGTCAATATGCCTCTTAAGTGTCTTTTAATCAATAACACATTCCCTTCTTTTCTTTTTTTTTAAGATTATATTTATTTATTTGACAGAGAGAGATCACATGTAGGCAGAGAGGCAGGTAGAGAGAGAGAGGAGGAAGCAGGCTCCCTGCCAAACAGAGAGCCTGATGCGGGACTCGATCCCAGGACCCTAAGATCATGACCTGAGCCGAAGGCAGAGGCTTAACCCACTGAGCCACCCAGGCGCCCCCTCCTTTTCTTTTATCCTTGTGTTTTACTTGTGAAAGCATCCTGTTGCCTTGGCCTGGAATTTTTCACATTCTGGATTTAGCTTACCGCATCTTCCTTGTGGCCTATAATGTGTACCTCTATTCCCTCAAGTTCCTGTGAACAGATGTTAGAAGCTTGATCAGATTCACGTGTTATATTTTGATAAGAATACTTCATAGGAGATGTGCATTTTTTTAATTGCACTTACGGATACACACATGACACAGCATTGTTTTCCTTTTCATGATACCAATATTGACCAGTGACCTTGGGTATTGAAACTTTTGCTTTGCTCATCAGTATAATGTAGATACCTTTCGATGTTAAAATCTACCAGTAATCCAGTCTGGAAGGGAGACATATTGGACTTCTTCAGATCCTTACCCTCTATCCTCACCCTCTCTGAACCACTGGTATAGTTGCTGTTTGTTGTGACAAGAGCTTACACATTGTTGTGACTGTTTCCTGCTACTGGTAAATTTCACAGTGACATGGATTCCTTTTCTCAAATCTCTGAGACACTAGTTACTTACAGGTTCAGGGATGAACTGTCTGAAATTCTCTTTGGAGAGATCTTAGGCATTTTAGACATCTAAGCATAAGTTTTAACTCTAGGGTTTTGTGTTTTCATTTGTTTATTGTTTGGTTCCAGAATAGATGACCATTTACTCTGACATCTCAAATATCTGACCAGCCAGTCTTTTTCTAGGAAAAAAAAAAAAAAGACAAGAAAGAAAGAAAGAGGGGGGGGGAGGAAGGAAGGAGAAAATGGAAACAAGATGGTATGCTGATTCTATTAATGGGGATATTTTAAAAACATATTTTAAAACTCACCCGTTTTAGTCTAGCATTGCTCTGGTGTTTTTTTCCTAATCCCCATTGGGAAAAAAATTTGATCATACATATCATTTACCATACAAATGTTCACAGCTTTTAGCACGTTAGCCTCATGTTTCATAATTTATCCTTTAGAAATGACTCAACACCACTAAAAATCACAAGTATAAAACTTAGGGAATTATTGTTTACAAGAGACCCTGAAATATGGAAAACGCTCTATATACCTTTTTAAATAAATTGTGTTATGGCCGTATGCTCTGATAGAGTTTGGCTGAAAAGAATAATACAGGGGCTCCTGGGTGGCTCAGTCGGTTAAACATCTACCTTTGGCTCAGGTCATGATCCCAAATTCTTGGGATGGAGCCCTGCGTCAGTCTCCCTACTTAGTGGGAAGCCGGCTTCTCCCTCTCCTGCTTCCTCCTCTCCTTCTGCCTATGCCTCTCCCCCCACTCATGCTCTCTCTCTTTCAAAATAAGTAAATAAATTAAAATCTTTAAATAAAAAATAAGTAAAAGGAATAATACATTTATTTTTTTCAGAACTGAACAAATTTTTATTGAGTAACTGCCATATGGCGTTGACCGTACAGGAGTAAAACAACAAACAGAAACGAAGTCCCTGCCCTGCTCCTAGGCTTACATCCTAGGAGCCAGATGAGGTTAATATTGAGTTTTTAGGTACCTTTAAAAACAGCAAAATGTTCAAAGAACAATACCCGGGAGACCGAAGCTGACAAGAAAGGTCTGGGCCGCAATTGTAAATCTTGTGATGGCTGGTAGAGAGATGCCAATTAAAACATGGAAGGAGATGACATCACCTCATTGTCTTGCAAAATTCTCAACTATTGACTCAGAGCTGGTCTGAACACAAGAGGCCACTATATATTTTTATTTATTTAATTAATTTATTTGACAGAGACAGGGAATGAGAGAACACAAGCAGGGGGAGCAGGCTCTCTGCTGAGCAGGGACCCCAATGTGGGGCTCGATGCCAGGACCCTGGGACCATGATCTGAGAGGAAGGCAGACGCTTCACTGACTGAGCCACCAGGTGCCCCAAAAGGTCATAATCTTGTGGTTCTCCTACAAGATGTCCCAGCAAAAGGCCCTGTACTCCTATCAGTTGCTCTCACATGCCCAGACTCAAATACTTCTCAAAGGCCAAGGCCATGAGGATCGCACTCTCTAGACAGTGGGGGATGGGGCACATTATTGACACACGGCACACTTTCAGAACACATACATTAAACAACGCAATAGAAAATGTGGAACCTGAAAAAAAAAAAAAAAGAACAGTTACATCTCGACAACACAGTATACGAAAATAGGTATGCGAAATGCAAATGGGAAGGGAATATAAGTAAGAAAAATACTTTTGGGCTATTTCTATCCTGCCAGTCAGGGTCCTGGCAGAAAACAGATGGCACCCTCAAACTGGGTGATGAGAAGGGTCTAAGAAAATGGCAAAAGTGTGGGCGGAGGTAAGAAGCCACGAGAGGGTGTATATATCTTGGATTGGAAAACACAGAACCATTAAGGACCAGCTGAGGGATTGGAGTGGGGAGGGGAGACAGACAGATAGAGCTACGGGGGGCCTGCCAGGAACTGGGAATGTGAACACATGAAGCACGTGTCACTCCCCAGGGACCTGATGTCCCCAGATAGCAAAGGGCACATGGGGCTCTCAAGCACCACTTGCTTCCTAGCCAGACCCAAATGGTCTTGCCCTCCCATTCCCATCAGCTGCCCATCCCAAGCTAACCCTCTAGCTTCCAGCATCTCCTGCTGCTTAATATAACTCCAAACCTGATGAGGTCAGTGTCATGTGCACGCAAGCGAACACGCGCACGCGCACTCTCTCTCTCTCTCTCTCCCTCTCTGTTCAGTTCCATCTTTATATGTACCTGTACCATTGGTTTGTTTCTCTGTGGTTGGCCTAACAAATATATAGAAAAAAGAAGCCTGGTGATTTTATTGTGGTAGTGAGAATACAGATTCCTGTTAAAAATGTTTTCTGTTGTTCTGTTTACTCTGAATGTTTATAATGAATGGACAATGATCTATGAATAGAAAAAGTTGTATGGCTGTTCACATGTAAGAAAAATTGTACCCTGAAGTCCCGCCAATAAAAATGACTTAAATATAATTTTTCTATTTCATTTCTGGATTGTTACTCCCCTAAGGTTCTGCAATTGCTTTTCTTCATTGTTGCCTGGAAATCCCATGAGAAGGCTTTGTATTGGGGGCACCTGGGTGGCTCAGTGGGTTAAGCCTCTGCCTTCGGCTCTGGTCATGATCTCAGGGTCCTGGGATTCAGCCCTGCCATCAGATTCTCTGCTCAGTGGGGAGCCTACTTTCCCCTCTCTCTCTGCCTCTCTGCCTACTTGTGATATCTCTCTCTCTCTCTCTCTCTCTCTCTGTGTCAAATAAATAAATAAATAATTCTTTTTTAAAAAGGTGGGGGCGCACCTGGGTGGCTCAGTGGATTAAACCTCTGCCTTCAGCTCAGGTCATGATCTCAGGGTCCCTGGATGGAGCCCCGCATTGGGCACTCTGCTCAACAGGGAGCCTGCTTCCTCCTCTCTCTCTGCCTGCCTCTCTCCCTACTTGTGATCTCTGTCAAATAAATAAATAAAATCTTTTTAAAAATTTAAAAAATAAAACTTTAAAAAAGTAGACTTTGTATTGGATAGATTCCAAATCATATGCAACCAATTCCTCTGGTTATGAAGCTGATGATGAGAGTAGAGACCAGGAGTATCGTGGGAATTAAAACCCCCTGGATTCTGGGGCAGGGTAACAAAGACTTAAAGACCAGTTCCATAGTCATCTAACAGCTCCTGTAACCCCTGGAAAGCCACTTAAGCCAAGGTTCCTTATCCCTCAAATAGACTTGATTGTCCTAAGGGTTGAGTAGGACACTAATGGTAGCAGGTGAACATTCACTGGGGAACTCCTACGAGCCAGGCAATGGGGTAAGGTCTTTTTTTTTTTAAATTCTATTCATTTATTTATTTGACAGAGAAAGTGAGCATGAGCTGGGGTGGAGGGCAGAGGGAGAGGGAGAAACAGGCTCTCCCCTGAGCAGGGAGCCCGACATTGAGCTCGATCCCAGGACTCTGGAATCATGACCTGAGCCGAAGGCAGATGCGTAACTGACTGAGCCCCTCGGGCACCCCAGTGGAGTAAGGTCTTATCGAGAATTACCTCATTTAATCCTCATGTCAACAGTGCATTAGGCATTATTATCCTGAGAAAACAGGATTGTCCTTATTCAATGTCCTTATTCAAAGGCACACAACTAATAAAGGATCAAATCAAGATTAATCCATAGGCAGTCTGCTCCAGAACCCCACGTGCTTAACAGGATGCTTCCAGAAGGTCCATAAAACACACACGAGCAGGCATGAGGTGAGTGCTTAAAAAATGGTCATCATTATTAAAATGAATAATAAAACAATTAGCTATAGTAGATAAATCTCTGCTACTTTTCTTTCTGTTTCAACATGCTAAGTCGTTGAACTAAAGAGAATTGCAAGTATTTTGACTGCGACTGGCTGTGCTTATTCCCTAACATGACATAGTTGAAAATGACAGGCTAGAATTTCATCTTCAAATTCAGTTCTGTTGATTCCTCATCCTGCCTACAAAGGGATGAAGGTTCATAGACTTGCAGTGTTTAATATAGCAGCTGCTGGCCAACAAGAATTGAGATATGTAAAACACACGTGGGATTTTTCAAAGAGATTTTACTTATTTATTTGACAGAAAGAGGGATGGCGAGAGAAGGAAGACGAGCAGGGGGAGTGGAAGAGGGAGAAGCAGGCTTCCCGCTGAGCAGGAAACCCGATTTGGGGCTCGATCCCAGGACCCTGGGATCATGACCTGAGCCAAAGGCAGATGCTTAATGACTGAGCCACCCTGGTGCCCCTACATGTGGAATTTCAATGATTCAGTATGAAAACAGAATACAGTATCTCATTAATATTCTCAGATCCATTGCATGTCGAAATGGTAATGACTTAGGATGTGTTTGGTTAATTGAGATACATTCTTTGAATTAATTTCACTTGTATACTTCTACATTTTATAAAGTGGCTGCAAGAAATTTAAAGTTACTTATATGGCTTGCATTATATTCCTATGGGACAAAGTGCTGGTCCTGGTGGGGTCTGGCCAGTGAAGCTTGAAGCTGGTTAGACACAATCATGGTTTATAAAAGTCTAAATCCAGTTATAAAACTGAATGTCAAAATATGATCAGAAGATTATTTTATAGGGGCGCCTGGGTGGCTCAGTCAGTTAAGCATCTGCCTTTGGCTCAGGTCATGATCCCAGGGTCCTGGGGTGGAGTTCTGCATTGGGCTCTCTGCTCAGAGGGGGACCTGCTTCTCTCTCTCCCTCTGTACCCCTCCCGTCCCTTGTGATCTCTCTCTCTCTCTCTCTCTCACTCTCTCTGTCTCTCAAATAAATAAAATCTTCAAAAAATTTTTAAAAGATTATCTAAAACAACACATTGATAACTATGTGAGTCATAACCCATAGATTAATTAAAAACAAAAAACTAGAATAGAGAAGGGTATAACAAGGACCAGATTCATGTCAGATATCTTCTCTTTAATAGATGGGACTCAAAAATGCCCTTCCTTCCTTCCTTCCTCCCTTCCTTTTTTTTTTTTGGTTGGGGGGGGGCTAGGGGCAAAGGAGAGGAAGAGAGAATCCTAAACAGGTTTCACACCCAGCGCAAGCCTGGCATGGGGCTCCATCTCATGACCTTGAGATCATGATCTGAGTCAAAATCAAAAGTTGGATGCTTAACCAACTGAGCTACCCAGGTGCTCCTCAAAAATGCCATTTGAACCTTAATTCTGACAATTAGAGAAACACCATGTGTTCTTCTTTCTGATATATATATATATATATATATATATATATATATATTACACACACACACATCGCATCCTAAAAATATTGTGGATCCGAATTTGATGTACAGTGAACAGGGTGGGGACTGAGGTCCTGAAAGGGTGCCTGGAGCAGTGCAACTGAATGTCAGGTCGATCTGGGACATAAAGCAGAAAGTTGGGAGGAGGAGGGGCAAAAAATGACCAGTGTCAACTCCTGGTGCCTCAATCCTCTCGGCCCAACCACATGCCTAGTTGCTGAAGGCAGGGGCCAGATTTGTAACAGGAAGTGTTAGAGCCCGAGGACCAGCCCCTCCCCTCCAACTCCTCCATCACTGCCAGGTCCTGACTCATCCCTTCATTTATTCCAGTCATGGTGACAAGCTGGAAGAGAAGGGACACGTCAGGTGCAGAGAACACAGGAAGAAAGGGTGTGACTAGGGAGAAGGGGAGCACAGCCTTTTCTGCTCCATCCCCCAGGGAGCCCCAGCCTAGCGGGCAGGTGTACTTTGGGCAAAAAGTTGGCCGACCCCGTAGCAGTTTATCAGAAGCTGTATTTCAGCTCCACCGTAGCCAGAGCGGCAAATCAAGATCACAGGCTCAGTGTGAAACCATTCTTTGCCTGTCCCAGTGAGTTAGGAAGGCGGAAGACACAGAGCCCCTTCTTATACACACAGAAGAGGCCAAGTTTGTCCTCTTGCGCCTCCGCGGGAAGCAGGAGATCAGGGCTGTTTTCAAATTCCTTACTTGCCATCCTGGGCCCAATATACTCGAGTGAAAATTACTTTTAGGGGCCTGGGTGGGGCCTGAACATGACTATAAAGTGTATCATACGCGTGGAAATGAAAGGCTTATTTTAAAATCTTGCTTCACTGTTTGCCAGTGTTCTCCGCCCAACCACCTGCCTAGTTGCTGAAGGCAGGGGCCAGATCTGTAACAGGAAGTGTTACCTGTCTTTTCATTTCAATCCCATCCGTTAGACTCAAGACTCCCTGGGGCCAAGACAACACACCCTGGGGCTCTGAGCTCCCCGTTAGGGCTCTGAGCCCAGGGCTCAGGGGCATAGATGGCCCTAAGTACCTTTGGCAAGGTGAGGAGGATTCAGGAATGGCCACTTGCCTCCTTTGTCTGATACATATACCTATGGGGGAAATTGCAGTTACCAGGAAACTATAAATCAGGGCCAAATGTGCTAATGCTTCTAATGCCAGACATGGATAGACTTCTTCAATTCATTAGGTCAATGAAAAGATTTTAAAACTATTTTGAGCAGAGAAATGTTAACGGGTTACTTCGAGAAGCTTCTAGAGCAATGTTCTGGGTTTGTGTGGGTGGGTTTGTATATGTGTGTGTGGGGGGGGTGGGTCTTAAGGATGAGATACCTGCACACAGAGGAAGAGGGCCCTGAGAACTGCGGGTTTTAGAGATGTATGGGGTAGACCCCAGGGTGTGGAGGACAGCAGCCACGGTTTTGCTCAGGAGACCCGGTGTCCTACTCACACCCTGCCCAGGCTCCCTCTCCCGCCCAGCCATAGCCCTGATGCAGCCTGCTTCCTCTATTTGCAAAGAGAGAAGACTTCCTTTTATTTTAGTACAAATTCATACATACTCTATAAATGTGTAAGCTCTGGAAGAGCATTACTATACTTCCAGAAAACCATTATTCATATTTTGTGTGTGGGGGGGGAATATTTGTTGTCATTCCTTTTCTTCAAGTAAACATTTTTTTACATGGAAATCCACGTATTTTCTTGCATTTTTTGCTTTACTATTGCATGAAAAATCATTTTCCAGTCATGTTACACAGTCTTGAGAAACTGTATTTTAAATGGTTTCATAGAATCTTTAGAGAGGCAGTCTGCCCTGGGTTCCTTAGTTCATTACTGTTCAACTGTGATTTCAATGTTTCCGTTTTTACAAATAAAGCCTGGATAACTACCTGTATACACGCACGCGCGCGCGCGCACACACACATATACACACACACACACCTATCTCTTTATCTACCATCTATGTATAGGATAGCTACCTGTGTGTACACACACACACACACACACACACACACACACGCACGCACGCACCTATCTCTTTATCTACCATCTATGTATCGAAGGCAGGTGAATACGGTCGAGAAGATGGAGGAAAAAGATGGACGAGAAGATGGAGGAGGCGTGGGAGGAGAGGGAGGACGAAGGGAGGAGGACCATTGCTTCACGTTAGGATCCCTGGTCGCGGGGAGCGGAGCCAGGAGTGAGCACGACAGTCACCGCGCCGAGGCTGCGGAACGGGGCGGAGCGACCAGCGTCCGAAGGCGGAGGCCAGCCCTCCACACTGCGGAGAACCGGGCGGGCGCCTTTGCCGCAGTGGCACCTGGCCTTGGCCTCGGCGGTCTCTGGCGCCCCCTGCCGTTCTCGCCGTAAACTTGGAAGGGGCGGCTGCTCTTCCTCTGCTTTTCACCGCCGCCTCCTCCATTTTGCCGCAGCTTCTTCCTTCACCCCTCTCTCCCTTGTCTCTCTCCAGCCGTCCGCTTGTTAATGTGGGGGTTCCAGCCCGAGGAGCTTGCGGACCTGGCTGCTTGTTAGACCCAAGGGAATGAGCCGGCCGAGAGGGGGCCCGGGCGGGCCGGCTGGCGACTCGGCCGGGGTCCAGTTCCCCTCCCGGCATTTTGTGGCTGATCTTGAACTGTCGCCCCTAGCTGCCGGGGCCTGGGGCCCCTCCTTGCAGATCCTGGTCTCTCAGTCTCTGTGGTCCCGGGTGGAGGTGCTGGAAGGGACCGAACCCAGCTGCTGTAGGGACTGCACAGCCTTGTCCCTGCAGGGCCCCCACTTCGGGCAGAGGAAATCGGACAGGAAAGCCAGAGGCCTGGGGGTGTCAGGGGCCGGGACCTCCCATCGTCGAAGAAAAGCCAGAGCTGGAGAGTAGTTAGAGTGGTGAAAACAGATTTTACTTAGGACTATGGCAATAGGGGAAAAGAAACTTCGGCAGATAACCGGCCTCAGTTCTGAATACAGTTTCGGCCAGTGGCAATGCACAGCCAAGGAACGAGGAGGGGGTGTGTCTGTGGATGAACATTATTAAGAAGAAATAGCAGGGTCAGGAGGACTCCCGCTAAACGGACCTGTGACGGTTCTTGCTGAGGGCAGGCTAGGTGATCACCCCTCACTGGGCAGGGCTGGTGGAGCCTGAGGAGCTTGATCATATATTGAGGGTGATTGGGTATGAGGGATTCTGGCCATGGGGGGCCCCACCCACTCTCGAATTCCAGCCAGGCTCCTGGCCTGAAGAACTTCTCATGGTCCAGCCTCCAGACTTAAACCACGTGGGGCCAGAAGGCGTCTTAGTGACCCTCCACAAAGCCAGGGTCAAATATCTCCACATGAGGTTCAATTAGCATCCTATGTCACCTGAAATCCCCATTTACGTGCCTCTCTAAGCCTCCTGTGTTTGGACCGGGGTTATCGCTCCTGCTGTCCCAGACCAGGGATTGCATGGCCTGACCCAACCCACCTAAGCATGGTTTGCAGGCCGTGGATGATTCCCAGTAGTCAGACACGAAGCTTGATTCGTGTCACACATCTTGGAGCACCAGGCTTACACACGTGGGCCAGTCTTACAAAGACTCAGGATCGCCACACCTTTTTCCCTTATATTCTTCTGTCCATACATTCACCAAGTATCTGTAGAGCTTCCAGCTGCCTGAGGAGCATAGCGGAGTAAGAAGGAGCTCCGAGGGTGAAGGAGGGAAGATGGTATTACGGCCAAGGGCACTCAGGGAGCTTGTGCAGGGGAAACTTGGAAGAACCGGTCAGAAGGGGGGCAGAAAATGCGGCTCCCAAGAGGTCACCTCAGAACTAAGCTGTGAGCAGTGAGCTGAGCAGGGATTTGCCAAGTAGACCAAGCAAGGAAGGCTGGGGTCTCTTGGCAAAAGAAGCAGGGATCCTGTGGCCCCAGGTCCCTGCTCACATGACCAAGTCTGCCCCAGAGCAGGGGAGGTGGACAAGGGGGGCACTAGCTTGAACACGGAGGGCAGCACAAGGATTAGAGGAAGTGTGTTGGACTTGGATTGGGCAGGTTGACCACTGGCGGTGTGGAGGGGCATCTAGGGTAGCAAGATTGGAAAGGGGGGATGCTAGGACTGGTATTGGTATTGAACCTAACATCCTGACAAGCAGACCTAGGTCATCTTTCTGCCTTTAGAGGACTGATTTTCACCAAGTTTCCCCTCTCACTGCCACCCCCAGTGACAACTTCTATTTCATTTTTTTCAGCATATTGCAACCTCTTTATTGGTTCTGTCCAAAGGCAACTTACAGATTATAAGTGGGTTTATGTGGATTCTTTTTTGAGGGTAGTCAGTTATCATTTTGATAACACAGTCATGGTTTTAATACTCTTTGAAGGGAAAAAACAAACATTAACACTGGGTGAAAAAAAAAATCACCAGCGACAACCTTTAAAAATTCCAACATGCCAGGAATCTGCCGATGAGTCATTTGCTAGGATTTCTGTGAAAGTGTTGGACCCAAGTCATCTATGAATAAAGTTGGCATTCTCTCTTTAACGATTTCCTCCTTTCCTTCCCTGCCCCACCTCACCAAAAAGGGGCGCCTGGCTGACTCAGTCCTAGAGCACGTGACTCTCGATTTCGAGGTCATTAGTTCGAGCCCAAGGTCGGGTGTAGAATTTACTTTTCAGATATAAATTGAGGATTTCCTCCCCCAGAAAAGACTGGGAACTACCCGGAATTCTGCCTGTAGGTTTAGGAATATCATCTTAATCCATGACACAATCTCTCCAGCTTCTTCGTGCCACTGAGTGCAGAGTGTTTTCCTGTCTTTTCCTCTGTTGAGTCCCAGCCCCAGCCAGGGCCCAGAGAAATCATGGGGCTGGGGATGAAGCAGGCCAGGTGCCGGAAGGAGGCAGGTTGGCGTCTCCAGTTGCCGCTTTTTCTCAGAACCTGAGGTACTTCTTGGTCATGGGGAGCAGCCCAGGCTCCTTGAACGCACCTTGGTTTCCTGTACAGGTTTAACCAACCTCAAAGGAAACAACAGGTATCAGAGAGGAAGGAGGAGCACTATGGAAGGGGCAGGGGCTGGTAGGCGCTCACAGGCTCCCTCAGCGTCTTGGATCGAGGCGTTGGGTACCATGGCTGTCACTTGTCAGCGCTCTTGGCCACCACTGGTGTGTTTGAATAAAGTTTGAAATGTAACTAGGTCTATAAAGACAAACACACAGAACCGAACCAAAGTCTGGAAGCAGAGAGAACAGTTTGGGAAATACAAATTGTAATCCAGGTGAGGAGGGGTGAAGGAACTGAGACAGGAAGTGTGGGAAGGCCGATAAACATAACTCCCCTCGCGAGCTTCCTGGGAGCTTCAAATCAGGTTGGGCCAGGGAGAATACAGCCCCCATGGTGCCTGGGCGTCCGGTAGATACATCGAGTAAGGGCTGGGCTGTGGTCCTCTCTCTCTGTGGGAGAATTCTGTCAGAAAACAGACCCTGCAGATGCTTTCTGTAAGTATAGGCCAGGAGGAAAGCCTTGATCTGGCCCCTGGCAGTGTTGGGATTCCAAAGGGACACCATGTTCTTTTCAGCTCTGGGGGGGATTCTGGAAGTGAAGTAGTGCAGCAGATGACCCAGTTAGCCAAGCCCACACCCCCTTCCCAAGCAGCCTTCCTTCCAAGCTAGTGAGGTGATTTGTCTTCTGCCATTCAGGGCTCAATCCAAGGGTGGGCGAAACCATGGGGGCCCTCCACACGCTCTCGGAGACCTCAGATTCCCATCATCCTGCCCCAATGACCTCTCGCCCTCTCTGGGCATTCTCCTAACTAACCACCTGTCCATCTCAAATTCAGCCAACCCGCCACCCACCCTTCCCAGAAAAAGTTTCATGCGGGCCTGGGTTTCACAACACAGGGAGGGACGTGGATGCCAAGAAATGGGAGGCGAAGGCTGTAATATCCCATAACTCAAGTGTTGTCATCTCAGCCCGACCATCGCCTTTCACAGAGCAATGCAACCTAGAGCTATCTGTGGGGCAGAAGGAGCGCTGTAGCCTTTCATTGAGAAAGGACAGAGGGAGAGGAGGGAAGAGAAAGGGAGGGAAGATTTTCCAGAGGGGTCTCAGAGGAGAGGGAGGCTGAGGGAGGTTCTTGGGCCTGTAGCTCAGTTCTCCTTCTGGATTCAGCCATGACCCCTCAGTGACCTAAGCATCTCTTCAGGGAAGTGCAAGTACAGGGAGTAAGGGGCTTCGTCGGAGACCCGTCATAATCCACCCGCCCAGCCCCACTGCCCCTACCACACACACCTTCCCATCCAGGGCAACTTCCACTGAAAAATGATGGCCCCTATCCCAGAGACATTTCTTCTTTCATTTTTCTTAGCCCTGGAATATGATTTAATGTGATTTTATTACATTTAAAAACATTCTGGGAGCACAGACATTTCTTTAGCGTCATGTCCTGGTTGTTTGCTCCGTGCAGGTCACAGTGACTTGTTCAGAAGCATCCTCCAGCAAAAAGAGCGGCCCAGACCTTCAAGGGGCTGGCAGTCCCCTGGCTGACAGTCAGATGGCGTCAGCGTCCCACGCAGCAGACAGCCATGTCCTCGGAGGAGAACATGGGGGGAGAACCGCATGGGAACGGTCTGGTCTTGTCGGGCCGGTCAGGGGGATTAAGGCCCCAAAGAAGCCAGGTGTCTCTGCAAGGAGGAGGAGAGTCCCCATAAATCAGTGGCCTCCTTCCCCCATCAGGAAGGACAGCAAGTCCCATCCACGTGGAAGCTTCTGATGCTACTCGACCCAGAGTTCACAGCTCCGCATAACTTGGAAGGGACTTGGGTCACTTCCTCCTGGGCCTCTCTCCTCAGTTCTTCCCTACTCAGCCCCCCACAACCAAACAGAAAGTTCCCCCCACTACCCCACATATATTCCCTGGCCCACTGTGTAATGGAGAAGGCTGAGGCAACATTTGGCGTGACTCCCGTTCCAGGCGCTCTCCTCATGGCCCACAGACAAGGCAGTCCCTCTGTGGGGTCATCCTGAGCTCCTTTCGTTAGCTGCCCCCTCTCCCCCCGCCGGGGGTCAGGCTCTTTTGGCCCCTGAGCTCAGTCCCATACCTCTCTCTGGGGCTCTGCCCTCCAACTCTCAGAATCACAGGGAAGGAACAGTTCAGTTTCTCTGTGCCTGAGGCCTTGGGTCGGGATGGCCCGGGGCCAGGCTAGGACAGGAGCGCTGAGGTCTCTGTGAACAGTAGGAGCGAACTGCTTGCATGTGGAAAGGTTTTCCTGTGTTTCCATTTTTCCCTAAGCTTGATAGCCACAGAAGAATGACCGGGCCCAAGGGCACAAGATCCCTTAAGGTTTCTTATTTATCTGTCTAGAATCATTTCTTTCTGCCTAGAGAATCATCTATTTCTTTCTAAGGGAGTGGTTTGATACTCCCAACCCTCGTTATCTCCATCCTCAGTCCCAAATATTATTGTTTCTAATTAATGCTACTTTGGTATTTGAAAATGATTGTTTTCTGGTGGTGTTCATTTTCATTTCTGTTTCCACTAGTGAGATGAATGTTTTTCTCATGGTCCAATACTCGTTTCTTTGCTCAGACCCTTTGGCACTTTAATTTGGGGCATCTACTGGTGTTTCTTTTTTTTTTTTTTTTTAAGTTCTGTTAAATGAGCTTTTAATGAGTTCCTATTTTGTGTTATCCAGAAACAGGTGGGGGGTCAGTCTGGTGTAGAGATGAAGCTAACACATGTGGAACCCTTTGGACGACAGGCTTCATGGGAGAACAGGGCTCCTAATGAGATCATTTTAATACTGTAATAAGATTAAGGTTTGCATCAAGCACAGGGAAAGGGAGCACATTCCCTGGAAAGAAAATACTGGAGCCAGGTACAGACAAAATAAGAATGAGCCAGGGCACCCGGGTGACTCAGCGGGGGAAGCATCTGCCTTCGATTCAGGTCATGATCCCAGGACCCTGAGATAGAGCCCAACATCACGCTCCTGTTCCGTGGAAAGCCTGCTTCTCCCTCTCCCTCTGCCTGCTGCTCCCCCTGCTTGTACGCACGCGCTCTCTCTCTGTGTCAAATAGATAAATAAAATCTTAAAAAAAAAAAAGAATGAACCAATAGAAGAAAACATGGAAGAATTCACAGACAGAAAGAACAGCAGGAATAAAGGTCCAGGGGCACAAAGCAGTACTAGGTAGAGAAGGCCCACCAGCTGGGGGCTAAGGTGGGAGGGCAGAAGGGCTTGGAAGATGAGGCAGTTGGGGCTAGGAGGGGGCAGAATATGAATGGTGTTGGGCTCTACTTAAAGGAGCCTGGACCACTTTTGGGGGAGGAGGAAGAACTAAACTGGATGGCTTTTAGTGGGAGAATGATATGGGAATATCTGTCTTGAGCTCTGATTCCCTCAGCTGCA
The DNA here is from genome assembly GCF_022355385.1 of Mustela nigripes. Lineage (NCBI taxonomy): Eukaryota > Metazoa > Chordata > Mammalia > Carnivora > Mustelidae > Mustela > Mustela nigripes. The sequence goes on along the minus strand of NC_081575.1, from coordinate 82,825,862 downwards.
GTGTTGAGCATAAATAGGAGAGGGATCCCCAAATAGAAGGGCATATTAGTTTGCTAGGGCTAATGTAGTGGTGTACTACACATTGGGTTGCCTAGCGACAGAAATGCGTTGTCTCACTTCTGGAGTCTGGAAGTCCAAGATCAAGGTGTCAGCAGGGTTGGTGCCTTCTGAGGTTGTGAGGAAGGATCTATTCCATGCCTCTTGCCCAACTTCTGGTGGCTTGCTGGCAGTCTTTGGTGTTCCTTGGTTTGTGTAAGCATCACCCAAACTCTAGCTTCATCTTCACATGGTGTTCTTCCATGTGTGTTTCTCTGTGTCCAAATGGCCCCTTTTTATAAAGACATCATATTGGATTAGAGTCCACCCTAATGACCTCATGTATTTGTTAAAGATTTTATTTATTTACTTGAGAGAGAGAGAGCACGAGCAGGGTGAGGGACAGAGGGAGAGGGAGAACCAGCCTCCCCACTGAGCACGGAGTCTGACTTGGGGCTTGGTCCCAGGACCCTGGCATCATGACCTGAGCCCAAGGCAGCTGCTTAACCTACGGAGCCAGTCAGGCGCCCCCTATTGACCTCATTTAAACTTGATTAACCCCAGGGGCTCCTGACTGGCTTAGTCAGAAGAACATGAGACTCTTGATCTCGGGGTCGCGAGTTCAATCCCCATGTTGGGTGTAGAGATTATTAAAAAATAAATAAATAAACGAAGAAAAAGGAAAAAGAAAGGTGATTATCTCTGTAAAGACCCTATCTCCAAATACTGTTACATTCCGAGGTACTGGGGGTTAGGGCTTCAACATGTGAATTTTCCAGGGACACAATTCAGCCCATACCAAGAGGAGAGATAGATTAACAGCCTAGGACTTGAACTAGAGCCATGGAGGGACAGACAAAAAAGGAGGGACTGGAACACAATTCACCTGTGGATGTAAGAGCCACAGGTCTTGCTGGTTTTTGAAATGTGAAGCAAGGAGAATTCAGCTTCCAGATTTGGAATACTTCCACTTCAGAGTGATTTGTGTATTAGTATCAGAGGAGGATGGGGAAGGGAGTAGAGGGGGGTCAGGCTGTAAGGTGACAAGATCATTCTAGATCTCTCGGGCTTGAAAGATCTATGGGACATTCCCATGAGTCAAGCAGGAGTGAGATCAGAGCTGGAGACTACACTTGGTAGTGAGATGCATGTAGGTTGAAGTTTAAAACAATGAGCAAGGATGTGATTGCCTAAGGAAAGCATGTAGAGAAAAAAAACGAAAGGTCAAAAACAGAAGGCTCAGAAACCCACAAGTATAAAGATTAGTATGAATTATCAAAAATTCCAGGGAAAGCTACCTTCCATGGGAATGCTGGATGCATGAGAAAACAGACGTGTCTGACTTGCTTGCTGCTATGTATTTAACTCCCTAGAACAGTGCCTGATACAGAGCAGCTTTCCAATAATTATTTGATGAATGAAGTTTTGAATAAGGTACTGAGAAATGTATGAAAAATCAAGAGCTCGGTGCCCCCAGAGCCTTGGGAGTGATTCTGTTTCCTCTACCATACCTAACTTCAAAAATGCTCATATGGGGTGCCTGGGTGGCTCAGTGGCTTAAGCATCTGCCTTGGCCTCAGGTCATGATCCCAGGGTCCTGGGATAGAACCCTGTGTCAGCGTCCGGTCTTAGCAGGGAAGCTGTTTCTCCCTCTCTTTCTGCTCCTCCCCTGAATTGTGCTCTCTTTCTCTTTCTGTCAAATAAATAAATAAAATCTTCAAAAAATGGTTTATTAAAATGAACAAAAACTAAAAATACACTTCTAGGTTATTGACTTTAGTGACTTTCAAATATGAGTTATTTGTAAAAGGTTTCTTTTTTAAAGTTTATTTATTTAAGTAGTCTCTACACCCCATGAGACTTTGTAACAGACAAAACCTGGAAATGAACCAAACACCCATCAACAGATGAATGAAAAAACAAATTATGGAATAGCCATGCACTGAACAGTGCTCAGCAATACAAAGAATGGATATTGGTACACACAATGGCATTGATGGATCTCAAAATAATACTGCTGCATGAAAGAGGGTACACAAGAAAGGATACATATTGTAGGATTCCGTGTATATAAAATTCTAGAAAATGCAAACTAATCTATGGTGGCAGAAATCAGATTAGTGGCTGTCTGGTTAGGGGTGGTGGTTGTGGGGACAGGGAGGAGCAAAAGGGAATAATTAAAAAGGGGCAAGAGGCACCTGGCTGGTTCAGTCAGTAGAGCACGCAACTCTTTTTTTTTTTTTTTAAGACTTTACTTTATTTATTTATTTATTTGAGAGAGAGAAAGTATGAGCCCAGGGAGAGGTAGGGGGAGTGGGACACTCCCTGCTGAGCAGGGAGTTGACTTTGGGCTCCGTCCCAGGTCCCTGGGATCATGACTTGAGCTGAAAGCAGAGGCTTAATGGACTGAGTCACCCAGGTGCCCCCAGCACACACCTTTCGATCTCAGGGTTGTGAGTTCGAGTCCCGTGTTGGGGGTATAGATTACTTAAAAATAAAAATCTTTAAATTAATAAATAAATAAGGGGCAAGAGAAACTCTTGTGAAGGCTGGTATGTTCACTCTCCTGACCGTGGTGATGGTTTCACTAGTGTACACCTCAAACTTATTGAATTAAATACCTTAAATATGTGCAATTTATTATATGCCAAGTCTACCTCAATAAAGATGTTATTTTTAAAGGGTGCTTACCTAACTAAAAATGCAAGCAAAATAAGGACACTTCAGAAAATAAAGTCAGAGCAAGTTTATTACCAACAGACTATTACTAAACTACCTTCTAAGTGATGAAGAAGAGTGAGAGTAATACTACAAGAAAGGTTGGAGATGAAAGGAAAAATGATGAAGAAGAAATTGGCAAACATGTGGGTAACCGTTACCACCTGCTTCTATCCAGTATTCTACTGGAGGTCTTAACTAGGTCAAGAAGAAAAAAGGGGGATATAATATGTGTGAGAACGGGGCATGCGGCTGACATAGTTGGTTAAGCACACAACTTGTGATCTCAGGGTCATGCATTCAAGAACCCTGTTGAGTGTAGAGATTACTAAAAATATATTTTTTTTATGTGTGTGGAAGAACAAAGAAAAAAGAAAAAGTATTGTCATTATGAGCACATATGATTGTTTATTCCAAGACTACAGAGAAAAAATGAGAAATAATAAAAATAATGATGATCAGAAGAATAAGAAATAGTAATAAGAAGAATTAGTGATAGACAGCTAATTTGATGTAATATTGGCTAGACATACCAAAATCCATCCCATTTCTGTACACTAGATATAAACATTTAGAAAACATAACTGAAAAATATTATCTCAAGAGAATAAGATGATGAGCCACAGGCTGTTTTGGTTTATAAGCTCCTGGAGAGCTTTCCAGGTAGACTCTGAAACTGGGAGGTGGAGAGGGCAGAGGGAGGAGAAGGGGAAACAGACTCCCCGCTGTGTAGGAAGCCAGACCAGCAGCTCAATTCCAGGACCCTGAGATCATAACCTGCGCCAAAGGTAGATGCTTAGCAGACTGAGCTTCCCAGGTGTCTCAGGTGGCAGGTTTAACAAGCAAAGGGAGCTCATATACGAGGCTTGTCTTGGGCAGCAGCAGACAAGTGGATCCCTATACCCACCTGCTAAATCCGAAAAGTTTATGTAGATAGAGGCCTTCACTGGGTTCAATCACATATACTGTGTAGGAGTTCACAACACCCCATCACTATCTCAAGGCTCTGCCCTTGGACCAGTCTCTGGAAGAGGGAAAAGCAAGCAGAACCCATGTTCCAAGGACAGGGGAGGTGGTGAGGAGCCTCTGAGTGCCCAGGTCCAGCTCATGGGTCAGTCAGCTATCATGTCTTGTCCATGACCTTCCCCAACACTCTACCCATCACAGCAGGCTCTTACAATCTCTTTGGCTGCATTAGAGGCAAATGCCACACAACAATGTAAGTAAATGTAAGAGAAAACACCGATTAAGACAATGATTCCAGGTGCCCCTGTGTGGCTCAGTCAGTTAAGCATCTGCCTTGGGCCCAGGTTATGATTCCAGAGTCCCGGGATCGGGCTCCATGTCGGGCTCCACGTTGGGATCCCTGCTCAGCGGAGAGGCTACTTCTCCCTCTGCCACTCCCCCTGCTCACACTCTCTCTTCCTCTTTTTCTCAGATAAACAAATAAAAATCTTTAAAAAAAGACCGATACCAAAATCAGTGACAACTTTTTCCATGAGAGCTCCATGATCTGAACCACTGATTTATTAAGTCCCCTAGACTGGGGATTGGATCACTCAAGGCGTTTACTCGTGGCCTCGTGCGATTTATTAAAGATGACACATTAGCAGACTCATCAGGTTGAACACACAACATTCTGTTGGGATAATGGCACAGGTGCCTCCTTATAAGGCAGTAATAATATCTAAGGCCATCCTGTTTTGGAGGACAGTTTTTTTCACCAGACACATTTCAAGTGTTCAGGCTTTGTTGGCTATCATTTAAGGCTTGCTGGGTGAAGGTTTCTAGGTGTGCTGTAATATCGGCCATTCCAATGATGGGGACAAAGAAGGTGGCCAAATGGACCCATGGAAAACAGGATGTGTCCATCTGGCCTTGAGGAGAGGGAGATGGCAACTTTAGGAATGTGACCAGGTTGAGCACACCATACGTGTTGGCGTGGGGAGGCAGCACTATCCAATGTGAGGAGATGAACTGGGGATGGGATAAGTCAGACCAGGGTCTCCATCTTCTCCTCTCATTCAATGGTGCGTTCTCCATTTCAGGTACAATCCATTCCAATGGTTCTGGCTTGCAGCAAGACAATGGGATCCCAGGGGAGATTGAGTAGTTCCCCCCCATGCAGGGGTGCAGAGTAACTCACCCATCCTGGTGGGATGTCCATTGTAAATCCCAGCAGATAATGCGTTTTCCAGCTTTGATGGGACTTAGTGTTCTCAGCAGCACAGCACGTTGATCCATAGTGAGAGTCGAGGTAATGGTTGTTCTCCAAGACTCCCGCAACTTTAAGGTGATGGGTGTTTCGACAGGGGACCCTAGTCTGGCATATGGGGCAATAGGTCCTACTGGTTGGTCATCCAAATGTATTAAAGCCTGGGTCAGTACTTTAATCCACCTGACCAAGGTGGTTTTACCTGTTAATAATTTAATCTGTCGTTTTAATATTTCATCCTTCCTTTTCACCAACCCTGCTGTTTGTTTGTTGGTTGCAGGAGAGATGGAACCTCTGCTCAGTGTCATGTTCTTCTTTTTTTTTTTTTTTTTTAGAGAAAGAGAGAGAGAGACAGCAGGTGTGCTTGAAGGGGGAGGGGCAGAGGGAAAGGGGGAGAGAGAGAGAGAATCTTAAGCAGACTCCACACCTAGTGCAGAGCCCAATGTAGGGTTTCATCTCATGACCCTGAGATCATGACCTGAGCCAAAACCAAGAGTGGGACACTTAAGTGACTGGGCCACCTAGGTGCCTCTCAAGGTCATGTTCTATGCCCAGTCTTGTATGTCATGACATTTGAAACAGGACTCCCAATCGCTGTTTAGTCCATTTTAATGCTTTTTTTAAAAGATTCTATTTATGTATTCGACAGGGAGAGATAGCAAGAGAGAGAACACGAGCTCGGGGGAGCTGGAGAGGGAGCCTAATTTGGGGCTCGATCACAGGACACTGGGATTATGACCTGAGCTGAAGGCAGCCGCTTAATGACTGAGCTACCCAGGTGCCCCACAATGATGGTATCTTTACATAGTTTCGTGTTTTTTTTTTTTTTTTTTTTAATCTCCTAATGGCCGTAGTCTGGTTTGCCTGGCAATAGGGGAAAACGTGGATTGGGCCAGATGAATTGTCCACAACAAACCAAGGCATATTTAGAACCCTTACTTGGGGCGATGGGGGGGGCAATATAATCATTTGCTAATCTCTCACTGGTTTAACCAAGTCACCATACTTCAAGGGCAGTCTGGCGCCCTTGGCAATGTGCCATCCTACTCCGGCCCTGTGGTGGCCACTCTTTATATGCACCCGGTCTGCCGTAACCACTGAAAACTCAGTAGCTAAGGTTCATCCCCGCGTTTAGCATCCCAGCTTTCTCATTGCCGGTGGGCTGCCAGTGCCTTATGAGCTGAGCCATGAAAAAGGGAAGGCTGTTTCAGGCTCCTGAAGGCAAATTCAGATATCTTTTCACATACACCCTGACCCCACAAGGGCTTATTTATGATTATTTACCCCCTTGGTTTTCCACTATCCAAGCCATAGAATTAATTCCTTTAGAACAGTCCAACTGTCAGGGCAAAGAGTTAATGGGCAGAGGTCAAGAGTAATCGGCAGACAAACCGCTCCAAGACCAACCCATTGTCTGCTGCACTGACTGCCTTGTGAGGGGGGTCTCCCTGCTAGGAGTTGCTGCTCGGTGGGGTATATGGCGTTTCTGCCCCCTTCCAGAGCTGGGATCAAAATCCTAGGGGTATTCTGAGCCATAGTGCCTGACCCAAACCCTCTCGAGTCACAGACACATGTAATTCAAATGGTCACCCTGCTTGGGAGATGCCCAGAGCTTTAATCTCTTTCCCTGGTATTTTTCCCTTCTCAAAGGCAGCTTACCACTGATCCCCACGTGTGCTCTTTCTTTACCAGGAGGTATAAGGGATGGAGGCACCCTGCCAGAAGGGGCATGAAAATCTTCCCAGACCCCCAGATCCCTACAGAGACCTGGACTTTATTAATCATAGCTTTGGGAACAACATGAGTTTTAACTAGACTTAACAACATGAGACTTAACTAGACCTTAACATAACTAGACACCCAAAACCTTACAGCAGTGTCTGTGCCTTGAATTTTCTGTGGGTTCACTTCCTACCCTCTCCCTCACAGATGCTCCAGCAAAGCCTTCCGTGTGTCCTGTGGCAGAAGCAAATCTTCACATGTTAACATTATATCATCAACATAATGGACCCATATTACAGATGTGGGGAAGAAGAGCAAGGACAGGTCTCGGGCTACCATCTCATGACATACTGTGGGCTGTGCGGGTGACCTTGGGGGAAGACTTGGAAGGTTCATTAGTCTCCTTCCCACATGAAGGCACATTGAGCCTAGTTATCAGAAACTTGTCAAAGTCTTTTCCATGAATCTCTTTTAAAATAAAGCACTGTTTTTATTTTAAAGATTATTATTTATTTGACAGAGAGAGACACAGCAAGAGAAGGAGCATAAGCAGGGGAACTGGGAGAGGGAGAAGCAGGTTTCCCGCAGAGCAGGGAGCCCATGCGGGGCCCGATCCCAGGACCCTGGGATCACGACCTGAGCCTAAGGCAGATGCTTAACGACTGAGCCACCCAGGTGCCCCAACATGAAGCACTTTTGCAAAAATGCTTTCTGCCAAAGCCTCAGAGTAAAACAGTAACTATCTGAAAGTGACAAGAGACTTAACATGGCCATGGTCAAAGATCTGGTGAGAGTCCATGACAATGCAATTGACAAAAGAATTTGGGTATTTCTGTGACATACATTTTAAAATTATGACTGATAACATACCAGGACATATCTGATCTTAGGAATTTCATACAAATACATTTTTCAGCATCCTTTTTTGACAAGCTTCCCATGAAATGTAGCATATACAAAAAGCTGCATAGTCATAAAAAAATTAGCTCTTTGAATAGAGACAACTCTGTTTTTTAAGTAGTCAAAGACCAGATAAAAACAAAACAAACTTTGTTTTTCAGGCAGATTACAGTAAAAGTAAAGAAAAACCATTGTTTATGGTTTCCTTTTTTAATGACTTTATTTATCTAAACTATTTTAGAGAGATAGCATGCGAGCTGGGGCGGGGGTGCAGAGGAAAAGAATTTCAAGCAAACTCCATGCTGAGCACAGAGCTCTATTCTATGACCTTGAGACCACGACCTGAGCCGAAATCAAGAGTCGGATGCTTAACTAAGCCACCCAGGTGCCCCTACAATTTCTTATTAAGAAGAGGCCAATAATCCAAGAAAACTGTCTTCTTAACAGAGAGAAAATAAAATTCTAATCTGGCAACAGTGTACTTTTGATATTAAAACTCTCTTATTTTTTCTTTTTAATTTGTGTAAGTTCATTCCAACTCCTACGTAAGTCCATTCCAACCTCTCAGCTTGACTACCCATAAAATTCCTTTCACTGTATTCCTTTTCCATAGACCTTCTACAACTTTCTACCCATTCAGCTTTCACCCCAAAACTAATGAATCAGGTACACACTCACAGGGCTAGGGCTTTTTATTGATATCTGTGATCTTATGGAGGCTGTGGGCTGGATTTGGGGCAAGGGAACTCTTGCAACAGTCAGTATTTTTTTAAAAAAAAAAAAGCTTCCCCGTTTGTTTTTCTCTGGTCTCTCGTCAATGTTTTTGTTGTCTCCTGGGGTGTTTATGTTTCAAAGACATGCGATTTACAACTTCTTGGGACAGAGGAAGAACGCAAGTTTTCTCCTAGGAGTGTTGGGGTAATTGCTATTTAAAATGTTCCTTAGTATGAGGGGTCAGAAGGCGTGGGGCAGTTCATGCATTTCAGCATCAATCACCACGACATCCTCCTTCTCTCTTTCCAAACTTTCTCAGGGATTCCACCTCTTAACATCCTCATCAGGCTTTGTCCCAAGTACCCAGATCGTAATCTGAGCCAATGTTAGGCTCTCCTAGCTTTGCCAAAGTCACACAATAAGACCTCTAAGTTGGGGCGCCTGGCTGGCTGAGAGGGTGGAGCGTGTGACTCTTGATCTTAGGGTGGTGAATTCAACCTTCATGTTGAGTGCAGAGATTACTTAAAAAAAGAAAAAGACCTCTGACTCATGATTCTTTTCCCCATCCTGCTCTGCCAGCCCCAAAGCTGGTAGAGCAGTGCACAACCATGGGTCGTTCTCTAACTCAGCTCTTCTAACTTTCTAACCTGAGCTTCTGCCTTTAGCTGGGCGTCGGTGGCCAGCTCGACTGCCCACGGGAGAGCCCAGCCCACTGTGGCAACCATGCATTTCCCTTCTTTGCTGCTGTGTGCTCTGCGCAGTTCCTCAAACAAACCCCTTAAAATAGTCGGCATTTTCGGGGTGACCTTGTGCTCAGGCGGCGGTCCACAGCGACGGACATATGACCCCTGGCTCCCCCACGTAGAGATCAATGGCCAATTCAGTATTTCCCCTCTGGGGATGCCTCATTCCCGAGAACCATTTCTTTGGTTTCCTGGATGACTCAACAACTGTTGGTTTATAAGCTCCTTGGGAGGTTCCCAGGTGTGACTGGAAATTGGCCCCCAAATGGGGCAGGGAGAGATGGAAGAAAGAGGCAGGCCCCTCCAGATAGGACCTACCCTCCAGGTAGGTAACAGGTTTAATAAGCAAAAGCAGCTTATGGATCAGGCTTGTCTTGGGTGGCCGCAAATGAATGAATCCCTGCACCCACCTGCCAAATCTTTTTTTTTTTTAAGATTTTATTTATTTATTTATTTGAGAGAGAGAACACAAGTTTTGAGGAGGGGCAGAGGGAGAGGGAGAAGCAGACTTTTGCGGATCAGGGAGCCCGACCCAGGGTTCCATCCCAGGACGCTCAATCGACTGAACCACTCAGGCACCCCATCCCCACCCCCCACAAATCTTAAAAATTTATGCAGAGGCCTTAAGTAGGTTCATTCACATATGCTATTGCAGGGGGTGTCAACACAACATCACTATCTCAAGCCTGTGTCCTTAGAGCAGCCTCTGGGAGAGGGAAAGTTAAGCAGAGCCCACAGATGGGTTGACTGGCACTTGTGTCTCTTCCATGAACTTCCCCAACAGACTGGGAGAAAATATTTGCAAAAACCATCTATCGGGGGCCCCTGGGTGGCTCAGCAGGTTAAAGTCTCTGCCTTAGGCTCAGGTTGTGATCCCAGGGTCCTGGGATTAAGCCCCACGGGGCTCTCTGCTTAGCAGGGAGCCTGCTTCCCTTCCTCTCTGCCTGCCTCTCTGCCTACTTCTGATCTCTGTCAAATAAATAAATACAATCTTAAATAAAACCTATCTATCTGATAAAAGACTGCTGTCCAAAGTATATAATCTCAACAATAAGAAAATGAACGTCCCGATTAAAACATGAGCAAGAGATCCAAACAGACATCTCAGCTGTGAAGACATGGGTGGTGAATCAGGATATGAAAAGATGCTGCCACATCACACGTCCTGGGAGAATTACAAATGAATGTGATGGGATACCACTGCACACCTATCAGAATGGTGAAAATTCAGAACGACATACCAAATGCTGGCAGACATGTGCAACAACTAGAACTTTCATACATTGCTGGTGGGAATGCAAAATGGTCCAGGTGCTCTGAAAGACAGCTCTTCCATTCAGTGGTGGATATATGTCATTATACATTTCTCAAAACCCATAGAATGTACAAGGCCAAGAATGAACCCTAATATAAACTATGGACTTGGGATGATAATGATGTGTCCATGTAGGTTTACTGATCGGAGCACGGAGCACGTACCTCTCCAGTGGGGGCATGTTGATAGGGAGAGAGGCTGTGGGGGGGGGGAGGGGGACAGAGGGCTATAGGGGAATTTTCTGTGCTTTCTCCTCAGTTTTACTGTGAACCTAAAACTTCACTAAAAAAATAAAGTCTATTAAAAATATATATAGCAGGGCACCCAGGTGGCTCAGTCAGTTAAGCGTCTGCTTTTGGCTCAGGTCATGATCCCAGGGTCCTGGGATTGAGCCCCGCGTCGGGCTCTCTGCTGGGTGAGGAGCCTGCTTTTCCCTCTCCCTCTACCACTCCCCCTGCTTGTGTTTGCTCTCTCTTTCTCTCTGTGTCAAATAAATAAATAAACTCTTTTAAAAATAAAATAAAAAAACAAAAAACATACATAGCATCTTCAATAGCAGCCCCAAATATAAAAAAACCTATAAATAAATATAGGAAGAGGGGCACTGGGGGGTTCAGTGGGTTAAAGCCTCTGCCTTCGGCTCAGGTCATGATCTCAGGGTCCTGGGATCGAGCCCCGCATCGGGCTCTCTGCTCAGCAGGGAGCCTGCTCCCCACTCTGCCTCCTGCCTCTCTGCCTCCTTGTGATCTCTCTCTCTCTCTGTCAAATAAATAAATAAAATCGTAAAAAAAATAAATATAGGAAGAATTGTAAAAATAATTACAGCAATTACTGCGTGCTCTGCACGATAGCAAGTACTTTATATACGCATCTAATCCTTAACGCAGTCCTATGGCATAAGTAATGTTATCCCCAATTTGCAGATGAGGGCGCCATAGCATTGAGGTTAAGCAACCTTCCCACAGTCGAACAACTGAGCAGAGTCAGGATCTTGATTCATGCAACGGTCTGCAGAGTCAACTTTGATGGCCAAATTATGACATTTTATAGCAAGACAGAAAAGGAGACTGAAAGAAATGAAGAGTCATACTACATTTATCCACAGGGAGACTCGACGTCAATAAGATGTTGAGAGTTCCCAAATTAATCTCATATTCAATGCACGTTCAGGCAAAAGCTTAAAAAGTTTGCCTGAGGACATTTTGGACTCTTTCCATAATTTGTGTATCCATCAGGTAAATAAAATGATGAACAGATAAAGAAGAAGTGTGTATCTTTGATGGACTATTATGCAGCCATCAAAAAGAATGAACTCTTGTCATTTGCGATAACATGGATGGAGCTAGAGAATTATGCTAAGTGAAATGAATCAGTCAGAGAAAGAGAAACACCATATGATTTCACTCCCATGTGGAATTTAAGAAACAAAATAGATGAATACAGAGGGGGAAAAAGAGAGGCAAAGCAGGAAACAGACTCTTAACGATAGAGAACACACTGAGGGCTGCTGGAGGGGAGGTAGGTGGGGGGATGGATTAAATGGGTGATGGGGATTAAGGAGGGCACTTGTTGTGATGAGCACTGAGTGTTGCAGGTAAGTGATGAACCACTGAATTCTACCCCTGAAACTAACATGATGCTATATGTTAACAAACTTGAATTTAACAACGTGAAAAGGAAAAAAGTTTCCTGAGGACCTTTACAAGCAGACTTTAAAATTTACATGGAAGTGTAATGACCTCAGACAGTCATAAAAAGAAGAATGATATGGGGAAATTGCCCAACAGATTTCAAGATTGTAAACACTGTAGTAACCAAGGCAGTGTGATAGTGTTGAAAGGAAACACAAACATCCCAAATAAAGAACAGTGCCCAGAAACAGAATTGATTAGAGCCATTTGATTTATGACAGAGCCAGACAGCAGATCAGTGGGGAAAGAATGGATATCTTAATTAACAGTTGGGACAATCCGGTATCCATATACAATCCAACATGCAAATCAGTTGTACAGGGATTGAAACATAAATGTGAAACCCAGAACTCTAAAAATCAGAGATGGTAAGGGAATAACTTTATAAACTTAGGGTAAAAAAAAGAATTTCTCTTTTTTAAAGATTTTATTTATTTGAGAGAGCAGGAGCAAGCATGAGTAGGGGTGAGGGACAGAGGGAGAGAGAAAGCAGGGTCCCCGCTGAATGTCCCATGTGAGGCTCCATCCCAGGACCCTGAATCCATTTCACTTGAGACTTCCATGTGATCCCTTCCATGGGATCAGGGATCATGACCTGAGCTGAAGACAAATGTTTAATCTACTGAGCCACCCAGGCGGCCCTTCTTCTAGAAGTTTTTGTGTAGGGTCTTAGGGATTTTCTATCTGGACCATCATGTTACCTGCAAGTAGGGTCAGTTTTATTTCTTCCTCTTCAATTTCTATGCCTTTTGTTCTTTTTTCTTGCCTCATTGCACTGGCAAGAATTTTCATTACTGTATTGAATAAGAGTGGTGAGAGTTGACATCCTAGTGTTGTTCCTGATAGTCTCTCACTATTAAGTATGATGTTAGTTATAGGTCAAAGTCCCACAGATCCTGGCAAAGCCTGGATCGGGAGAGGGTGCCCCAGAGATACAACAATTGGTTTTCCTGGACTGGATGGGGAGAGAATAGGAGAGGACAGAAAGGAGCAAAGCAGAGGCTGGGGTTACCCAGTTCTCTTTGCTCTCAGTGAGGTCAATGTGGCTCAATTTGGTCAATTTGACCAAATCCTTGAGCCAGACCCTTCATTTTGAAATAAATGCCACATGCAAATAAATTGCCACATGCAATTAGGCCTCTATCTTACCCCATCCACGAAAATGAACTCAAAATGGTTTAAAGACTTACACGGAAGATGTAAAACTGTACAATTCCTCAAAGAAGACATAGGGGAGAGGCTCCTAGACACTGGTGTTGGCAAGGATTTCCTAGATTTGACACCAAAAGCACAGGCAACAAAAGCAAAAGTAGACAAGTGGTACTCCATCAGACTAAAAAGCTTCCGCACAACAAGAGAAACAACCAACAGAGTGAAAAGGCAACCTATGGAGTGGCAGAAAATATTTGCAAACTGTCTATCTGAGAAGGGGTTAATATCCAAAAAAATTTTAAAAAGGAGGGGGCAACTGGGTGGCTCAGTCAGTTAAGCACGTGCCTTTGGCTCAGATCGTGATCTCAGGGCCCTGCGATAGAGTTCATCAAGGAGTCTGCTTTTCCCTCCCTTTGTCCCTCACCCTCACTGCCCCCGCCCCACACTCGTCCTCGTGTGTGTGTGTGTGTGTGTGTGTGTCTTGCCCTCGTTCTCTCTCAAATAAACAGAATCTATAAAAAATTTTTTCAAAAAAAAAAAAAAAAGAATTTCCTACAATTCAATAGCAAAAAACCCCCAAATAACCCAATGTAAAAATGGGCAGGACTTGAACAGATATCTGTCTAAAGACATAGAAATGACCAACAGGCGCACGAAAAGATGCTCAATATCGTACATCATTATGGAAATGCAAATCAAAACCATAATAAGATATCAATTCACACCTGTCAGGATGACTATTATTAAAAAAAAATAACAAGTATCAGTGAGGATGTGGAGAAGTTGACCCCTTGTGCACTATTGGTGGGATTGTAAATTGTAGCCGCTCTGGAAAACAGTACGGAGGCTCCTCAAAAAATAAAAAAACACAACTACCATATGATCCAGCAACCCCATTTCTGGGTTTTATCTAAAAGAATGGAAACTAGGATCTTCAAGAGATTTCTGCACTCCTATGTTCACATTATTCACAATAGCCAACTTAGGGATACAACCTAAATATCCACGGACAGATGAGTACGTAAGGAAAATGTGGTATAAGCGGGTAGTTTGGGGGCGCCTGGGTGGCTCAGTCTGTTAAGCATCTGCCTTCCACTCAGGTCACAATCCCAGGATCCTGGGATCCAGTCCTGCATCGGGCTCCCTGCTTAGCGGGAGACTGCTTCTCCCTCTCTCTCTTTGCTGCTCCCCCTGCTAGTGTATGCTCTCTCACTGTCAAATAAATAAAATATTTTTTAAAAAAAATACAAAAATGTGATACATACATACAATGGAATATCATTCAGCCTTTGGAAAGAAGAAAATCCTGCCATTTGCAACCACACGATGAACCTAGAGGACATTACGCTAAGTGAAATAAGCAAGTCACAGAAAGACAAGGACTGCGTGACTACACCTATATGAGTAACCTAAAATAGTTAAGCTCATTGAAGCAGAGAGTAGAATGGTGCTGGTCAGGAGCTGCCAGCGGGTGGTGAGGAGGAGGAAGAAATGGGCAGGTGTTGCCTAAAGGCTATAAAATTTCAGTTATGCAAAGAGGAATAAGTTCTAGAGATCGGTGGTGCAACATAGTATCTCCATATAGGTAACTATATAGGCCATCTCTAGTTAACAAAAAGCTATTGGGCACTTTAAAATATATTAAGAGGCAGGATTTCACGTTGAATAGTCTTATCACCCAAAGAAAAACACACAGACACACACACAAAAGAACACAAGGGAATTCTGGGAGGCGATGGATATTTTTAGCATCTTGCTGGAAAACAATGGCATCAGGTCCAATGGCACACGTCCAAACTCATCAAGGTGTGTAGGTTGAATATGTGCAATATTTTGTATATCGATTCTACCTCAATAAAGCTTAAAAAAAAAAGAAGGGTAAATACATGAGACTTTGTGAGGTTTTAAACTTGTATCCGCTGCGTCCGAGGTGGCTGGTGCTCAGGAAGCAATCAATACTGTCTTGCGTATTACCTAGGGGATAAGGGTTAACTCTCCGTCCGCGAGGCTCCCTGCAGCCCCGACAAGCCAAGCGCTGCCCCTGTCGCCAAGGGCACAGGTGCGTCAGATGTGCCTCCTGGGCAGTGGGCAGCGCAGCCCGTCCCCGCAGCGGCGCCGCCCGCACCAATGAACGACACAAAGGTGGAGGGGGGTGGGGGTGGATCGCGAAGGGCTGGGGGAGACCTAGAAACCTAGAAAGGAGGGGCTGGGTGGGACGTGAACAGCCCGCCCCGAGGTGCTCAAGGAGGCCAGAGAGGCGCGGGGGTGGGGGGGGGAGGTGGGGGTGTATGCTGGAGGGGGCGGCGACAAGGCTCCAGGGAGGGAAACACTAGAAAAGCACCAATCTCTGGATGAAGCAGCCTCCTTGCCCATTGCGTAACCTAACCCCGCCCCTGAACAAACTAAGGCATTCATTCGTTCAACGCTTAGATCTTTCCAGAACCCTCCAGGTATGTCTGGGGTTGGCCAAACACAAGGTCACCCCCAGAATCAAAGCCATACCTCCTTAGCGACCAATGCCAGGGCGAATGGAGTTGGAGAGCCGGTTGGGGGGCGGTGCTCAGGGGCTGCAAGAGGAGTATTTACATTTAACCTTGGCCTTCCCACACCTTATATCTGGAAAAAAATGTGTTGGAGCCCCAGGGGGATGAAGGGGATATCTGCTAACCTCATCAGTGGTTTCTAAATGCTACTCTCCACAAAAGGATACAGGGCCCTTTGGAGAAATCGCTTATTCTAGGGCTGAGCAAGGGAAGTATAAGATAAGCTTGCAGCATCTTGCACCAGAAAGTAAGGGAATGCTCAGGAATGATGGGGACATATCAGAATGATGTGGGAAATAGATCAAAGGGGGCCTCACTGGGTCAAATCTGGACCATGTAAGCACCAAAATAAATAATAATAGGACTTCTAGTTCCCACCAAGTTGGAGTAGCCCCATTCCTCCCAAGCCCTCCCTCTTACAACTAAAAACCCCTGTAATTAACAACAAACATGGGAAGGCTCCAAAAGGTGGAAAGAAGACAAACTTCCTAGGGACTCCAGGACTCCTAGGGACACAACAGTGAATTTCCTCAGCTTCCAATTGCTACCTGTGCATCCTGGACAGGGGCTCCAGAAGCCTCCAATTCCCAACCACCGAAAGACACCGAAGAGATATAAAAAAATGAAAGGCTACAAAGAAAGCCTGTTCCCCTTAGCCATAGGTCTGGGAAAACAGGTGGACTGACAACAGAAATGTTTTTAGATAATACCAGCCCTGCAAGGCCAAACACAATGGAAAATCCACAGCACTGCTCCCCTCACAACAGCCAGATTTCATCATTTCATCAGGGGCATGTGGCGCTCCTGCTCCACCCCACCCCTCAGCAGGAGGAAGTGAACTGAGTCTCTACCCCCAGCCACGTGAACAGATGAGAGAGGGCTCTAAGCTGGATTCCACATTCCCTTCACCTCCGGTGTGAACAGGACCCAGCAGGCAGATGAGCTCACAATCCCACACAGAGATAAGGGGGTGGTGCCTGTCTGGGCCCTAATTTTGCTGGGGGCAAATTTCTTGCTGGGGGAGGAGATGAGTTTCCACTGCACCTGCAGTAGAAGGAGGCAGCGTGAATAAGCGCTCCGTCTTTCTTCGCGGGGCACTTGGAAAGAAATGCGCATTCTACAGGTGTTGGGCGGGTCACAGCTTCCATATACTTGCTGAGTTTTTGTCTAGTAGTTTTATCAGTTGATAAGAGCGGGTGCTGAAGTCCTCAACTATAACAATGTGTTTGTTTATTTTTCCTTTCAGCTCCATTGATTTTTATTTATTTTTTTAAAAGATTTTATTTATTTGTTTGACAGACAGAGATCACAAGTAGGCAGAGAGGCAGGCAGAGAGAGAGAGAGAGGAGGAAGCAGGCTCCCCGCAGAGCAGAAAGCCCGATGTGGGGCTCGATCCCAGGACCCTGGGATTATGACCTGAGCCAAAGGCAGAGGCTTTAACCCACTGAGCCACCCAGGCGCCCCTCCATTGATTTTTAAAATACTGTTGGAAGTACAGTTGACATACAATGTTACATTACTTTCGGGTGTGACAGAGCGATTTGACAATTCTATACGTTATGCAGGGCTCAGCACAAACAATGTAGCTACCGTCTGTCAGCATACAGTGTTATCACAGTATTATTGACTATATTGTCTATGCTGTTCTTTTCAACATTATGACTTATTTATTTTATAACTGGAAGTTTGTAGTTCTTAATCCCCTTCACCTTTCAATCATCTCCCCAGCCCTTCTTCCTCTCTGGCAACCGCCAATTTCTTCTTTGTATTTCTGAGTCCTTTTTTGTTTGTTGTTGTTGTTTCTTTTGTTTTGTTTTTTAGATCCCACATATAAATGAAATTATATGGTATTTGATTTTCTCTGTCTGACATAGTTCACGTAACCTAACACCCTTTGGGCCTATCCATCTTTTTGTGAGTGGCAAGATTTCATTTTTTATGGCTGAGTAATATTTCATTTTGAGTATGTATATCACATCTGCTTTATCCATTCATCTATGGACTGACACTTGGGCTGCTTCCATATCTTGGCTATTGACAATAATGCTGCAGTGAACATAGGGGTGCATGTATCTTTTTGAATTAGTGCTTTTGTTTTCTTTGGATAAATACCCAGTAGTAATTACTGGATCATATGGTATTTCTGTTTTTAATTTTTAATTTTTTAAAGAGTTTTGTTTATTTGACAGAGAGAGAGAGTCACTGCAAGAGAGGGAACACAAGCAGGGCCAGTAAGAGAAGCAGGGAGAAGCAGGCTCCCTGTGGAGCAGGGAGCCCCATTCAGGGCTCGATCCCATGACCTCAGCCAAAGGCAGATGCTTGACGACTGAGCCACCCAGGTGCCCCTGTTTTCTAATTTTTAAAGAAATCTCCATAGTGGCTGCACTAATTCACATTCCCACCAGTAATGTATGACAACACTAGTTATTTCTTGTGGTTTTGATACTAGCCATTCTGACTGGTGGGCATCAGTTTTTGCTTTATGTACTTGGAGGCTCTTTTGTTTGGTACTTGCATATTTAGGATAGTATATTGATCCTTTCATCATTATGCAATATCCCTCTTTGTTTTTATTAAGGTTTTATTAATCTGATATTAATACAGCCACTACTTTTTAAGAAAGTTAATGTTTGCATGGCATATCTTTTTCCATTCTTTTACTTTCAATCTAATTATGTCATTGTGTTTGCGGTGAATTTCTTGAAGATAATATCTGATATGGTGCTCAGTGTAAGTAGAGAGAAGATTTAAGGGGCACCTGGGTGGCTCAGTCCTTCAACGTCTGCCATGACCCCAGGGTTCTGGAATCAAACCCCATGTCAGGCTCTCTGCCCCCCCGGAAGCCTGCTTCTCCCACTGGCCTGCTTTTGTTCCCTCTCCCACTGTCTCTCTGTCAAATAAATAAATAAAATATTTTTTTAAAAAAAGATATAAGGATGCCTGGGTGGCTCAGTCAGTTAAGCTGCTGCCTTCGACTCAGGTCATGATCCCGGAGTCCTGGGATTGAGTCCCACATTGGCTCAGCGGGGAGCCTCCTCTCTCTGCCTCTGCCTGCCATTCTGCCTGCTTGTGTGCTCTCTCTCCCTGATAAATAAATAAATAAATAGATAAATAAATAAATAAAATCTTAAAAAAAGAAAACATTAATTTGGAGCACCTGGGAGGCTCAGTGGGTCAAGCCTCTGCCTTCAGCTCAGGTCATGATCTCAGTGTCTTGGGATCTAGTCCCACATTGGACTCTCCGCTCAGCAGGGAACCTGCTTTCCCCTCTCTCTCTGCCTGCCTCTCTGCCTACTTGTGATCTCTCTCTCTCTCTCTCCATTGAGTAAATGCATAAGATCTTAAAAAAAAAAAAAGATTTAAGGGGCGCCTGGGTGTCTCAGTTAGTTAAGCGACTGCCTTCAGCTCAAGTCATGATCCTGGGGTTCTAGAATCAAGCCCTGCATCAGGCTCCCTGTTCCATGGGGAGTCTGCTTGTCCCCCTCTCTCTCTCTCTGCCCTTCCTCCCACTCATACTCTCTCTCTCAAATAAATAAATAAAATGTTAAAAAAAAAGATTTAAGAGAATTATATTTAAAAAGTGGGAAAGGGGAGGCACCTGGATGGCTCAGTTGGTTAAGCGTCTGCCTTCAGCTCAGGTCGTGACCTCAGGGTCCGGGGATCAAGCCATACATTGGGCTCTCTGCTCAGTGAGTCTGCTTCTCTTTCTCTTTGTGCTTGCTCTCTCTCAAATAAATTAAATAAATAATAAAAAATAAAAAGGGGGAAGGGTGAAAGAAGTAAGGTGTCTATACTTCATTCAAATTAGTAAATGCTTATACTGACAGATGAGTTATGTGTATCTACTTGTTACCTAGAGCAACCACTAAGAAATCTATACAAAGAGATATACTCAAAACACTATAAATAAATCAAGTTGGGATTCTAAAACATGTTCGAATAACCCACAGGAAAATAAGAGAAAGAAATAAGAAGGAGAAAACATACAAAAAACATATTAACATGGCAGACTTAAACTGTAATATATCTATAATGGCCTTAAATGTAAATGATCTAAGTTCATCAATTAAGAGAGATTGGCAGAGTGGATTAAAAACATGATCAGATAGGGGCGCCTGGGTTGCTCAGTGGCCTAAAGCATCTGCCTTCGGCTCAAGTCATGATCACAGGGCCCTGGGATCGAGCCCCGCATCGGGCTCTCTGCTCGGCAGGGAACCTGCTTCCCTTCCTCTCTCTCTGCCTGCCTTTCTGCCTGCTTGTGATCTCTGTCTGTCAAATAGATAAATAAAAAAAATTAAAAAAAAAACATGATCAGATAACATGCTAGAATACATAAAGAACTCTCAAAACTCAACAGTAAAGGGCCACTTGGGTGGCTCAGTTGGTTAACTGTCCAACTCTTTTTTTTTTAAAGATTTTAAAAATTTGTTTATTTTAAAGAGAGAGAGAAAGAAAGTGCATGTGAGAGTGCGAGCAAGTGAGGGGAAGAGGAGAGGGAGAGGGAAAGCAGACTCTGCACTGAGAGTGAACCCATTGCAGGGCTCAATCTTATGAACCTGAGATCATGACCCAAGCCAAAATCAAGAGTCAGATGCCTAACCAACTGAGCCACCCAGGTGCTCCAATTGTCTGACTCTTAATCTCAGCTCAGGTCTTCGTCTCAGGGTCATGAGTTTGAGCCCTGTGTTGGGCTCCACACTGGGCATGGAGCCTACTAAAAACAAAACAAAACAAACAAACAAAAAAACCTCAACTGTAAAAAAAATCCCATTAGAAACTGGACAAAAGGTATGAAGAGACATTTCACTGAATGGGATATGCAGTGGCAAATACACACATGAGAAGTTGTTCAACGCTGTTATCCCTAGGGAAATGAATATTAAAACCAGAATGAGCTTTCACCATGCACTCCTAACAGAATGACTAAAATAAAAATAGTAATACCAAATGCTAGCAAGCATGCAGAGAAACTGGATAACTCATACATGGCAGGTGGGAAGGTGAAAAGGTACAAGCACTGTGAAAAACAGTAGGGCAGTTTCTTATAAACTAAACGTAATTACCATATGACTCAACACTTATACTCTTCGGCATTTATTCCAGAGAAATAAAAACTTATGTTCAAATGAAGAGATTGTACACAAATGTTCACAGAAGCTTTATTAGTAATAGTGAAAATGTGGAAACAATTTAGATTCCTTCGACCAGCGAACACGTAAATAAACTGTGGTACATCCATATTATGGAACACTACAGAGCAATAAAATGGAATGAAATGTTCCAAAAGGAACACGCAACTTGAGTAAACCTCCAGGGAATGATGCTGGGTGAAAGGAGCCAAACCCAAATGGTCATATGCTCTATGGTTCCATTTGTGTAACAGTCTTGAAGTCACAAAATGATAGATACAGAGAACAGATTCATGTCAGGGAACAGGGACATGGAAGTGAGGATGGAGGGTGAAAAGGTAGCGGATGTGGTTATTAAAGGGCAGCAGGAGAGATCCTGTGAATTATATCAATGTCAATCCCCTGGTTGTGATATCATACTATGGTTTTGAAAGGTGTACTATTGGAGGAAATTGGATAAAGGATCTTTCTGTATTATTTTTTGCAATTGCAGGTAAATCTATAATGATCTCAAAATAAGTTTTATTTTTAAAAATGCATAGCTCACATTTGATGGTCATATATCTCTGGTTTAGATCATGGCTACAAAGTAGTCACCAGAGGGTGATGAGAATAAAGTAGGGAAGGCAGGAATCTTCTGGAAACAACAGAGAAAACAAGCAAGCATGTGGTGGCAGGGGTCACGTTGCCTGGGCTAGAATCTTGAGTCTGCCACATACTTGTTCTACAGCCCTGGCTATTAACTCCCTTCCTCCGTGCCTCAGTTTCCTCATCTATAAAATGTAGATGAGTTAATATGTATAAATCACTTAGAACAGCACCTGATACATAGTTAGCACTCAAGGATTTCTTATTATTTCTATTATTTCACCTAGGAAGGATAATGCTCAACTTCTGACATTGATTCCCCAGCGCACTAAAAAAATGCTAGGTTGATATCTTAAAAAAGTACCGTAAAACTACATCAGATGAATATTTAACTTATGAAAATTTCATTATTCTGGGGATAACTAACGTATACTATATGTACCCATTTGTGTGACTGTTCGGACTTGCTGTCTTCTTTTTGTATTACTCCATTCTTCTCCACCTTTATCCTAATTTGTATAATAAAAACAACATTAAATTTAAAAAATAAAAATAAATAATAATAGTAACTTATAGCCCATAGACTAAAACAGGGCATTGTGAGTGCATCCTGATATAAAGCCATGAATAAATTAAATATTTGATGAGGGAGAGGATATCTGCATGATCTCAAGGGGACTCTCCATAAATTACATGTTAATTACAAAGGGGGATAGAGTAACTTTACAGGGGAGAAGCCTGGCAGATATACTTCAATCAAGCAATTACAATGAATATTACTGGTAAGGGGAGAAATTGACATTATGTGCCACCTAATTGGATGCCCTTGGGACACAGCATCACTTCTGTTCTATCCCTAGCAAAGATACATAACCTGAACCTCACCATGAGGAAACATCAGACAAATTCAAACTGAGGAACATTCTACAAAATAACTGCCCTGCAATCTTCAAAAGTTTATGAAAGACAAAGGCAGACTGAAGAACTAATCTTTTTTTTTTTGAAAGATTTTATTTCTTTATTTGACAGACAGAGATAACAAGTAAGCAGAGAGGCAGGCCGAGAGAGGGGGGGAAGCAGGCTCCCCGCGGAGCAGAGAACCCGATGTGGGGCTCGATCCCAGGACCCTGGGATCATGACCTGAGCTGAAAGCAGAGGCTTTAACCCACTGAGCCACCCAGGTGCCCTGGAGAACTAATCTTGATTGAATAACACTAAAGAGACACGAACACTCAACACTAAACATAACTGAACACTGTTGGAACAAGAGGTGAACACTGACGGGGTCTGAGGATTAGAAAGTACGAGTGTTGGGGGGAGGGGATGGTGAGCCCGACGATGGGTATTAAGGAGAGCATGTATTGGGGCACCTGGGTGGTTCAGTGGGTTAAAGCCTCTGCCTTCCGATCGGGTCATGATCCCAGGGTCCTGGGATCGAGCCCCACGTTGGGCTCTCTGTTCAGCAGGGAACCTGCTTCCTCCTCTCTCTGCCTGCCTCTCTGCCTACTTGTGATCTCTGTCAAATAAAAAAATAAACAATCTTTTTGAAAAATCCTTAAAAAAGAAAAAAAGAGAAAGTCGTTGGACAACTACATAGAAAAATGAACAAGAAATTGAAACAGGCAATTGACAATATTTACATATAAAAGTTGATATAAAGGGGCACCTGGGTGGTTCAGTGGGTTAAGCCACTGCCTTTGGCTTAGGTCATGATCTCAGGGTCCTGGGATAGAGACCCGCATCAGGCTCCCTGCTCAATGGGAAGCCTGCTCTCCCTTTCCCACTAACCCTGCTTGTGTTCCCTCTCCCGCTGTGTGTCTCTCTCCATCAAATCAGTGAATAAAATCCTTAAAAAAAAATATATATATATATATGATACAGTGTCATCAGCTTGAAGCACTATGCTGTACCTTAGATCCCCCAACTGTTAATCTTATAACTGGAAGTTTGTACCCATTGACCAATGTCTCCCCATTACCCTCACCTCTCTACCCCTGTAATTAACACTCTACTCCATTTCTCTGTCTTTGTTTAGAGTCCACATATCAGTGATATCACAACAGTATTTGTCTTTCTCTGTCTGATTTATTTCACTTAGCCTAGTAACCTCTAGGTCCATCCAGGCTGTTGCAAATGGCAGGAATTCCTTCTTTTTATATGGCTGAGTAAATACTTCATTGTGTGTGTGTTTATCTATTTTTTTCTTGATCTTTTCATCCATTGATGGACACTTAGGTTAATTCTACGTGTTATAAATAACCCTGCCATAAACACAGGGGTGCATAAATCTTTTTGAGTTGGTGCTTTCATTTCTTTAAGATAAATACCCAGCAGTGCAATTGGTAGATCATATGCTAGTTCTATTTTTAATTTTTTGAGGAGCCTCCATACTGTTTTCCACAACAGCTGCACCAACTTTCATTCCCATCAACAGTGCACGAGGGTTCCCTTTTCTCCACAGTCTCGCCAACACTTGTTCTTTCTCATCTTTGCTGAGAATAGCCACTCTAACAGGTGGGAGGTAATCTCTCATTGTGGTTTTCCCACATTTCTCTGAGGATGAGTGATGCTGAACAATTTTCACGTACCCATTGCCCACTGTAAGTCTTTGCTGGAAAAATGTCTCTTCAGATCCTCTGCCCACAATTTAAATTGGATTGTTCATTTTCCCCTTTTGAGTTATAGGAGTTCTATATGTTTTAAACATTAACCCCTCATCAAATACACAATTCACAAATATGTTCTCCCATACCCTTAGGTTGCCTTTTCATGTTTGGTGGTCCCTCTTGCTATGCAAAAGCTTTTTAATTTGATGTGGTTCTCCTTGTTTATTTTTCCTTGTGTTGTCTGTGCTTTTAGGGTCACATCCAGGAAACCACTGCTGACCAACATCAAGGAGCTTTTTCCTGGTGTTTTCTTATGCGAGCTTTATGGGTTTGGGTCTTAAATTTAAGTCTTTAATCCATTTCGAGTTCATTTTGGTGAGTGATGTATGTCCAGCAATATTTTCTTTACCCAACAGTTTTACCTCACAAATGGGTAAAGGAAACACATATTACAGTTAGCTGCCTTACATTCTGTGGGCTCATAGCCAGAGAGCAAAACTTACTTGGACTATTAATTATTTTTATTTTTTTAAAGATTGTATTTATCTGTTTGACAGAGAGAGAGAGACGGCAGCGAGAGAAGGAACACAAGCAGGGGAAGCAGGAGAGAGAAGCAGGCTTCCTGCAGAGCAGGGAGCCTGATGCTGGGCTCGATCCCAGGACCCTGGAATCATGACCTGAGTCAAAGGCAGACACTCAATGACTGAGCCACCCAGGTGCCCCAACTGTTAATTATTTTTAAATGACTCTTCTCTTACAGACCTCAAGATGAAGGCGTTTTTCTGCCTTACCAGCTTGGAGATTTTGATGCCAAAAGGGCATGTATTTCCAAGTGCTGTGGCTTTTCCCTCCTCAGGTAATACCCTGACATGTTTCTGTTTCGGGAGGTGATTAGTTGAATTACCCGTTCTGTGGCCTTTCTTCCTCTACATCTCACTGTTTGTAAAACAGCAGAAATTCAAAGTGCTCTGAAATGTTTCGATTGAAAGTTTTCACTATTTTCCCTACATGCTATTTTCCTGACCGGTTCCAAGAAATTTCAGACATTTCTAGGGTATCTAGTAGTTATTTTGGAGAAGAAAAAAAAAGAAAACTCGAGATCTATCCTATGCTTCATACCAAAATAAATGCCGTTAGGATAGAAGCTTTAAATGCTGAAAACAAAACAAAACGACCCAGACAAGCCTAAAGAAAAAGAAAAACACATTGGAACTATTAAATTAAAACACACGCGAAAATTTTTATAACTGACAAATCAGCTGTCATGAAAGAAAAAAAATGGCTCAATTAGCCTCCTAAAAATATAATTATGGATGTTTCTGAGCATTTTGCTATTCTTGTACCAATATAATTTAAAAAAAAAAATGAGAGCAGTGAATGCTTATTGCTTTGCAACTTATTTTTATTCACTTGGCAATGGAATAATGGCATCTTTCCAAGTTAGTGCCTTTGTTTTAATGGATGTAGAAGTATCTCATTACATTGGAACTGAGAATGTATTCTCTTTCATATTCTCCTCTTTTGTTAATATCTTAACTAACTGGGTTACAGGAGAAGCAACAAATAAGCCCACAGCGATATTTATAATGCCCAGAGAATCTTATCAAAGGGTTTCAAAGGACCTAATCCAAAGGTTTTCTGACATCCTCTGCTCCAGTGTGTAACTAGAGATAAAGGATTCTGGAAAAACAAAATGCTGAGTCACAGAACATATATATTTTTTCACCACCTCTCAGGTAGATATGAATTTTAATATTAAAAAAAATAGTAATTAAGATTCTGAAGACCATAAAGTTACAAAGGTTGGAAAATTACAAAGTTTTGCTTTCCAGAGTGATGATAAAAGTGTACCATTTTAGTCATTAACTTGAAAAAAAAATGAACAACACATCAGTACAGGTCAGGTGTTGTTAACCAGAAGGAGAGAGGGAAAAGCAGCTACTTTATGGTCTAAATATTGTATCCTCTAAGCAGTTTTCAAAATGTGTACAAAATCAAACGAATACCTCTTTGTTTTCTTTGGTTCTCAGAATTTTTCCCTTATACTGGCCATGGCCTGTTTCCTTCCAGAAAATTCCCTGGATGGGATTTTGCACGTAGCCCAGTAGAGGGCCCTGTGTTCTGAGCCACAATCAGGCACGTATTTAAGACTGCAGAGACCAGTTAGGAAATGAGGAATGAGGGCTTCCAACCTCCCACACTCCACCCACAGGCTCATCAGTTTCCAGTTACAGCCGTTTGGCTAACAACAGATGGCTTCTGAGCTTCCTTTTAATCAAGGAGGCAGAAGAAATGGTTTCTAAGAATAACTACCAGCTTGGGAAAATATCCCTATTATGTGAATTACCATGCAAGTATTTTATACTGCAGCTTTTATTCCCCTAGGGCTCCTAGCCGCATTTGAAAATGTATTTGAAAGATATCTAGACGCATAATATGAATGCTTGGGAAAAATGCATTAAAAAGGAAGACATCACAATGTCTTCCTGAAGAGATTATGGCTGATTTTGCCGCATTCTTTTATTTTACTGATTTTAAACATAGCACTTTTTTTTTTTTTTTTTGGTTTGGAATATTCCGTTTTCAAAAAGAGAAAACACAAAAGGGAACATCAAGAGACAGGAAGTAAATACATGCCTATCAAAACAATTCAAGGGGTGCCTCTCTGTCTCAGTCAGTAGAGCCCGGGACCCTTAATCTCAAGGCCATCAGTTCAAGCCCCACATTGGGCAAGGAGCCTGCTTCAAAAA
Organism: Mustela nigripes; assembly: GCF_022355385.1. Taxonomy (NCBI): domain Eukaryota; kingdom Metazoa; phylum Chordata; class Mammalia; order Carnivora; family Mustelidae; genus Mustela; species Mustela nigripes. The sequence continues at coordinate 82,799,040 of NC_081575.1, read as the reverse complement.
TAATAATTCAATTCAATTAAAATTAAAAAATTCAAGACATTTGGACCAACTTTTTAAAATTTTTATTAAGAACATTTTTTAGAACAGTCTAAAATGTGCATGAGAGTGACTCATTCAGCCTTTACCTAATTGGTCATTTTTTAATTTTTAATTTTTTAATTTTTGATTTTTTGTTATTTATGTATTTCAAAATTTTTATTTATTTGGCAGAGAGACAGAGAGGGATACAGAGGGAGAGGGACAAGTGGACTCCGTGCTGAGCACAGAGCCCCACCCAGCTCCATCCCAGGACCCTGACATCATGACCTGAGCAGAAACTAAAGAGTCAGCCACTTAACCGACTGAGCCACTCAGGCGCCACTCATTGGTCATTTTTATCCTTTCAGCAAAAAAGTGGAAGAATGTACTTATGTGAAGACGGCATGGATCACTTTTCCAGGAAGAAATTTTATCTTGATTTCAAGGAGGGGGGAAGAAACTGTCCAATGACTCTCTGTCGTTAAAGTGTGTTTTGAATTAAGAGATCATTTATTTATTTTTTTCCACAAATATTTACAAATTCCTTTGAGGTACTAGGCGCTTATCATTCCATTAATTCTCTCCCCACCCCACCCCCCAAAAGACTTCCCTGACTGATGTAGATTGCAAGCCCTACATCTCAGGAAACCAGCACTGTTACCATTTTCATTCCCTCTGGTAGATCTTCTCTCTCCGAAAGCCCAGCTGTCACTTGGCCAAGGCCCCTTCATTCCTTAGTTCTTCAACTGCGCTTCAGGGAGACCTTCTCATGTCTCCCATCGCGGCTGGCTTCTGCCCTTCAGGCATTTGCTTTCTCTTGTACCCCTGGATGGGCACCTTCCTCAAACTCCTTGCAGACACCAGGTCTTCTGCTTAACTGTGGGCATCAAGAAGGAAGGCCAGGAAACCCTGGAGCCAAATCTGCGGACATGGAAATGCCATGTATGCCTGAGTGGGCTGTACTTATGGAATAAGTAGGTTTGTACGCATTCTCTAGTTCCAAGATAGGGTATTTCTTCTCTTTCCCACCATATTTTCTTTTACATTTTTAGAAATGTTTTATTTATTTATTTGAGAGAAAAGAGAGGAAACAAGTCAGGAGAGGGCCAGAGGGAGAGGGAGAAGCAGACTCCCTACTGAGCAGGGAGCCCGAT
>NC_081575.1:82767897-82797468 GCF_022355385.1 Mustela nigripes | reverse complement strand
AGAGCCCGATGTGGGGTTCGATCCCAGGACCCCGAGATCATGACCTGAGCCGAAGGCAGATGCCTAACCGACTGAGCCACCTAGGTGCATGGCCCTATTTTACATTTTTAAATGTTTATTTTGAAATGTTTTTAAATTTAACAGAAAACTTGCAAGAATGGTACATAGACACTTTGATGAGGGTAGGGTTCTTTTTTTTAAAGATTTATTTATTTATTTATTTATTTATTTATTTATTTGACAGACAGAGATCACAAGTAAACAGAGAGGCAGGCAGAGAGAGAGGAGGAAGCAGGCTCCCTGCCGAGCAGAGAGCCTAATGCAGGGCTCAATCCCAGGACCCTGAGATCATGACCCGAGCACAAGGCAGAGGCTTTAACCCACTGAGCCACCCAGGTGCCCTAGGGTAGGACGTTTTGTAGACCAAAATCCTCCCTCCCGCTTAGTATTCATTGATTATTCTTGCATATTTATTTAGATTTTTAATTTGCCTTATAACTTTTTCTTTTTTTAATTTAAATTCAACTAGCCGACATACAGTACATTGTTAGTTTCAGACGCAGTGTTCAGCAGTTTATCAGGTTCATACAACACCCAGGCCTCATCCCGTCAGTGCCCTCCTTCATGCCCGTCACCCAGTTACCCTGTCTCCCCACCCACCTCCCTTCCAGCAACCCTCAGTTTGTTTCCTAGAGTTAAGAGTCTCTCGTGGTTTGTCTCCCTCTCTGTTGACTTTCCATTCAGTGCTCCCACCCCATCCCCTATGATCCTCTGTGCTGTTTCTTATATCCCACATATGAGTGAAACCACATGATAATTATCTTTCTCTGATTGACTTATAACTTTCAACTACCCAATTGGCCTGTGTTTGTGTTTTCGCTTTAGGACCTGCTGGGAGGGAGTGTTGGGCTGTATAGATGTTCTTCTCGAAGAAGAGCAAGTTTGGAAGACTTTTTTCCACCAGGTGTCAGAATGTCTATAAATTAGGGCAATGTGGTAATGAAACAGGAATAGACAAGCAAATAAATTTAGCTGAATGGAAAGCATGGCAACTCGCCCAGCACAGAACCTTGATCTATGATCCAGGTGCTACTACAGAGCATTGGGGGAAGGTGGGCCTTTTCAATAAATGGTCCTGGGCCAGTTGTGTATCTATATGGAAAAAAACTGAAATTGGTTCTTTATTTCACACTATCTACGAAACATCAACTAACAAGGCATTATAGATCTCGATAAGGGGGTGTCTGGGTGGCTCAGTCAGTTAGGCATCCGACTCTTGGTTTTGGCTCAGGTCATGATCTGGGGGTCATGAGATGGAGCCCCACGTCAGGCTCCATGCTGAGGGTGGAGCCTGCCTGGGATTCTTTCTCTCTCTCTCTGTCCCCACTCTTCCTCACTCATGCTCTGTCTCTGTAATACAACCCCCCTCCAAAAAAAGATGGCGATTATGGAAAGTGATGGCTTATGTCAACTTGGTTGTGGTAATCATTTTGTAACATATAGGTATATCAAACCATTACCTTTCCCATTTTGAGATTTTATTTATTTGACAGAGAGAAGAGAAAACGAGAGAGGGAACACAAGCAGGGGGAGCGGGAGAGGGAGAAGCAGGCTCCCGCTGCGCAGAGAGCCCGATTCGGGACTCGATCCCAGGACCCTGGAGTCATAACGTGAGCCGAAAGCAGATGCTTAACGACTGAGCCACCCAGGCACCCACCTTGTCCATTTTAAATATATATAATTTTTATGGTCAATTATACCTCAATAAAGCTAGAAAAAGTCCCCAACCCAGCTATGGTGGGATACTCTGATGTGGCACTTAGATGCCCCTTCAAGCAAGAACTTGTGGCCCCAGCTGCTGGGAGCACTGAGAACACAGTCCTTAGCCATCAAACCCCGGAAGGGTGCTTATGGCTGCAGAGAGCCACTTTGCACAAGGCTATGCCCTCCCCAGGGCAGTCCACACCCAGTTACTGACTAATAAGGGGGTAGAAAGGCCTGGCTATCTCGGCCCTGCTCTGGAAATCTCTGATGGGCCACCCTCCATCTAGAGCTATTCTGCGTGATCAGCCAAGGCTGTCCAAGGCACTGCACATAAGAGCTCTCCTTGTCCGTCAGTCCAATCCAGCCTCTCCCATTGTTTCCATGTGCACCGATGCCAAGAACATTCCCGAATAAACAGTCCATGAACTAAACTCCACCACAGGGCCTGTTTATTAGAAAACCCAACTTGCACAGTCACCTTTCAATCTTGAGGCCTCTGCTGTCAGATTTTAAAGGAAATGACAGACATTGTGACTACCAGAGCAGATGGACTAGTCTTTGGCTTCAAGGTATATGGTTTCAATAAACTTCTGTATATAATATAGTTAATACTGTGTATCTAGATTGTGCCTCAAGCCACAAAGCTTCAGCCTACTGTGAAATAGGGGCATTTTGAACAAAGATAAAAATGGAAAATATCCTTTAACCCAGCTCAGATTTCTGTTCGTTTGTACAAATACTAAGGCACACAGAGTCTTGGATTAAACATGAAAATTTGGGACGCCTGGGTGGCTCAGTTGGTTAAGCAGCTGCCTTCGGCTTGGGTCATGATCCCAGCGTCCTGGGATCAAGTCCCACATCGGGCTCCTTGCTCGGCAGGGAGCCTGCTTCTCCCTCTGCCTCTGCCTGCCATTATGTCTGCCTGTGCTCACTCTCTCTAACAAATAAATAAATAAAATCTTAAAAAAAAAACCATGAAAATTTGCCTGCTAATTGTGAAGAACATCAGTGCTCTAGAAATGTAAGGGTTTTTATACGAATTAAAACCTCATACTGGGTGGTGGGGGTGCCTGGCTGGCTCAGCTGGTGGAGCATGGGACTCTTGATCTCGGGGTCATGAGTTCAAGGCCCACATTGAGTGTAGAGATTACTGACAAATAAAATCTTTAAGAAAAAACTCTTAGGGCACCTGAGTGATTCGGTTGGTTAAGCATCTGCCTCTGGTTCAGGTTATGATCTCGGGGTCCTGGGATGGAGCCCTGTGTCCGGTGGGGAGTCTGCTTCTCCTTTTCCCTCTGCCGCTTCCCTCTGTTTGTGCTCTCTCTCTCTCTGTGTGTGTCAAATAAATAAATCAAATCTTAAAAAAAAAAAGAAAAAACCCTCATTTTGAGGCTGAAATTAATTTTCACCACCTTAGTCTTTTTTGTTTCTTATTCTTTTATATGACATAAAATTTAAAATTATTCTGAATAGAGACATTTAATATCAGAATAAAAGACTTGAATCTTCTTGAAATAGTATTTTAGTGCAATATAAATGACCCATCTCGTGGAATATAAATAGATATTAATAAAATTATAAATTTTTAGTGCGAGTCTCTGTAGAAATCTTTCAATTGTGCCACTAGAGGGCCTACAGAGCAGCAAACACTTGGTACCAGAGAACTTGCTAGGTTTAACAACTGCTGGTTTTAAGAGCCTTAAAAGCTTTTAAAAATTTTATTTATTTATTTATTTATTTATTTATTTATTTATTTGAGACAGAGAGAAAGATAGGAAATGCATAAGCCGGTGCAGGGGAAGGGGGAGAGGGAGAGGGAGAAGCAGACTCCCCGCTGAGCAGGGAGCCCAAGGCAGGGCTTGAGGCCAGGACCCTGAGATCATGGCCTGAGCCAACGGCAGACACTTCACCGACTGAGCCATACAGGCGCCCCGCTTCTGGACTTTCCTAATTGTACTTTTAAAAAATTTTTTATATTTTTTTCTTTTAATGCCCATGTCGGTCACATAGAGTGTTATATTAGTTCCAAGTGAGTCAACAGGTCCAAACCGCACCCAGTGTTCCTGGCTAGGAGTGCCCTCTTTTATCCCTGTCTCCTATTTCACCCATCCCCTCACCCAACTCCCCTCTGGTGCCCATCTGTTGGTTCTCTGTCTTTAAGAGTCTGTTTCTCGATTTGTCTCTCTCTCTTTCCCCCTTTGCTCATTTGTTTTATTTCTTAAATTCCACATGTGAGTGACATCATTCTTATCTCACTTAACATTATATTCTGTAGCTGCATCCATGTTGTTACAAATGGAAAGACTTCCTTCTCTTGTATGGTTGAGTAATATTCCATTGTCTACGATATCTTGGCTATTGTAAATAGCCAATGCTGCTGTAAACACCAGGGGGCCATGGATCCTTTTGAATTAGTGTTTTTGTATTCTTTGGGTAAATACCCAGCAGTGTGATTGCTCAATTGTAGAGGAGTTCTATTTTTAACTTTCAGAGGAATCGCCATACTGTTTTCCACACTGGCTGCCCCAGTTTGCATTCCCACCCACTGTTCCATGATGGGGAAACACAAACTTTTTTGAAGAGAAAGTTTTGAGAGAAACTCACCCTTCTGAGGCATTCTTGGAAGCTCTGGCACCATTTGTCTTCAGTCTCAATTAAAATTCTTCTCATATTACAATGCAAATTACATTATGTTAGGAGTAATACTGGGAATAAAGGAAGGGACCCAAGTTTCGAGACCTAGGCTAGGCCCTGCTGGAAAAGGCAGCTCTAGGTCCCCTCATTCTGTCCCTGGCAAGTTCAGCTTCCTCATCCTTGGGAACAAGGAAGGAAGAAGAGGGGTCTGATTTTCTCACTTATCTTTGCCAGCCTCTGCCTGGACTGATCGCCAGTTTGGACACCTCACTAAATTAATGCCATGAGATATCCCTTTTCCTTCTGTACTGCAAAAGGGTGCCCATGAGATAGCATGATATTTAGACTAGAAAAATAGGCATCATCTATAAAATTGTAAAGATCTTCAAATGTGTGTGCATTTGTGAGTACCAAGAACTTGTCACTCTGTTAGTGATTTCCCAAAAGAATCACTGATAAAAAGGCATTTTTGAATAGTTTCCTTCCATGCCTTTTCATAATGTTGTCTTTGCTCATATAGGTATTGGGAACATGACTCTGAAACAGAACTGTGTAATCTAGAGGAAAGAAATGTTCCCAAATCCCCATCCTTGGGTGAGAAATAGGGTGTATCAGTCTTCCCGAGCTGCCATAACAAAATACCACGCTGGGGGAATTCAACAATGAAAATGTATCTCTCACTGTTCTGAAGGCTGGAAGTCCAAGGTCAAAGTGTTGGCAAGATAGGTTTCATCCCAACACCTCTTCTTTTGGCTTGTAGATGGCAACCAACTCACTGTGAGCTCACAGAACCTCTTGTTTGTGAGGGGAGAGAAGGAGGCAGGAAGGGAGGGAGGGAGAGAGAAAGAAGGGTGAGGGCTGGAGAAGAGAGTACCTGAGTGTTCTCTGGTGTTTCTTTCTTCCTATAAGAACACTAATCCATCACATCAGTGCCCCACTCTAATGACCTTGCTTAACCTTAATTATTTCCTTAGAGTCCCCATATCCAAATACAGCCACACTGGGGGTTAGGGCTTGAACACAGGAATTTTGAGGGGACACAGTATTCAGTCCGTAACATACAGTGAGGCTGTCCACGTTCTCTTCCATAAATAAGCTGGATGTACTAGATGTGCTGGTTTCCCATATATATATATTGATAAATCTCTTTCAATGTTAAGGTTGATGATGGAATTCCACAACATGGAAATTTTTTTTCAGAAGGTTCAGAGAATATTCATCCTATGCCCAAAGGTATTTGTTTTTCAAAATAGCTGTTGGACAGAAATATTGTGTGGAGGCATATTGTATACCTATTTTTTCTTTCCTTTTTTTTTAAGATTTTATGTTCAAGTAACCTCTACACTCAACGAGAGGCTCAAATTTACAACCCTGAGATCAAGAGCTGTACCTTCCACTGACTGAGCCAGACAGGTGCTCCCAGATTATTTCTAGAACACGCATTTAACTGTGAGCTCAGAATTAAATCCTGGGGATGACAGATGAATCTTCTCAAGAGGAAGAAACTCTGCCAGTGTGAGGAGAAAACAAAACAAAACAAAACAAAACAACACACAGTTTCGGGGAAGCAGCAGCTTTTAAAGAAACTTTGGCCAGTAATATCATTCTTTTGGAAAAAACACCCAAGGTCTTGGTTTTGGGGATTGTGTGGAGTCATTAAGAAAGGGAGTAAACACTTCTGTTTCCAACCAAGATGAAGTAAGAGGGAATAAATATAACCTCCCATCCAAAAGAACCAAAAAATCCCAGACAATATAAATAAAACAATGGTTTTTAAGATACTGGACATCACGCACTGAAGGACCATGATACCTGAGAAATGGAAAATAAACAAGATCAGCCCTGTGATTGCCCCAGCTTACTGTCTTTAGAGTTTCTAGACCCAGCAAAGGACCAACGAATGAGATGGAGCCCAGTGGACTCCCTGAGTTGAGGAGAGCTCCTGGCTGTGATAGCATGCTATAGTATGATCGCACGCTATAGTTTTGCAAGATGTTACCACTGGGGAAAATTTGGAAAATGGAACAGAGATCTCTCTGTATTATTTCTTTTTTTAAATTTTATTTTATTTTATTTATTTATCAGAGAGAGAGAGGGGGAGAGAGCGAGCACAGGCAGACAGAATGGCAGGCAGAGGCAGAGGGAGAAGCAGGCTCCCTGCCGAGCAAGGAGCCCGACGTGGGACTCGATCCCAGGACGCTGGGATCATGACCTGAGCCAAAGGCAGCTGCTTAACCAACTGAGCCACCCAGGCGTCCCTCTCTGTATTATTTCTTATAGATGCATGTGAATCTACCATTATCTCAAAATGCAAAACCTTAAAAAAAAAAAAAACCAAAACCCTTAACTTTGAAAGTGGGAGAGGGATGTCTGGGTGGCTCATTTGGTTGAGTGGTTGAGCATCTGCCTTAGGCTCAAATCATGATCTCAGGGTCCTGGGTTGAGCCCTGAGTCGTCGGGCTCCCTGCTCAGCGGGAAGTCTGCTTCTCTCTCTGCCACCCACCCCCTGCCTGTGCTCTCTCTCTCTCAAATAAATAAATAAACGAACAAATTCCTTTAAAAAGTAGGAGAAGGGGCGCCTGGGTGGCTCAGTGGGTTAAAGCCTCTGCCTTCAGCTGGGGTCATGAACCCAGGGTCCTGGGATCAGCCTCACATCGAGCTCTCTGCTTAGCAGGGAGCCTCCTTCCCTTCCGATCTCTGCCTGCCTCTCTGCCCACTTATGATCTGCCTGTCAAATAAATAAATAAATAATCTTTTCTAAAAAAGGTAGGAGAAATAAAGTTGCTTTCAGATATACAAAAGCTGAAAAAATGGATCACCAGCAGACCTTCAGTATAAGAACTGCTAAAGGACGGGCGCCTGGGTGGCTCAGTGGGTTAAGCCGCTGCCTTCAGCTCAGGTCATGATCTCGGGGTCCTGGGATCGAGTCCCGCATCGGGCTCTCTGCTCAGGAGGGAGCCTGCTTCCCTCTCTCTCTCACTCTCTCTCTGCCTGCCTCTCTGTCTACTTGCGATCTCTCTCTGTCAAATAAATAAATAAAATCTTTAAAAAAAAAAAAAAAAAGAACTGCTAAAGGATATCCTTCAGGCAGAAAGCAAATGATACCAGATAGAAATCAAGACCTACATAAAGGAAAGAAGAACAAGAGAAGTAATAGTTGTATCGGTAAATAAACAAGATTTCATATAGTTAAATCTTTTTTAAGATGTTACTTAAATCTCTTTATTTTAGTTTTTTAAGATTTTATTTATTTGTTGGACTGGGGATGGGGGTTGGAGTGGGTGAGGAGAGGCAGAAGCAGGCTCCCTGCTGAGCAGGGAGCCTGACTCTGGGCTCCATCCTAGGACCCTGGGATCATGACCTGAACTGAAGGCAGACATTTAACCGACTGAGCCACCCAGGCGCCCCTACTTAAATAGCTTTAAAAGATACTTGCTTGCTTAAAAATAATCATAATAACGTGTTATGGGGATTTTAATGTGAAAATATAATGCATGACAACAAGAGCATAAATCTCAAGAGGGAAGCAATAGAAGTATACTGTTGTGAGGTTCTTGTACTACCTATGAAGTGGTATATTGTCCCTCAGAGGCAGACTTTAGTAAGTTAAGTATGTTTATTATAAAGCCTAAAGCAACCACAAAAACCCTCAAGGAGATACATGGAATCATCATAAAAATATGCAATCCACAGGGCGCCTGGGTGGGTCAGTCGGTTAAGCTGCCAACTCTTGGTTTCGGCTCAGGTCGTGATCTCAGGGTCCTGGGATCAAACCCAGTATCAGGCTCTGTGCTCAGTGGGGAGTCTACTTGTAGATTCTCTCTTTCTAACCCTCTGCCTCTCCCCCTGCTCACTCTTTCTCTCTCTCTCTCTCTCTCCTTTTCTAAAATAAATTAAAAAATCTTTGAAAATATACTCAATGTGGGACACCTGGTTAAGGGTCCAGCTCAGGTCATGAACTCACAGGCCATGGGATTGAGCCCCCCAGTCAAACTCCAGACCCACAACTTCATGTTTCCCCTGATTCAGTACTTTCTAGGCTTGTAAGCCCCCTAGAAACCTGTGAGGCCAAGGATACCTATAATTCTTGACTTCTCTCAAGCTTCAAGCCTTCTGTTCTGCAAGCAGAGAACTCTTATCCTTAGAACCCAAGTTGCAAGTCCTCAGAGACCCTGAATCCTTGAATCCACAAGATCCCCACAGTCCTCCAGGTCCCAATACCCAGAGTACCCCAGTTTACCCAAAAAGGAGTCTCCAAAGCCCCTTGAGACCCAGAATTCCCTCAGCCTCCCAGCCCAGACCCCCAGATCAACCCATTCCTGTCCCTCCAGATTATCTCTATGGTGGGGACTGGCTATCTGTCCCCAGACCTCCCCTCATTTGCTCTCTGTCACTCTCTCAAATAAATAAATAAATAAATAAATCTCTAAAAAATCTAAAATGTTCCTACAAGGAAAATTTCAGGTGCTGGTTGCTTCACTGGTGAGTCTATCAAATATTAAAGAGGAGGGGTGCCTGGGTGGCTCAGTGGGCTAAAGCCTCTGTCTTCGGCTCAGGTCTTGATCCCAGGGTCCTGGGATAGAGCCCTGCATCCAGCTCTCTGCTTAGCGGGGAGCCTGCTCCCGCACCCCCTCCTCTCTGTCTACTTGTGATCTCTCTATCAAATAAATAAATAAAAATCTTAAAAAAAAAAGGAAATAATGATTCTACACAAACTCATCCCCAAAACTGGAGAGGTGGCAATACCTCCCAACTCATCCTATGAGGCTGGCATTACCCTCACACCAAAATCAGACAAAAACATTAACAGAAAAGAAAAAAAAAAAAAAAACTATGGACCAATATCCTTCAGTAACATAGATGCAAAAATTCTAAACAAAATTTTGGCAAATCAAATTCTATAATTTATTAAAATGATAATACATTATGACCAAGTAGGGTTTACCCTAAAAATGTAGCATTAGCTTAGCATTTGAAAATCATTGAACAGAATGCACCACAATAACAATAACAAACTAGAGGAGAAAACCATATGGCAGAAAAGCATTTCACAAAATCTAACACTCATTTTGATAAAAACTCCCAGAATATTAGCATAAAAGGGAACTTTATCAACCTTCTAGAGGGTATCTTTGAAAAGGAAAAGGAAAGAAGAAATGGAAGACCTTCTCAAGACCCTAGCACAGGCTGAGCTGGTTACGGGCTGGTAACCCAGAATGGCTCACACATCTGTTAATGGGTACTGAGCCTTCTGAAATGAAACTAGTCTTCATATTGGGTTCTTTGGAATGTTTAACCTTCTATAATCCTGTCAGCGTCCTTGAACTTGGGTCATACCAAGTTCTGCCAGGGGCCATAGATCATTGCTCTAATACTTTAACAATACTGATGGTGATGATAGTGATAACGGGAAAAGCTAATAATTCCTGCTTAGTCACTGTGTATCAGGCACTGTGTAAAGTTTGATATAGATTAGTTCACAGAGTATTACGGAAGTCCTTAAATGACATCAGTACTTAGGAAATATTAAGATAATATTAAGATAAGGCTGAGACACGTGGAGAGAGGAATCAACTTGTCCAAGGTCACACAGTTACAGAGCAGGACATGTGGATACCTGCACACTAACTAGACAAGTGGTCAAATCCTAAGGCATTCTAGGTAATCTAGAATTGATTTTCTCAAACCACGTGACCATACATAACATTGACTTAAGTGGCATAAAAACTATGAGGAATTCTTTTACATATACAAAGGACTACATATAATATGCATATTGTATCAGGAATGGTATAGAAAAGACAACATGTGGGTCATTTAATGAATGAAATAATGAAAACTTACTTGAAGTACATTGGCGTGAAATCTCATTTACAACGGTTTTAGATGTTGACTAGAAATTTATTAAGTATGTGAGATGTAAACCAACAGATACTAAACTTTTTCTTTCACCTATGATGGGTCTGTAGGTCAGTGTATATGTGCTTGAAATAAATCTGTTAACCTTAAGAAAAATTTTACCAGATGCATTTCTGATGAAATCCAAAGTAGACCCTTCTGAATCACTTTTTTTAAAAGATTTTATTTATTTATTTGACAGACAGAGGTCACAAGTAGGCAGAGAGGCAGGCAGAGAGAGAGAAGGAAGCAGGCTCCCCGCCGAGCAGACAGCCCAAAGCCAGGCTCAATCCCAGGACCTGAGATCATGACCTGAGCCGAAGGCAGAAGCCTAACCCACTGAGCCACCCAGGTGTCCCCTGAATCATTTTCTTTGGGGAAATTATTTTTTGTTTGCTGTTCAGTTAATTAAAAATTTAAAAATAATTGCCAACCATATTAAATAGTGGTTCCTACCTAGGAAGCTACCAAGGAGGACCAGAGGTGAATGTTACTGTTTATGGCACATCAAAGGTGGATCCATTGCTGTTTGTAGGGTTTTTTTGATCCTTTTGCCCGAGTATTAAATATTTTCATACTTGAAAATACTTCTTTGTTTTATTTCTAAAAAATAAACACACTGACCAAAGGATTCCATCACCAGAGGAAATTTTTTTAAAGATTTTATGTATTTATTTGATAGAGATCACAAGTAGGCATAGAGGCAGGCAGAGTGGGGGGGTGGGGAGGAGGCCCCCTGCTGAGCAGAGAGCCCGATGCAGGGCTTGATCCCAGGACTCTGGGATCATGACCTGAGCTGAAGGCAGAGGCTTTAACCCACTGAGCCACCCAGGCCCCCCACCAGAGGAAATTTTTAATAACAATTACAGGACTGTTATTTGGTTTAATTATTTTCCCCCTCTTTATTGAGGAATAATTGACTTTTTTTTTTTTTTACTCCTCTGATCCTTTGGAAATTGAAAATACATAATAAACCAGCACGTTTGTTTAATTTTATGAAAGCATGGGAATGCCATATGTAGCATATAATGAACATAATTTTTTTTTTTAAAAAACAAAAGAATCCCGTGTTGGTTTAATGGTGTTTCTCATCCATTTGGATCATAGGGATAGCAAATTCAAATTCCTGCTCAAAGCATTTTGTTAGACTTTATAATGAGGAAAATTTATGTTAAAAGTAATGTTTTGGTTCACATGTGAATTCCTCACACTTCTTACCCCTGGGTTGTATATTAAAAATCTCTTCCAGGAATATTCAGAAGTGGAAACTTCCACGCTCTGCTTTAGAGGGACCCGATTACGGACAATTGCCATTAATTTAAAAGTTAACGTTAAGTTGCTGGTTTGTAGTAAGTCTCAGGCTTGCATCACCTCCCATTGGCTGGGATGGCCCAAAGCCCACCTCCTGTGCGTACCTATTGGTTTGTCAGTGGCTCCTCAGCGTCCCGACGTCCCCTCCCTTCTCATTCTTAAACACCAGGGATTGAGGTAGAACCTATCAATGCCCGCGGCATCCCAAAGTCCACCCTCCTCTCCATTGCTATTGGCTGATCTCGACGCCTGTCGAGGGCTGGAGGGCGGAGTGGCCTAGCGGAGTCGATAGGTGAGGGTCCTGAGTAAAGCGTGAGGGGCGCCCAGCCAAGTCTACCTCCTCAGTGAAATGTATATATGCGCGGTCATCTCTTCCGAAAATGGTTAGCTGAGAGGGAGGCATTGCGATCAGGTCTCAAAGATGTCATTCTCAGGGCGGCGGCGGCGGCGGGAGTCAGGGCGTTGGCTTAGGGAAATGGGCGTAGCAGGTTCTGGAGGCGGGCTTCAGGGAGTCTGGACTGCTGGTGTGGATCCAAGATTCCTTAAGGAGGTGTCCCTGGCCTCCACCCTTGTTAAACAGTTTTATCAAACTTGAATTCCTGGACTGAGCTCTCTTCTCTCTCCCTCCAGTTAGGGCACCCTGAATCTCGGTTTGCTCATCTGAAAAATGGGTAGCATTGCAACAGCAGTCAGGGAACACTTTTTTTTTTTTTAGATTTATTTATTTATTTGAGGGAGAGAGGGAGAGCACAGAGGGAAAGTGAGAGGGAGAAGCCGACTCCCGGATGAGCAGAGAGCCCCAGGTGGGATTAGATTCCAGGACCCTGGGATTATGATCTAAGCGGAAGGCAGACACTTAACAGACTGAGCCACCCAGACGCCCTGTAATTTTGTTTTTAGACACGTTTCTAAGGCTTTTAAATCAACAATAAGAAAAACCAACAACCACTTTTAAATCGTTTAAAATTTCTAGGTGGGTAATTTTGAAAAAATCGTTATCAGCTAGTTCCGGTTTTAATTTTTGTTTTAATACATGGTGCTTCTGATGGTTTTAAATGTATGAAGACAGTGATGTTAAAAACCCAAATCACTTTAATTTTTTTAAAGATTTTATTTATTTATTTGACAGAGACAGAGACAGAGAGGGAGGGATCACAAGCAGGGGGAGTGGGAGAACAGGGAGCCTGATGTGGGGCTCGAAGCCAGGACCCTGGGATCATGACCTGGGCCAAAGGCAGACGCTTAACGACTGACCCACCCAGGCCCCCCCCCCCCCCCCGCCCAGTCACTCTAAAGGCCTTCATATTTTGTTAGGTACCTGTGAGACACTTGGCTAAAGTCGTGCCAGTTAGGATAGGTTTGAAGTGAGTCTATGAGTCCTCGGGAGAGAACCATCCATTCCTTCCTGCCACCGCACCCCGTGGCACCGGTGCAGTGATTTCATGGAGGGATTTTCTTTGCAATGGTCGAGCAACAATCAGGAAGTCTGTCTTCAAATACTGCCTAGAAATTAAAAATTTTAAACAAATTTAATAATATATAACTGAATAATATTTCAGTGAATTGGAATTTAAAATGTATCTCCCCGACCCTGGAAATTATTCTTAGTCGGAGTATTTTGGAGCCCTTTGCTGAGCTCCAGTAGTTGTTCCTGACCCCATGTGGTGCTGAGGTGGGTGCCAGGGCTCTTGGACTGAGAAATGGAAATTTGGGGTCCAGGGATTCAATTTCAGAAAAGAGAATTTTTTAAAAAATTCTCTAACCAGTAAGAATTTGCAAGAAATCACGATGTTTGGAATTATGTTTGAAGCCATTTCTTTGCCATGTGTTTTTTTATGAGGTATGCTTTACATAAAATAAAATGTCCCCAGTTTCAGTACAGAGTTCAGTGGTTTGGACAGATTCATACTGAACAGCCCAATCACCTCCAAAAGTTTCCTCATATGCTTCCGAGTTCTTCTCCCCTAAGATAACAACTAGTCTGAAAATCCCTCACTGTAGATTAGTTTTGCCTGACTTAGAATTTCATGCAAAAGGAATAATACAATATTTCTTCTTTGATTCTGGATTTTCTCTCTCTTTTTTTTTTAAAGATTTTTTTAATTTATTTGACAGAGAGAGATGACAAACAGGCAGAAAGGCAGGCAGAGAGAGAGGAGGAAGCAGCCTCCCTGCTGAGCAGAGAGCCCAATGCAGGGCTGGATCCCAGGACCCTGAGATCATGACCCGAGCCAAAGGCAGCGGCTAAACCCACTGAACCACTCAGGCGCCCCTGATTCTGGATTCTTTCACTGAACCTTATGTCTACAAGATTCAGAGACATAGGAAGTAGTCTGTTTCATTACTGAGTAGTATTCCATGATCCCACCATTGAGTTTCTTGTCAGTTCTTCTGTTACTGGACACCTGGGATGTTTCCAGTTTTTTGTTATTATGAATAAAGCTAATATGGCCATCTGCAT
Organism: Mustela nigripes; assembly: GCF_022355385.1. NCBI lineage: Eukaryota > Metazoa > Chordata > Mammalia > Carnivora > Mustelidae > Mustela > Mustela nigripes. The sequence continues at coordinate 82,783,400 of NC_081575.1, read as the reverse complement.
GCAAGTTTTTGTATGCACATATTGCAATTGCATGCTGTGGATGTCTCACTGAGCTAATTTTTCAAATCTCAACTGTGGTTAAGCGATGTCATATTCCTAGCTTGAAATAAGTCATGGTGGGAGTGTTTACACCATAGTTGGCAAATGCTACAAATTAGAGGGTTTTTTTTTTTCCTGGAGAGCTGGTTGTTGAACATCTACCAGCACATCACTGGACATAAGCTCTTATTTCTTTGAATACCTAGGAGTCAGATTGCTGGATTGTGTGTGTTTACCTTTATAGGAAGCTTTCGATCTCTTTCCAAAGTGGGTCACCATTTTTACACTCCCAAATAGCAATGCATGAAAGTTCCAGTTGCTCCACATTCTCAATGACATGTGGTCTTTATTGTCAGTCTTTTTATTTTTTTTAAAGATTTTATTAATTTATTTGACACACAGAGATCACAAATAGGCAGAGAGAGAGGGGGAAGTAGGTTCCCCGCTGAGCAGAGAGCCCGATGTGCGACTCGATCTCAGGACCCTGGGATCATGACCTGAGCCAAAGGCAGAGGCTTTAACCCACTGAGCCACCCAGCCACCCCTATTGTCAGTCTTTAATTTTTGCCACTGAATGGTGAAAATCCCAAAATAGAATGGGGCGGTGGAAAAATGGAGGTTCTATGACAGCCCAGTAAGCCAAACTTGTCTCTCTCTTTATAGGCAGAGAAACGTTAAATACACACTGAAGCATGTTGCTGTCTCCGCACCTACTGACTTTTCTCTTGCTCTTTTCCATTTTACCACATAAGGAAGCTGAGGCTCCAAACAGGAGAATGTAGCCAGTTCAAACACCACAGAATTCACACTGTTGGGGAAATAATTAGAAAATAAAAATCTTGTGCTTGCTTGTGAATCCCTTCCACAAAGGTAGAAAAGATTGAAATAGTTTTATTATTGAATAAACATTAAACCAGATGGCAACGTGCAACTCAAGCAATGTGCTAAAAAGCTTTGGAAGAGGGGCGCTTGGGTGGCTCAGCAGGTTAAGCCTCTGCGTTCCGCTCAGGTCGTGATCTCAAGGTCCTGGGATGGAGCCCCGCATCGGGCTCTCTGCTCAGCGGGGAGCCTACTTGTGATATCTCTCTGCCAAATAAATAAAATCTTTAAGAAAGAATTAAAAAAAATTTTTTTAAAGACCTTTTAAAAAAAAGCTTTGGAAGACAGAAAGAAACATCTTCTATGCAGCCGAGCAGCTCTGACCCGTTATATACACGTTCTCAAGAATGGCAATTTGTCCTCCAGCAAGAAAACTTGACAGCACTGTTTGCTATCCATAGTTTATCTCCAATCCACCTGGAGATCGGGGTCGCCATCTGCCCTTACTCAAAGGAAAAATAAAACACCTATCTCTTTGACAAGCAGGTTAACAACATGGGGCCAAGAGCCTAGGTCAAATTCCTACCCAGACGTGAAGATAAGGGTACTAGACTCGCTGATGTGTACACTTCAAAGAGATGGCTCCAAGGCCCTTGAGAACAACATTCCTGGGTAATGATATGGACAGGAGGCCTATTTAGCTTTTTACAAGATTTACATACATCTGGAAGGGAGAAGGAAAAACTTCTACAAGTTTTCTAAAGGAAAAGCTCTAAGAAAAAGGAGGATGGAAAGCCTCATTCACTTTTAACACCAGGGAAAATTCGGCTTTTGAAAAGTTCTTCACCCTACAAGGTCTTTCCCCTGCTCTGTGCCCCATTCCAGGTCCACACTTCCCCTCCCCTCTTTAACATGGTCACCTATGACTAATCTCCCCCCAAATCCTTACCAAAGCCATTCCTCAAGTAAGCTGCACAGAATGGGGCAGGATGCTTCTGCTAGGGCCAGACACCCCGGCCCCGGCCCGACCTGAGACCCGCTGTTATCAAAAGCTATGACTACAAATTTCTTAGAACTGGCAAACGTTGCAGTTCTGCGGTCTGATGGCAACTCACTTCAAATATGGTAAAACCGAGACACAGGGAAAGTCCAAATGGCTACCTAGGGCTTCGGGTCACTGGCCCAAAAAAGGGCACTTAAAGATTCCCCTCCCAGATTCAAGAACCCCTAGAGTCAGCCCCAAGTTGTTGAAAAAAAATTTAGCTTTACTCCAGCTCGGCACGATGTGGGTTAAAGTCCAGCGCGCGGCGCTCTCCACCCAACTGCGCCTGCGCGAGTCCGGACAGGCGAATTTCCCTCAGACCCTGACGTTTCAGGCAGTCCCTCCTAATCCGGAACACGACCCACATTCCGCCGGTCCTGCTTTGACAGGCGTGACCCTAACCCAATAAGGATGGAGAGGTGAATCCGGCGGAGCCAATGGTGAAAGTCCGAGGGGCGGTGGAGGCGGACTCAGCGAGGAAACAAGAAGACAGGCCCAAGATGGAGGCGGCGGTGGCCGTAGCGGCGTGACAGGTGAGGGCGGGTCCGGCGGGGTTAGGTTTCTGGAGCGACCGCCGGGCACGGGCAGGGAGCCGGGACCGAAAGTTTAGCTCCAGGATGGCTTCGCCTGGACGCCGGCGCCCCCCGCCCGGAACCGGAGGAGTGGTTTGACCTGGGGCGAGACCATCGTCGACAGCGGGGGTGGGGTGGGTAGACAGGAATAGGGGTGCAAGGCTGCGGGGGATGGTTTCGCCCGTCGCGTGTGGCAGTGCGCCTGCGCAGAGCTGGAAAGCCCTCGGTAGGCGGGGCCGGGCTGAATGGGGCCTGGGCTGTGGTGTGCCCGGACTCCCTCTAAACCTCCTTGAGATGTCTTGATGACCCTGCCTTGCCGGCAATGGGGAGTGCGTGGAGCTGTGGTTTACTAGTCGCGAACTGGGCGAACGTTTGAGGATTTCTCCGTTACTCCTCTTTAACCCTACCCAGCCTCCTTCCATTGTCAGCAGTAATAGGTCTGTGACCCCTTCATTAGTTAGGGTAGAGTTTGGACCCCTCCACCCTCGCTTTCAAACTGTTTATCTCACCTCAGTAGTGTTTGGTAATGCACCATGTCCCTCCATTCCCCCATGACAGTGTCTGGTGATGTCCATTATCCATACTTCTCCCCACTACAGTCCCTTCAGCACAGTTTCTGCTGAGGCCCTATGAAGTCCCCATCATAGTCTGATGACAGCCATTAGCCACCTAACAGTGTTTGAGAGCCTGCTATCGTTACAGCCCAGGGCTTAGGGATTCCCCCAGTGCCCCTAAGAACACCGTTTGGTGCGGTTCCCATTTCCCCCCGACTAAGGGCAGTATCTGATGATCTCTTCCATTTCTTTCCCATCATCCTGTCTGTGACTCCTCCCTCACCACAGTATCTGGTAACCACCCTTTCTCCATTAAAAAGCCAGGACTGCCTGTTCATGTCCTTTATGGACGTAACACGCCCAACTGCAGTGTGGTTTGACTTCCTTGTTAACCCCCCAGCACAGAGACTGGGTACGCCTGTGCCCTCCAGGACAGTATGTGCTGCCTCTCCTTGTTCGTTACTCCCCTCTCCTCTGCCCCCACCCTATGCAGTGAATCCTAGACCTTGGCCCTTAAAATAGTGAGACAAACAACAGGAGAGCAGCCTGAGCAGAGGAGAGACTGGATGAGTTCGAGGTGTTTACAAGATCCCTTGGCCTTTGTGTGTAGATTGGGCAACAGCGGGGAGGGAGTGATGTGGAGCCTGGACATTGAAATTTTTTTTGTCCCTGCCACTTTGCTTCCAGACTGTCATTACTGGACCTCTGAATTCCTCCTGTGTTCTAGGAGCCCCATGGCACCTGCTCAGCCCCACCTCAACCCGTCTTGACAAAGTCCTAGGCTCCATGGAGCCACCACGGGGCCCCCCTGCCAACGGGGCCGAGCCGTCCCGGGCAGTGGGCACTGTCAAAGTATATTTGCCCAACAAGCAACGCACGGTGGTGAGTCTGACGGGCAAAGCTGGCAGGAGGTCGGGGCAGATCCAGTTATGACTGGGGGTGGGGGGTAGGAGGCTTCTACAGAGGCCAGGCAGAGTCAGCTGGGGTCCATGTTGGGCACTGACCACCCCTTCCATCCCCCGTGTGCACACACAAATGCATAGGTGACTGTCCGGGATGGCATGAGTGTCTACGACTCTCTAGACAAGGCCCTCAAGGTACGGGGTCTCAATCAGGATTGCTGTGTGGTCTACCGGCTCATCGAGGGGTAAGTGTGCCCCTACCCTGCCACTTCGCCTCCCTCTACTGGGCTCCCCAGCCTCCCATCCCCTCCTCGGAGGCCCCTGACTCCTTCCCTCTGTGGTGCAGTGTCCTGTTAGTCTTTCCTTAAGCTCAGTGAATCCACGAGTGCATGCAGCTTTTGTTTCATAACATCATTCGTTCACCGGCCTTTGAGGCCAGCAGCTCGTCTCTCCTTGGCCCTCAGGTCCTTGTCCAGCTCCTGCACCCCATGTGGGAGTTCGTCTGTGGTGTTCTTTCACGATTTCATCTGTTTGCCAGCTCTCTGCGTCCTCCGCTTCCTCATTCTTGGTTGGTCTGCTGAGCTGGGCCATGCCGGCCTTCCATTTATTCCTCTGTCCTGGGCTTCCTGAACTGTTTTATTCCATGCCCACATGGCTTTTTATTTGTTGTCTCAGTGCCAGTCGGCCACTTTTTCAGGGGCTTGCTGAGTGCTTCTGGGATTTCGTGGCTTATTCCCCCTCACCTTGTGGTTAAGAGCATGGACTCTTGACACGGGCCAGCCAGTCACAGTCCTTTGTGGCCTTGGGCCAGTGACTTGAATCCCTCTGAGCCTCCGTTTCCTCATCTGTAAAATGGGGGCAAGGATAGTAACTAGTTCCTAAAGTTGCTGTGATGAAAATGAAACACGTCAGATGTTGCTCCATGGATGGTGGGCGTGGAGGGACTTTTAGGGGTTCCCTTCCTCCCACAGTCTCTGTCCACCCTCTCACTCACTGCCTTCCATGCTTCGTACAGGCGAAAGACAGTCACCGCCTGGGACACGGCCATTGCCCCCCTGGATGGAGAGGAACTCATTGTAGAGGTCCTCGAAGATGTTCCACTGACCATGCACAATTTTGTGAGTGTGGAGTGGAGAGTTGGGGCAGACTGTGGGCATGGTGTGGGGAGGTTCCTTGACCAGGCCTCAACTTTCCCTGCTCTGTGGCAGCAGGTACGGAAGACATTCTTCAGCCTGGCATTCTGTGACTTCTGCCTTAAGTTTCTGTTCCACGGCTTCCGCTGCCAAACCTGTGGCTACAAGTTCCACCAGCATTGTTCCTCTAAAGTCCCCACAGTCTGTGTTGACATGAGCACCAACTGCCGACAGTGAGCCTGGCCTATGATGGGTGGGGGAATGGGGATGACAGACGCCACAGGGTTCTTACAGATAGCTGACCCTTGTCCTCTTGCTCCATCCTCTTAAATGCTCTCAAGGTTCTACCACAGTGTCCAGGATTTGTCCGGAGGCTCCAGGCAGCACGAAGTTCCCTCGAACCGTCCCCTGAATGAGCCGCTAACTCCTCAGGGTCCCAGGTAGGGATGCCTTAGCTGAAGGCCTGTTGTTAGGAGAAAAAGATCTGGAGGCCTTTGTAGATCACAAGCCGTACTTCATTCATTTGTTTATTTGCACACATTTATTGAGCACCTATAGGGGTGGAGCTGTAGGACATCTGGCAAGTCACCTAATCTTTCTGGGCCACAGCTTTCTTGTCTACAAAGAGGGGATAATAATACTTTTTACCACATAGCGTTCTGGTGAGAATTTAAATGTGTTGAGGTGTATCCAGTACTTAGAACGAGATCTGGTAGAGAATAAGAAGTCCCTATTAAGGGGCGCCTGGGTGGCTCAGTGGGTTAAGCCTCTGCCTTCGGCTCAGATCATGATCCCGGGGTCCTGGGATTGAGCCCCGCATCAGGCTCTCTGCTCAGCAGGAAGCCTGCTTCCCCCTCTCTCTCTGCCTGCCGTTGTGCCTACTTTGTGATCTCTCTCTGTGTGTCGAATAAATAAATAAAATCTTTAAAAAAAGTCCTTATTAATTACAAGGACATATATATAAGCATCTAACTATTTCGTTAATTCTTACAGTATAATCATGCTCAAGTCTTTCCATTTTGAAATACATATTATTATTATTATTATTTTTAAAGATTTTATTTATTTATTTGACAGAAAGAGATCACAAGTAGGCAGAGAGGCAGGCAGAGAGAGAGAGAGGAGGAAACAGGCTCCCTGCTGAGCAGAGAGCCCGATGCGGGGATGCGGGACTCGATCCCAGGATCCTGAGATCATGACCTGAGCCGAAGGCAGCGGCTTAACCCACTGAGCCACCCAGGCGCCCAATACATATTATTTTTATCATAAATTCCCTTTTATTTCTCTTTTATGTTCAGTATTATAATACTGTAGTATTTCTTTTTTTTTTAAGATTTTTTTTATTTATTTGATAGAGAGAGACAGCGAGAGAGAACACAAGCAGGGGGAGCGGGAGAGGGAGAAGCAGGCTTCCCGCCGAGCAGGGAACCTGATGCAGGGCTCAATCCCAGGAACTTGGGATCACAACCCGAGCCAAAGCCAAACGCTTAACCGACTGAGCTACCCAGGCGCTCCAATACTGTAGTATTTCTATATTAAAGTATATTATTGCTCTAAGATAGCACAAATTTATAAGATATACATTGTATTTGTCTGTATATTGTAGGATGTATTCATATGGTACATTATATTAATATATCATGTGTTCTATGTACACTCTATAATATAAAACACATTTTTATGCAACATAAAATAGTGTAGGGCATTATGTTACTTTTAATTATGGGTATATGTGGATTACCTATGCATTTCATTTCAGGATAGTGAAAATACATTTGTGGGGCTTTTGGGTCACTCAGTTGTTAAGTGTCTGCCTTCGGTTCAGGTCATGATCCCAGGGTCCTGGGATCGAGTCCCACATTGGGGTCCCTACTCATCGGGAAGCTTGCTTCTCCCTCTCCCAGTCCCCCTGCTTGTGTTCCTGCTCTTGCCATCTCTCTCTCGTCAAATAAATAAATAAAATCTTTAAAAAATAGATATAATAAAAATTCAAAATAAAAATGCATTTGTGACATCAAAATATATATAACATGTATCTTTATGTATTTACATCTACATATAACATACACAGTTGACCCTTGAACAGCATGGGCTTGACCTGCTTGCGTCCACCTTACACGTGGATTTTTTACGTGCAGTATTATAAATGTATTTTCTCTTATGATTTTTTTAGAAACATTTTCTTTAGCTTACTCTTATTGTAAACATACAGTATATAATACATAAAACATACAAAATACGTGCTTAATCGACTGTTTATGTTATCACTAAGGCTTCTGGTCAGTAGTAGGCTCTTAGTGGTTAAGTTTTTGGGGAGTCAGAAGTTATACATGGACGTTCACCTGGGCAGGGGTCGGTGGTGCCCCTAATTCCTACATTGTTCAAGGGTCCGCTGTGTAATGTTACTGCAGTACACATATTTGGAAACATTGGTATCTTAATACAGATAATGTGTTATATATTATATAACAACATATTTGAGTAGTGCACACAGTTAGAAGATATTACATATTACTTTCTTCCCCCCTATATTGTGTGGCTTGCTATTCCTCCTTTAGGTCTTTACTCAGATGTCCCCTTGGGGAAGCCTTTCCAGATATCACCCATGATACTTTCTCTCTCTTTGTGTTGCTTCGTTTTTTTTTCTTTATTGTACCTGTCACCAATGGACATATTAAATATTCTTCTTTTTTTTTTGCGGGGGGGGGGGGCGCTCTCCTCACTGGAAAATGAGCCCCATGAGGGCAGGAACTTGTTTTCATTTTGCCCATGGTTTTATTTCCACTACCTAGAATGCTTTCTGCCAGTGGGCAGGCCCCCAGTAAGTGGCTCTTGAGGAAACGAATGGCAATAGTAACAGTAGATGGTGACTCTGGTCTACACATACGTTTACAGGGCTAGGGGGGCAGCTTTCCTTGTTCTTGCGTTCATCCCACAGTGATTTCCCAGCCTTTACCCCCACTCCAGCTCCTGCGCCCCGCACCGAGACCCCGAGCACTTTCCCTTCCCCGCGCCGGCCAATGCCCCGCTCCAGCGCATCCGCTCCACATCCACTCCTAATGTCCACATGGTCAGCACCACAGCCGCCACGGACTCCAGCCTCATCCAGGTTGGTGGCAAGGGGGTCATTGCCTGAGGGCACCGGGCTGAGAAGAGGGCCGTTCCTCTTGGCTCCCGTGTGCCCTCTCTGACTCCTGGCCCTCTTCTTCCAGCTCACTACCCAGAGTTTCGGCACTGATGGTGAGTCCACCCCGCCCACCCCATGCCCCTGCATCACACCCCCTCACCCCTGTGCCACCTCTGCTCACACCTCCCCCACAATGATCGCAGCTGCCGGTAGTAGAGGTGGTGGTGATGGAGCCCCCCGGGGGAGCCCCAGCCCAGCCAGCGTGCCCTCGGGGAGGAAGTCCCCCCATTCCAAGTCCCCGTCGGAGCAGCGGGAGCGGAAGTCCTTGGCCGATGACAAGAAGAAAGTGGTAAGCTCCAGGGGAGCCTCTGATGGGGGCGCCACAGGCTGAGTGATGAGGGAAGCGGGCAGGCCCCTGAAATGCCGCCCATGTGGCCCACAGAAGAATCTGGGGTACCGGGACTCGGGCTATTACTGGGAGGTACCGCCCAGCGAGGTGCAGCTGCTGAAGAGGATCGGGACAGGCTCGTTCGGCACCGTGTTTCGCGGGCGGTGGCATGGCGATGTGGCCGTGAAGGTGCTCAAGGTGGCCCAACCCACAGCTGAGCAGGCCCAGGCCTTCAAGAACGAGATGCAGGTGCTCAGGTGAGATGACACGTGTGTGGGGTGGGGCAGAGGGACGGGGCACCTCCCCGGGGAAGGGCCAAGCTGGGGGGCTTCCCGCAGGTCAGCCACGTTTGCGTTGTGTTAATGAGCTCTTTCTCAATCAGGGAATATCCCTTTCTCCTCTGGGAAATGGCTTCGTTTCAAGGCCCTCTGATGATGATACTGTTTGTGTTCCGGTTGATACTGATATTAACTAATGTCTCCGCCTCCAAAACGTGCATCTTCTTATTTGCCTGGCACTGAAGTGGATATGGCCGAGGCCGGCCACGTTACCACGTGCCCTCACATTCATAGCTTGATGTTAAGCACATTGCCAGGAAGCTTGGGCCTCTCCTTCCCCTCTGCTTGTGTTACATTGTTAGCAGTAGGTTTATCCTACTGGATTCCTGTTACTAATCACAGTCATGCCATGATTTAAAGAACCGTGGGTGTTGTTTCACTTAGGATTTAGTCCTTGTTTTCATTAACAGTTGTAATTCTCTGCTTAATAAGCCCCTCATACTATATCAGTTCATTTGCCCTGAGAAGCCCTGGTGTTCCTCTTCTGCCGCTCTGGTTATTACCTACCAGTCCTGGGCTTGCTGACATGGGCGTGCCCTCTGACCAATGGGTACAGGTACATTACAGAGTTGATGTTCTCATAATTTCTTGTGCCATTTTAACATTTATCCTCATTATGGACACCGCAGTAAGAAAACTTTTATTCTCTTCCTCTCTGTGAAATGATTTGAGCCCACTGCTAGCCTGTATCATGTTAATATTTTAACTGTAATTGGACCACTGTGAAGAGCACTCCTGTCCTCCGTTACCCACTGTGACATGAGCAAAATCGCAGAGCACTGTTGGTGTTCGCATTTGTGTTGCCATTATACCCATGGTGACTCCTTTTGTAAGGAGGGAAGGTGTCCTCCTAAACTAGAGCGGTGGCGTCTGTTCACCGTGTCTCAGTTTCTTTGAGGTAGACTCAGGCACCCAGTGGCAATAACGAGGACAGTGACATTTTCGGGGTGCTCTGGTAGGTGCTGTTCCAAGTGCCTTACAGATCATTTGGTACCCATTCTTGCCAACATCCCTATAAGGTAGCTAGTATAATGATCATAGTTTTGCAGTTGACAAAGGTGAGGCACCGAGAGGTTAAGTGTCATCCCTGAGGTTGCACAGTGAGTACCTGGGGAAGCCTGGATTGGAACACAGGATCTAATCCAAGTGTTAACTCCAAGCTCTATACTTCTGAGCCTCTTGTGGCAATTAACAGGAAATAGCCACACATTACTGGGTATCTTTACTGGCATGTCAGTATCAGGCTGCTGTATCAATGAAGAAGGTTGGCATTCCACTCTCTTGTCTATAAAATGGTCACAGGCCCAGGTCACGGTCAAGATTGGAGGTTGGCAGGTGTTGATGACATAGAGCCACTGGTCGATAGAGGGGCGGGGAGGGGGCAGTAGTCTCTCCTGCTTCTGTTGAGAGACTCGGCTGAGGAAGCTGGGGACATACGCCACCCCCACCAGGAGGGAATCCCTGCCCATCAAGTGTATCTCACAAATGCACTGAGTCTGGCGGCAGTCTGGCCCTGAGCCTCCTGAAAGGGCAGAAGTGCTGACAGAGGGCAGCAGTGAATAGCCCTGTTCCTGATGCTCCAGAAGTGAGTGATTGTTGCTCTTTTTCCTTCCTGTCCTGGTACTGCCCTCCCTGCCTGTAGGAAGACCCGTCACGTCAACATCTTGCTGTTCATGGGCTTCATGACCCGACCGGGATTTGCCATCATCACGCAGTGGTGTGAGGGCTCCAGCCTCTACCACCACCTGCACGTGGCCGACACTCGCTTCGACATGGTCCAGCTCATCGACGTGGCCCGGCAGACTGCCCAGGGCATGGAGTGAGCCTCCCGGCCTGGGGACAAAATGGGGGGCGGTGGGAGGCTTGGGGTGGGGAGAGGAGGTAACCCCCCGGCCAATCTGCCTTCCACTTCCACCCCTACAGCTACCTCCACGCCAAGAACATCATTCATCGAGATCTCAAGTCTAACAGTATCTGCCTGTCCCTGTGCGCAGGCTGGGCCGGGGTGGGGGCTTAGCGGGGTGGCTTTTGTTGGGGGCCTTCTGGGGATGCATGGAAGGGTCACATGGCATGTGGCTTAATAGGTCCTCTAAGGCAGGGGGAGTCTCTTGGTCAGGCTCAAGGCTGTGGCTGGTTTCGGTACTGTTGTTGGGGACTTTGGACGGGGTCCAAGGTTTGGTGAACCGTGCAAGTCTGAAGTCCCACGCGAGGTGCTTCCTGGTCAGGAGTCATGGGGTGGGGGGGTAGCATAAGGGGCAATAATTGGGAGTTCCCTACCCAAGTCAAGATTGTAGCTAGTTTGTATGATATGGAGGGCTTCTGGTCAGGGTCAGGGGCAAGACTGGTGTGGGGGCATGAGTGGGAACCACCCAGTCAGGATGGGAGATGTGGCTGTTGGGAGCTCCTGTAGTGGCCCTTGACCCTGGTGGACATCTTCCTACATGAGGGGCTCACAGTGAAGATTGGTGACTTTGGCCTGGCCACAGTGAAGACACGGTGGAGTGGGGCCCAGCCCTTGGAGCAGCCCTCGGGCTCCGTGCTATGGATGGTGAGTTGGGCCAGGCTGGACTGGGGCCATCTGGGTAGGAGCTTGGGTGACTGGGGTGGGATGTGGGGAGCTGAGTGGGGATGGGAATGCTTGTGCCAGATGGGGGTGTCTAGACTGCTCGTGCTTTGCCTCACATCGGTGATTTGAGTTGTACCCAGTGTGGCTGGTGGGATCTGGGAGTGCGGCTGGCCATTGGCTGACCTCCGTGGTCCCCCTGCCTGGTCTGGTCTGCCCCATTGAAGGCGGCTGAGGTGATCCGTATGCAGGACCCGAACCCCTACAGCTTCCAGTCGGATGTCTACGCCTATGGGGTTGTGCTCTATGAGCTCATGACCGGCTCGCTGCCTTACAGCCACATTGGCAGCCGTGACCAGGTGAGTCCCACGCGTCACCCACAGTCTCCCAGGCAGAGGATTCCTTTCAGCCTCCAAAGCCTAGACTTCCTCCTTTGTAAAGACCAGGAATGCCACACTTGCCCCCAGAAACCCAAAATCTTCTGGGCTGAGAACTCTCAGAATCCTCTGGTCTTCCCTACCTAGAATCCCCTCCTTCCCTACACATCGACAATCCTCTGGGTCCTTGAGGTCCAGAACCCCCGGAATCCCGTCTATCCAGAACCCGCCATGGCCCCCAAACACCCAGAAGCCCTCTGGGGCTCGGGATACCTACAGTCCTCCAGTGCCTGCAGTACCCCAAATCTCCCAAGTCCCAAAGCCCAGCATCCCATTTCTCCTAGTGACAGAAACCACCTGTGCTTCTGGACTACTCACAGATAACCACAGTCATTCAGGCCTTGGGTATCTGCCAGGCTTTTGGGGCCCTGGAACCCATGGTACTCTGGGCCCCAGGCTCTCCCGAGTTCTCCAGGTTCTTCAACCTGGAATCTTCCAGGCCCTCAGAAACCTGGGGTCCTCTAGGCTCTAAGAACCAAGCACTCACAATCCTACGGGCCACATGGACCCATAGTTCTCTAGGCCCCAGACCCCTGCAGAAATATAGGCCCCTGAGGTTTTGACTCCCCTGGCTCCTCCCAGACCCAGAACTTCATGTTTCCCCTGACTCAGTAGGCTTGTAAGCCCCCAGAAACCTGTGAGGTCAGGGATACCTGTAATTTTGGATTTCCCCCAAGCTTCAATCCCTCTGTTCTGCAGAGAAGCCCTGTGCCCAGAGACCCAGTGTCCTTGGATCCACTGGATCCCCATAGCACTCCAGATCCCAATACCCAGGGTGCCCTAGTTTCCCCCAAAAGGAGCCCCCAGAGCCCCTTTAGAGCCACAATTCCCTCAGCCTCCCAGCCCACACCTCCATACCACCCCATTCCTGTCCCTCCAGATCATCTTTATGGTGGGCCGTGGCTATCTGTCCCCGGACCTCAGCAAAATCTCCAGCAACTGCCCCAAGGCCATGCGGCGCCTGCTGTCTGACTGCCTCAAGTTCCAGCGGGAGGAACGTCCCCTCTTCCCCCAGGTGGGCTGGGCAGGAGGGTTGGACACACTGGGGAGGGGGAGTGTGAGGAGGAGGACGACTCTGAGGTGTCCGCGGGAATTGTGTGTGTGCGCATGCATGTGTGCTTCCCCTGTAGGCTGGGGTTTGTGGCTGTCGGGGTGCCTACATAGCTCTGGACACCCCCCCAACCTGCCCCTGCCCCCAGATCCTGGCCACGATTGAGCTGCTGCAGCGGTCACTCCCCAAGATCGAGCGGAGTGCCTCTGAACCCTCCTTGCACCGCACCCAGGCTGATGAGTTGCCTGCCTGCCTCCTCAGCGCGGCCCGTCTCGTGCCTTAGGCCCTGCCCCCAGCGGCCAGGGAACCCATCTCAGCCTGCCACGCCAAGGAGCCCTGCCCACCAGCCAGCCAGTGTTCTGTTTCTGCTCTGATAACTGCCTCAGGACCCCCCCCCCATCCCCATCCCGGGAGATGAGGGTGTCCCCATGTGCTTTTCCAGCTCCTCTGGAATTGGGGGAACCCCCAAAGACCAACACCCCTGCTTCCTCTGTAATTTGATTTCCTCTTGGCTTTGGGGATACTTCTAAATTTGGGAGCTCCTCCATCTGCAATGGCTGGGATTTGTGGCAGGGGTTCCACTCAGAACCTCTCTGGAATTTGTGCCTGATGTGCCTTCCACTGGATTTTGGGGTCCCCAGCACCCCCTGTGGATTTAGGGGGGTCCCCTCTGTGTCTTCCCCACCATTCAAGGACTCCCCTCTTCACCAAGAAGCACAGAATTCTGCTGGGCCTTTGCTTGTTTATTTTGCTTCCCGACTCTTCTCATGGGGTTCAGAGCCGCTGAAGGGTGGGGGTGAGTCCAGGCAAGGAGTGGTTGGGGGGGGAGTGCGGACCACACAAACAGCGCCACTGCACGCATCACCACAGGCGGCACGATGAACGAAGACCACATATGCCAAGCACGGCACAAGAGGAGGCCACATCAGTCACAGACACAGACATCACGGCAAAGGTGGGGAAGTGGAGGACCACTGGCCCTCCATGTGCAAAGGATTCTGGGAGGATGGTTAGAGTTTGCATATTTAAAGATAGCTGTCAGAGGCAGGAAAGTGGGAGTATGGGTCCCTGGGGAACAGAAGGGTCCTAGCAGTGGGGGACCTCCCAGTGTGTCGGAAAGGGGCTGGGGGCGGGTAGGAGAAATCTTTGTGGGGCTGGATAGTGGCATCTGATGAGGCGGCTCTCCAGAGATGGGACATCCATGGAGGGGCTCCAGGGCAGGGGTTTCTTAAGGATTTTGGAAATTCTGATGGGGAACAAGGCATACTTGAGAGATCCAGGACCAGGAATATGGTTTTCTGAGAATTCCAGGGTTCTGGAAGGGGACTGAGTGGTGTGAGGACCAGAATGGGTTGCCTGGTATTTGGGAGCTTCTGGGAAGGAAAGTGCCCTCTGGGAGGCCAGGAGTAGAGGTCTTCAGGAATTTGGAGGTTCTAAAACTGAAAAGTCTTGAGGTGGTAGGGACTGGGCTTTTAAAGGGACTTGGGGATTCCAAAAGTGGGAGTTGGAGTTAGGACCAAGAGTGAGGTTTCCCCAGGGAGTAGGGCATTCAGCGGAGTGAGAAGAGGGGTCTCGGACCAGGAGAGGGCTTCTCAAGGGATTTGGAGACTCCAAAAGTGAGAAATGGATTCAGGGCCCAGAGAGGGGTTGCCCAGGAAGAATTAAGGGTTCTCAGGGTGGGGTGTCAGTCGGAGAAGAGGCTGGCGAAAGACTTCCTCAGGCTGCGGATGGTCTCAGCTTTCACCTCGTCCTGGCTAAGGCTGGGCCTGGGCGGGGCTGGTTCTGGAAGGTTGAAGGCATTGGTCAGAGACTGGGATTTGCTAGAGAGAGACAAGGTGGAGGCATGGGAGGAAGGGGGGGGAGGAAGGGAGGAAGGGGAGAGAAACACAATGTTACCCCAGGCCCAGCCCAGCCCTGCCCCTCTAGTCCTGGGGCTGTGCCTGTGACCCGCCCCCCACCACCACCATCACAGGCCTGGACCCTGATGGATCCTCAGGTGGAGTGGGGGAGCCCTGGGCCAGGCTGGGAGGACTTGGCTCTAGGGGGAAGTCAGGGCTTAATGGGAAGAGCCCTGGGCTGAACCGCCTCCACATTCTAGGCTGGACTGGGAGGAGTGGCAGGTGAAGACAGGCCAGGATATTTCCAGTCTGGGTGAGGAGTCCTGGAGGGAGGGCGGTGGGGTTTGCACCCAGGACAGGCTGGTGGGGGGTGGGGGTCTCCCTTAGGGGAGTGGTTGTGTGTGGCACAGAGGACTTTCAAGCTAAGGTGCGGGGGAGGTCTGGAGCAGACCAGAAGAGGTAGAGAGGTTGGTGTGATGATTTGGGGGGAGACTGAGATGGCCCAGAAAGGAGCCTAGGGAAAGCATGAGGGCAGCTGGGAAGAGCACGAAGCGATTGGAGGACTGTGAATTGGGCCGGGAGGAGTTTGGGGGTTTGCCTGGGAGGAGTCTGTTTGGGCAGGAGAAGGGTGCGTTTTGCTGGGAAGGCTCCAGACAGGCGGGGAGGAAGATCTGCTGGGCAGGGAGATACTTAGGGAGGG
>NC_081575.1:82694958-82767797 GCF_022355385.1 Mustela nigripes | reverse complement strand
GCCTGGGAGCTGGGGCTACTCTCCTGGTTCGGGAGCCTGTTTTGTGAGCAGCAAAGCAAGGGCTGCCGTGGGGTCCTCTTACTTGAGCTGGGGGTGCGGGGGTCCCCCGGCAGTGGCGGGTGGTGGCACGTCCTGGCTGGGTTTCTGGGCCAGCTGTGGCTTGGAGGGTCGTCCAGCAGGGCCCGGGCCACTGGGCCGAGGCTGCTGCGTGGTGGGTGGCCCAGTGCGGGGCATGGGACCCGCCTGGCTGGCCTGGCGTGTGGGGCCGGCAGGGCCCGGGGGTTTCTGGGGTGGGCCCTGGCGCTGCTGACCGCTCGGAGGGGCCCCTGAGGCCTTTGGTGGAGCCTGACCAGAGACGGATGTCTGACGGGTAGCCTGTGGGGGTCCCGCCTGGCGCTGGGGAGATGGGGAAGCAGGGGGGCGGGCTGCTGGAGGTGCCCCAGGGCCTCCTGCCACCGGCCGGGATTGGCGGCCTTGGCCCTGGGTCAGCGGTGGGGTCTGGGACACAGGCTGCTGGGGTGCTGATGTGGGACTTGGTAGGCGCTGGGGCAGGGGACTGCCAGCTGGGGGTCCAAGGCCTGAAAGGTGCTGCTGGCCCTGTGGGGGTGGGCGCTGCTGCAACGGGGGTCCCTGGCGTTGTGGGCCTGGACCCAGCTGTGGAGGGCCACCTGAGGGACAGAAAAAGTACACACGTGAGAGGCGTGGCGGGGGGGGGTGGTTGCCAGTCCCGTAGGGGTCCCGGAAGCTGGTCCCTCACTTACCCTGTGGTGGAGGTCGTTGCTGAGCCGGAGGCCCCGAGGGCTGCTGGGAGGTCTGGCGGCCCAAGGGCAGGGCCCCTGGGGACGGAGTCTGTGGCAGAGGAGCAGAGCAGGAGAGGTTCAAAATAGTTACCGGCCAGCCTGAGCCTCAGCCAATCAAAATGACACGGGCTCCCCCTGTGCTGGGTGTTGTCGAGTCTGTGGCTGAGCTGAGGGGATGTGGGGCTGTGTGTGTTTGGCGGGGGGCTAGTTCCCAGGGGGTGGCTGTGAGGCACTCGGGGGCGGGTGGGGGGGAGCAGGATAGCAGCTGTTTTATCATGTTTTTTTTAAAACCACTGGTCATTGCCGCCACACATGGGTCATGGCTGTGCCCTCTGCCTGCTACTGATTAGCTCTGTGGTGGTGTGACCGGGGCTGGCTGGCCCGCCACCAGCCTCCTCGGGCCAGCCTGGCCTTCTCCCAGCACTGGGGGCCTGACCTGGCTGTGGGACCCCCGGCCAGGGGAGGCATCCCGCTGCCGCTGCCTGGGCAGGGCCTGGGCCATCTTGTTGACCACAAGCTCAACGATGAGCTGCTTGTCTTCATCTTGGTGGTCCCCGATGAGCGGCATGGAGGAGCCCACCACCTGGGGAAGGAAATGGGGTCCAGTGAGGAGAGAGGCGGCAGGTCCCTGGGAGGGGGACAGTGACAAAGCGCCTTCTGTTTTGAAAGGCATGGGCTGCTGCCAAGGAAGCAGATTCAGGCTGAGAGGCATCAGTTTCGCAGTGTAAGGAAGGCCTGTTGTTCACAAGGTAACTTACAGCTCAGGAAGGGGCGTGGGGGACCTACAGCGTAGAGTAGAGTTCCACAATCAGGCCTGTGGAGTGTGGGACCAAATCTGCACCTCCCCCTACGTTTGGGGATGACCCTGCAAGCTAAGGGTTGGGTTTTACATTTTTTAATTGTTGGGGAGGAAAAAACCACAAGAAGATTCCATGCCCCGTGAAAATATATGAAGTTTAAATTTCTATGTCCATACAGTTTTAGGGGAACACAGCCGTGCCTTTTTTTTTTTTCTTTCTTACTTTCTTTTAACATATTGACTTCAGCTGCTTTTGCAGAGCAGCTGCAACAGAGACCATACAGCCCACAAAGCCTGAAATGTGCGCTCTCTGGCCCTTGACAGAAAACCTTTACCAACTCCTGCTTTACAGTGTGCTTGGTGCTTGTTCGTTCGCGAAGAACTCTGTGGCTTATATGGTGCTTTACAGTTTACAATGCCGCTATCCTTTTCAAGGGACTAGGGGATACATGGTGTGTTTAGACTTTGGAAAGTGCTTTGCAAGGGCACCACTGTTTACAAAATGCCTTACCACGGATAAAGTGCTACCTACCGTTTACCAAGCTCTCCACTTTTCAAGGCGCTTTAGAGTTTATAAATGGCTTTACTGTTTCCCAGAGGCACAGCTGTCTATAAAGAACTCTGGAATGTTGAAGTGCTTTGCTCCGATAACAGGGACCTCCCTCCCAGTTTACAGAGCTCCTTTTTTTTTTTTTTTAAATAGTTTTATAAGGCACTTTGCTGTTCCCGTGGCATTTCCTGCTTTATAAGGTGTTTTACAGTTTGCAGAGGGCTTTAGTAGCCCCCGGCTGGGCCATGGAGAGCTGCAGGGTTCATGCGCCCGCCGCTCCCTCCTTACTCCCACCACTTTCTGGGTGCTCCCACCTCAATGATGTGATCCCTTCCGTCCTTGCCGTGCAGTGCTTCCACTGCGCAGATGTCCAGTCCCCCAAAAATCTCTGAGCATGTATCCACCCACAGCTTGTACCTGCCGAGATGGGGAGCAAGGCAGCCTGTCAGCGCCTGGCTTGGGGCGCGCCACGCTTACCCCCCTCCCCCAACCTGCCCGCCAGCCAGGCCTGGGCCACCCCTACCTGTCAGACATGGCAATCTGCTCGAGCATTGCGGAGCCAGTGTTGGTCTTCCAGTTTCCTGACACTGACGTCCTCCTGGGGTGGGGGGCAAGAGGAGAGAGGACAGAAGCTTAGGGGAGCCTGGGCTGCCCAGGGCAGGGGACCCTGACCCCGGCCCTGGTCTCTTCACTCACATGTAGGCTTTGTAGTTCTGCCCGATCTTCTGGACACGCACATCATATTTGGCATCAATGAAGGGCTCGGCGGTGGCGTACGTCTTGGTCAGCGCTACAACACTCGCAATGTCCTGGAAGTCGTGCTGGTTGTCCACCTTGACCTGTGGGGGCAGGGTGGGGATCAGGGCCTGCTGAGGTCAGGGCAGCCGTGGGCCTGGGGAGGCCTCTGGGTGGGGGCATGCACGCCGACGGCCCGGGAAGCTGAGTAGAGTTTTCACATGGACGCAACAGACACACAGGTGGGGAGATGCGACTTGAAACATACTGAAAACGATTGAATTGTCCACTTCAAGTGGGTAAGTGTTATGGGCAGTGACTTTTATATCAGTAAAGCTGTGTATGGAGTACCCAGACCCAAAGTCAGTGGTCCACACAACAGGAAAGCACGCAGAAGCACAGACACGAACATACACATCCCAAGTCTGTTTCCTACATACACAGCGCCAGGGTCAGGGGGATGGAAAGCATACAGGACCTTGAAACCCTTGAACTTGAAAGATCACATGCTGTATGTTCAACCCAGAGGCATGCATACACAGAGGCACGAAGCAGGATGCACGAACAAAAGAACAGGACACACAGAACTGGCCGAATGTCTGACAGAGACTGGGCCACCATAATCTAAGAATGCAAGGGAAACAATACACATTGATAAAGATGCCCCAGGACACACAAGCATACAGAATGACTGCGGTGCATTGACTATGCAATATACATGTACACATATATGCACAATGCCAGGAGTGTGCACCATACACACACACACACACACACACACACACACCCGTCTGGGGACTCACCTTGCCCATCCCGGAGTGTGCGTGCCCCATCTTCACCACCACAGGGTACGTCGTGCTGCTGAGCTGGTTGGGGAGGGGAGGGCAGAGCATGGTCAGGGCTGGGGGTCTGATCGCCAGGGGGATGGCACTGAGAGAAGCCCATTTAGCGGGAGCCACATCAGGAGCCACTTCCCAGAAGAGGCGAGTCAGAGACAGACAGCAGCAAGGGTGTCACACAGCGTCTCTGAGCCCAGAATCGAACTCTGAGCTCTGCCTGCCCATCCCTCCCTCCACTACCCCCAAGTGCCAGACATTCCGCCTCTGCTTTCCCGGGCAGAGGCATGGGATAGGGGTGGGGGACTTTTCCGGAAAAGGGAAAGTTTGTTTTGACAGTGAATGGATAATAGAGAAGTGAGTGTGTACTTGTGCGTGCACGGGGGTGTGGTGGTGAGCACACAGTAACCAGACCCCTCAGCCAGGCCTCGTGTGAGCATCAGTCATACACAGACGCAACCTACAGACCTGCACACAAACCCTCAGAACTCAGACCTACACAACCAAACCCAGAGATTCCCACACATGTCAACACTAGCAAGATGGAAAGACCCAGAACCAATACAGGCTCTGGGCACACTCTGCTCTCTGGCTACAGATATCCACATAGTCGTTCAGCCAGCCGGGTGCTCGCACTTTGGGGCAGGCACTCCCGGCCAGCCTCCTTGCCCAGCAGCAGACACACACACACACACACACACACACACACACATGCGTGCAGCCCCTTTCCTCTCACCCAAACCTACCAGACAGAAGGATACACAACATGGAGGATTACCCACGCAATACAGAGACGACCCTCAGAATGCACCAGAGACACACACAACTGACAGGCACACATGACACAACCGGGCACAGACTCAACACTCACAGACACACACGCAACACTCCCAGGCATCTGCACAAAGAACAGAACCCATGCCTCCTATAGAGATACCCACCTTTCTAGGTAGTCACATAACCACCCACACCACGCCACCCGGGGAGCAAAACGTACATCTAGGGACACACACACACACACACAAAACATGCCTTGCCATCTATACAAACGGAAATACACACACACACACACGCATTTGAGTGTGGGGGTACCCCGAGTGCCCTGCGACCCTGGCTGGGGAGAGGGGCCGGGGCCGGGCGCCCCCAACTCGGGGGCCCTGCACCACCGCCCCCTCGCCCTCTCGCCCCCAGAAATGGCTTTCCCGGAGGGGCTGCTGGGGGCGGCGGCAGCGGTTCCCAGTTCCCGACAGGCACAGGAAGCCCGCAGGCTCAGGATGACCGATTGACCTTCAGGCCTCACCCTCTCTCCCCGCACCCCCACCTTCCTCATTTCCCAAATGACTGGCGTCATGACGGGACCCTGAGAGGCACGGTGTTGGGACAGGGGTTACGGGGATCCTCTAGTTAGCATTCCAGTGTGACAATGCAGAGGCGGCGCTTGACGCAAGGCTCCAGCGCACACGCAGCTCGGAGCCGAACACCACGTCCACAATTACACGTGCAACCTCGCCCCGCTCTGCAGAGGCTGACGGGCAACTCCCTGAAGTGACATGGAGCACGCCTGCACCACGCAGAGGGGCACACGCCACCTAAAGGCACACACGCAGTTCTTGGAGGCAGAGACACAGGAGAGCTGCGCATTAGTGCACACGCACCCCCCGCACCCCACCGCCAATCCCCCAGGTTTCTAGGCCCCTCTTTTCATAAACATTCCCTGTTTGCGCTGGACCTGAGCCTGAACACAGCCCTGGGTGTCGGGTGTCGGTGCGCGATTGTGCTGGCCCCTGTGTGCAGGAGGGCAGGGAGCTTTGCTCTCTAGGATTCCCCCGGAGAGCCCTGCGTTTTGACTCTCGGCCTCTCCTCCTCCTCAGGCCACATGGCACCCCCAGGCAGGTCGCTGAACCTTCCCTGGGCCTCAGTTTCCTGATCTGTACAAGGGGTACCACGGAGGCCCAAAGCACTTGGCATGCTGTGGGCAATGATGGGGCGTCTGCTCCGCACACCCGGCCGGCCCCACGGTCCTTCTTCACCACCCATCGGGCTCCCCCCGGGGACCACACACCTGGATACCCCTCCTTGACAGCACCGCCCCCCCCCCCCCCCCCCCCCCCCGGTTTCAAAGCCCGCACTACAAACCAGAAGCCCAGAACCCCTCACGTGTAGACATGCAGCCCGACTTGGGGCTGACTCAGGCTGGGGAGTCAGAGCCGGCCTTGGGAAGCAGCGTCCGTGAGGGGCTTTCCCTTCCTGCGCAGCTCCCTCCGGCCAAGCGCTGACTTACTCAGCCCCTGCCTCATTCACTCTCCCTCCCCACTTTCACAACCGGCTTCCCCAAATTCCTGGTTTACTTCCCTTCCCCCCATCAGGGTCATTTCTTCATCCTCATTCCTTGCTTGGTGGCTCTTGACCCCTTGGTGTGTCGCATTTTCCTCATCTGCCTAGGGAGAGACGCAAGTCTGCGCCTACCAGGGAAGTTGGGAGGAAGAGATTAGTTATTTCAGGAAAAGTGCTTAGCGCGCTATCTTGCGCACAGGAAGCCTCCTCCATCCTCAAAAAGCTCGGGGCGCCGTTATCAGCACGGGTTGGGGTGGTGGGTGGGGAGGGGCAGCCAACATTGATTAACAAGGAAGCAGCTGGGATCAAAGCACTCACCGAGATTTTACAGCTGGGTTTAATACCCATAACAGCTGGAGGTGGTGGTGCTGGCGGAGCTTACCTCCCTGAGTTCCGCAAGCTTCAGGAGCAAGGGGGCAATGAAGACCAAATGGGAGAATTTATACAAAGAATATAGGGCACAGCGCTCAGTAAGTGTTCAGTAAGTGGCTGCCGGCATCGCTCCCATCACTATTATTACTGGTCTGCCTTCCCTGACTAACAAAGGACGTTAATGAGCCCTTAGAGCCCTTTCCCAGGACCCCAGTGAAGATTCAGGCAGCATCTGGAAGCTGGTGGGCAGGGATTGCCTCACCACCACCCCCCTCCAGAGGTGTGGGAGGGTTGGTGGGGAAGGGGCAGGGCAGGATGGGAGCGGATCTGTTTTCTCCTGACTCACTGCCCTCTTTCCCCACCAGTGAACTACCCCCCCCCCCCCCCAGCCCCCAATGCTCACTAATTCACTGGCACATTCCCCACTTGCCAGGGCTGTGCCACGCCTCAGTGAGAGCCTAGCACCGGTTAGCCTGGGTTCAAATCCCAGCCGTGTCCTGTGATCCTGGGAAAGTTCTCCAATCCCTCTATGCTCCTATTTCCTCATCTGTAAAATGGGAATAACACCAGTACCCATCTCAGAGGTTTTACTGTGAGCTTTCAGTGAGAAAAGTTATGCGGAGTGCCTGGTACACAATTGGTGCTCTATAAATGATCTATGATCATTTGTCTTTGTGTTTGTTTGTTTGCTTTTCTTAAAGATTTTATTTTAAGTAATCTCCACACCCAATGTGGGGCTGGAACTCACAACCCTGAGATCAATAGTCAGCTCCACGGACTGAGCCAGCCAGGAGCCCCTTCCTGTGTTTTTTTGAGGGGTTAAGATCCAGGCTCTGGCTTCAGGCCACCTGAGTTCAAATCCCAGTTCTGCTACTTACTAGCGGTGATCTTGGCTAAGTCACTTAACCCCTCCATACCTCAGTTGTCCTACCTTGTATTCCTCTTCCACTTGATGAGGGAGCACGAGGCTGGCTGAAGACAAAGCAAAAGCTGGCGCCTTGCATGACCCTCACGCCCCTCTCCGTCCGCTCCCCCCACCTGCCTTATCTCTCTTCCCTGCTTCTACTCCATTTGTTTCCTCTCTGCCTTGCTTGCCCTTCACCAGACTGTCAGATCTCCCAGGAGAGGGATTTCGGCTGTGCTAGGCACACAGTAGGCGCACAAGCAATGTTTATTAAAGGGATGAACTCACTGGGGCTTCAGCCATGGGGAGCTGGGCGAGGGACTGGGTAGACTTTGGAGAGAGTTTGGAGAATTTAGGGAATTGCCTTGGGAGGGGGGCTAGTTCTGCCTCTAAGCCCTGCATAGAGGCTGCCTGGAAGGATGGTGACTGATGTGGAGATGGGGGTGGGTGGCCAGGGCGAGGCCCAGAGGGAGGGAGAGGAGGAGGGTGCATCTCCTTTTCGGCCCGCCCCTTGGCCTCCACCGAGGGTGGGCGGATGAGTAATGCATCCAGGAAGCCTGGAGGCCTGTGGTTTCCGCACCACTCCCACCCCCGCCCCTCGCGTGGACATTTATCCCCTGCTGCTCAGGCCCTGCCGCCATCGCCGCAGACCCAGCACCCCTGAGAGATACACCAGAGGTAGGCTGGGGCCCTGGGCAGCCCCGCGGGGCCTGGAGCCAGGCTGGAGCTTTCATGCCAGACCCCTGGCCGCTCAGCCTGGCCGGTGGCGGGCTCTGGGATCCTGGGCTGGTCAATGGGAGGAGGGCGGGAGGGTGCTGGACCGGCTCCCCCCCCCCCCACCATCCCCACGCTCCAAACTCCTTGGAATCCCGACATCTACCCCGGACTCCTCTGAACCCATGAACCCCTAATATCACAGCTGCCTTCCAGGCCACCAGCTCCCCTAAATTCTGCTCCCCCAACCCTCCAGACTCCTAAGTCCCCAACTCCTCAACGTTCTCTGCTCCCAAATCCTTCAGGCACCCTGCCCCCTTAAGTCCCCAAACTTCCTGAACCCCCAATGTCCTCCCCATTCCTGAGCTTCTCTCCATTCCTCCAATCTTAATATGCACAACCCTGAAACCCCAAACTCCTCCAGCTCCCCAAACCCCAAATTCCTCACCCCAGCTTCTCGACCTTCCAACTTTCCAGCGTCCCTAAATCCTGTAACCCCTCTGCCCCCTTATTCTTTAAATCCTACAATCTCCTGCCCTCCCCACTCACCCAGTCCCTGAAATCGCTCAAATACCTCAACTCCCAGACTCTCCCAACCCCCAGCCCTCTCAGCTCCTCTGGGCTCCCAACTCCCAAATCCCCAACTTCCTTAAAATCTCCACACACCTCCAACCCCTCAAGCCCAGAGTGCAGTGGCTTAGTTGCCTTCCAAGCTGGCAGTGGGAGTCGGAGGGGGTGCTGCACACATTGGCAGAGGACCACTGACCACTCCTCCCCAACCCGCAGCAACCACCTGCAGCACCCACCATGGCACCCTTGGCACCCCTGGCCTCCTGCATCCTGTTATTGCTGTGGCTGACAGCCCCCAGCAGGGCCTGTACCTGTGCCCCACCGCACCCGCAGACAGCCTTCTGCAACTCCCAGATCGGTGAGTGCACCCCACTCTGCCCCCCACACTCCGTGCTTTGGTTTCCCCTCAGTCCCGCAAGGTTCACAATGGCTCCTACCTTTAGAGCAATCCCACTCAGCCCTGCACTGACTGATTTAGACACCCTGGCATCCCCAGGCTTCCTTGATTTCTCCAGGCCCAGTCCCACCCCAGGGCCTTTGCACTGGCGGCTTCCTCTTCCTGGGACACTGTTTTGCGAAGGTCTTGGGGTGGGGCGGCCCCAGATGTCAGATGGTCTTCCTCGACTACTCTGTTCGAAATTTTAACCCCCATCCCCTAGTACTCCTCATCCCAGCTCTAAAATTCCCCAACACACTGAATACCTCCCATACGCTTATTTATTTCACTTGTGTTCAGTCTCTTCCTGGCTAGAATGTGAGCTTCACAAGGGAGCGGGGCTTCTGTGGTTTCTGTTCACTGTGGTGTTCCTAACACCCATAGCAGTGCCTGGCACACGGTGTGCTCTGAAATATCTGTGGTGCGAATGAACACACGACGAGTATATGAGAAAGGCTTAAAGCAGCTCCTGGCAAAGAGTAGTCACTCAATATAGAGATTAATCGATTACCCAGGGTGTACATCAGTTGGCGTGCCAGCTGGTGTTCCAGCGATCCCTACTGAAGTCTGGGCTTCGCGAATGTTAGGACTGTGATTATTTTACTTTATTGGCTCAGGCAGTCCATTTGACTCGTCTTCCCCTCGCTCCCTCCTGCAGTCATCAGGGCCAAGTTCGTGGGGACCGCAGAAGTCAACCAGACCGACTTAAACCGGCGTTACGAGATCAAGATGACCAAGGTATCCCTCCCGCCCTTTCCCCAGCACTTCCTAACACCTTCCCGTCAAAGTCAAAGCCCAGGAAGTTAGCTGTGATGTCAGGATGCTAGAGAGGACTTCAGGGAAGAGCGTGGAGTGGGAGGGCTGTCAGTAAGACAGACTCTTGTTGACAGATTTTCAAAGGGTTCAGCGCCTTGGGGAATGCCTCTGACATCCGGTTCGTCGACACCCCCGCCCTGGAGAGCGTCTGCGGATACTTCCACAAGTCCCAGAACCGCAGCGAGGAGTTTCTCATCGCCGGTGAGGCCCCGCCCCCTCGCCCGGTGCCAGGCCAGCCGGTCCCTCCGACGCTGCCCCGCAGCCAGGACCAGGCGAGGCTCCGAGGGGCTGGTCCCAGTTGAAATGGGGATCGCCCCGATCTCAGCCTATTAGAAAAGCCGGGGCTTTGCCCCCGCCGGGGTCTGTGCTCCAGGGACGCCAATCAGGTGCCGTCCTGCCCACCGCCCCCCCAGCCCAGCCAATCAGCTGCTGCCTATTGCCCCCCCTCAACACCCCAGGAAACCTGCAGAATGGACACCTGCAGATCAACACCTGCAGTTTCGTGGCTCCTTGGAACGGACTGAGTAGCTCACAGCGTCGGGGCTTCACCAAGACCTATGCCGCCGGCTGCGAGGAGTGCACGGTGAGTAGCCTGGGCCCTGCTCCCCGCCTGGAAAGCGACCCTCGGGGCTCTTCCTCTAAACCGTGGCTTGTTTCTTGCTCCCTCTGGCTATTCCTTGTCCGTATGGCTGCTCCCCAAACCCTAGGGCTGCCCCTGATCTCTCTTGTTATTCCCCCGAACCTGACACTGTTCCCTTAAAATTCTGGTTGTTCTTAGCTGTGTCTGATTCCTGAGGACTCTGCTGTTCCCCTGACTGTCGAGCTACTGCTTTTCCCTCTTAATCCCCCTTGTGACTATTTTCTAGTCCCCCTGTCTATTCCTGATCCCCCCACCCCCACCCCGGGATTGTTTCTTGGTTCTCTAGAATGTTCTCCAAGTTCCCAAAGTGCTGATCCCCCAACCCACTGACTCTTTCCCCAGCACCTCCGATTCTTGCTCTGACTGCCTCACACACAGGGGTGTGTTTTACGTTGCCCTTCTGACTGTCCAAGGCTTTCTCCCTATGGCCCTGAACGTCCTCTGATCCCAGTGGCTGTGTCTGAGCCCCATGGCTCTTTCCTATTCCCAAGTCCCCACCCCCCATCCCTGAGCCAGCTGCTCCCTATCCTTCGGGATAGTTCCCTTGGAAGCCTGCCTGACCGCCCCCCACACATAACTGTTCCCCAACCAGTATTCCAGGAAACTGATCACAGTTGGCTGGATTACTGTGGCCAAGCCCAGTGACTGTTCCTCCAGCAGGAGGGGCTGTTCTCTAGTCTCTCCCCAGGTGGGGCAACACCAGGTCTCCCTAGCAGCTCAGTGTTGAAAACTGAGGAGGGGAAGATTCTGCTGTGTAGGGGAGGTAGAGGCAGGGGGAGAAGTCCTGAGACACGCCTCCCTTCCCTCCACTAGGTGTTCCCCTGCTCATCCCTCCCCTGCAAGCTGCAGAGTGACACTCATTGCTTGTGGACCGACCAGTTCCTCTCCGGCTCGGACAAGGGTTTCCAGAGCCGCCAGCTTGCCTGCCTGCCCAGAGAGCCTGGGCTCTGCACCTGGCAGTCCCTGCGGTCTCGGGTGGCCTAGATCCCACCCCCGGCGGAAGCCGGAGCCTGCACAGTGTTCACCCCACTTCCCACTCCTGTCTGTCTTCATCCCACAAGACAATGAAATAAAGAACTACCATCCAGCAGGTAGTGTCCCCGTGTCATGTCTGGGAACAAATCCATGTCGCTGATGACCTGGTGGCAGCATCAGGGGACCGAGGCTGAGGGGGGCGAGGGATGGGAAATCTGCATTTCGCCTAAAATTTCAGGTATTGGGAGTCATTCTCCACGTCGGCATCGGCATCGGCACCCGCGATCGGCCACACCAGCAATGGCCATTTCACCTGCGTTACCCACCACAACGTACCAGATAATCTCGCTTTCCCTGATACTTAAGAACAGCTTACCAGGCTAATTTCTGATCCTGTTTGCACCGGGCCCTCTAGAAAATTATCCCACTACTGACAAATCACTACCTCCCTGGCAGACCCCTCCTCCATTCACAAGCCCCTCTCCAGTCGCCAAGCTCATCAACAAATGTCTGACTGATCAGCAAACAGCTCTCTTCCCCTGGGCACTGTCCTAATGTCATCCAGGAGGAAGCCCTGTTCCCTCCACATCTGTGGTACTGCCATCCCCACCCTTGGGTTTCCTACTGTGAGTCTTCCCTAAGTGAAAGGGGAAAGCTGGGGGGGGGGGTCGCTCAGAGCGCCCCAGTGTCCCATCTCACCACGTGACCCAGCCAGGGCCTCTGGAAGAAGGGGCAGTCAGGGCTCCCCACCTGTGGCCTGCGGGAGAGTGGCCATTTGAGGAATAGGAGGGAGGAGGAGAAGTTGTGATCTGGAAATCCCCAACCTCTGCCCTTTATCCCCTTCCCCTACTTCTCCCTAACTCCCCCCCTTTTAATATTTATTTATTTATTTATTTGGGAGAGGGAGAGAGAGCAGGAGCAGGGAGGAAGGAGCATAGGGAGAGGGAGAAGCAGACTTCCCGCTCAGCAGGGAGCCCGAGGCGGGGCTTGATCCCAGGACCCCAGGATCATCACCTGAGCCTAAGGCAGGCACTTATCGACTGAGCCACCCAGGAGCCCCTCCCCTAATTCCTTTGACTACCACTGAAGGCACTACAGCAGTGAAGTGCAGGTAGGGTTCAAAATCAAGACCAGCCAGGTATGTCAGCCTACACTGCCCATGTATCTCCCATACAGACGTTGCCTTATCCAAACTGGGGCCTCTAGACCCAAGCCTCACCTTTCTGGCTCATCTTCCCCCATAAATCCTGAGTGACAGATGCTCCAAACATTCCCTTCCGCAGGCCTTCTTGTTCCCCAGCACGGCCCTTCCCAGTCTCTGGCTTCTGTCCCTTATGCCCCAAAGATCCTGATTCAAGTGAGCTCCTGGGACCCAGAACCTCAGACTGGTGCACACTTGAGCATCACCCTTGATCCGAACCTGCTTGCAAAAAGGCTCCAGTGCACCTTCTTAGGTGAAGGAAAGGAGGCCCCCTCCAATGCCCTCCCATCGGACTGCCCACCGCTCCTAACAAGAAGCCAGATCTCCTCCAGGGAGTTCTGGGGTCAGCAAGCTGGCCCCCTGGATCCTCTATGGCTCTCTGCTCTTGCACTCCTGGGAGATGCCCCCAGGGTCCAACATCCGTCCTAAATCAGGATGGGTAGATTTTGAGCTCTCTGCACCTGATTCTCTGCCCACTCCGGGGACAACCACTGCACCGAAAATTTCTGTGTCAACATTGAGACCTCAGTTATGCCTTGGCAGGCTCTGAACCCCGTCCACTGGAAGGGGCAAATGGCTCCTTGGCTGATGCGTGTGACGGTAAGGACCCTTGGTGCCCTCATTGCTATGGGCTCAGCTGCTCCCAACAGTTCACCAAACCCTAGTAGCAGCTCCCTGCATTCTTCCACTGTTGTTCCCTGGTCCCAGGGCCCAGTCTCCGAGCCCTTGGCTGGGCTGGAATCTGTGGGAGGAAGGTGAGGTAGGACGAGGCAGCGGAAAAGGCCAGAGCCGAGCGTGGAGGCCGGTCTCCTGCCGCCTTGCCCGCCAGCAGG
Organism: Mustela nigripes; assembly: GCF_022355385.1. Classification (NCBI taxonomy): domain Eukaryota; kingdom Metazoa; phylum Chordata; class Mammalia; order Carnivora; family Mustelidae; genus Mustela; species Mustela nigripes. Next base: position 82,754,282 of record NC_081575.1, on the reverse strand, counting down.
TGGTGCCCTGGTTCCAGACGGCAGGGCTTCAAGGCCGGCCGACCAGCAGGCCCTGTGGAGGCCAAAACAACATCCTAGGCCACCTCCCCAAGCAGGAGCCCCTGGCAGGATTTCTATGGTCCTGGGGTCCCTACATTCTCCCCATAGCTCTTCTGAGCTTCTCCAGTAAAGTGAGTCACACGCCCCCACCCCCAGCATTCCATGTGTCTGGGTGTGAATCTCTGCTCGGAACAGACAGACGGATGGCTGAGAGGAAGCACGTGGGGATGACAGCCCTGTGAGGTGTGCAGGATGGAGTTGGGGGGGGGCGGTCCCAGCTTAACAGGTGGCCGGGGGGGCTGGCCCTCATCTGAACTTCATCTGAGCCTCAATAATTCTCCCTAAAAAAATAGGCCTCAAGGTGCCTACTTAGAATCCTTCTTTTTAAAAAAAAAAGATTTTATTTACTTGACAGACAGAGATCACAAGTAGGCAGAGAGGCAGAGAGAGAGGAGGAAGCAGGCTCCCTGCTGAGCAGAGAGCCCGATGTGGGGCTCGATCCCAGGACCCTGGGATCATGACCTGAGCCGAAAGCAGAGGCTTTAACCCACTGAGCCACCCAGGCACCCCATGAATCCTTCTGAGGTCCATGCTATGGTTGGAGGATGGTTAATGCGTGCGTTCGTCCCATGGGTATTTTTTTTCAGGTCAAAACACAAAACGCTCATAAATAACAACTTCATGGGTAATATCATTAACAGTGACTTTGTTTCTAGACAGGTGACGTGTAGTGAATAAGAACATGAACATGAAGGCTGGAGCCAGGCCATTTGCATCCCAGTCCTGCCCTTTCCCTATACAAGCCCTATGTCCTTGGGGAAATCACATGATCTCTTTGTGTCTCAGTTTCCACATCTGTAAAATGGGGATAGAAAGAATGCCTAACTCGCAGGGACAGTGTTTGCAATAAATGAGGTCATACGTAGCACTTACAAGTATTAGTTATCATTAGTAGTAGCTGTATGCCGAATATAATTTCACATATAACAACAGTAGTGATCATTCTTATCAGTAACTATTATTTACAGTATTGTAAATAATGTATAATATCAGTAGTAATAATTTAATGCACTCGGAAAACCTTAGTTTAACTTGAGATCCTGGTAACCTCCCCAGAGATGTTATAGATGTTTAATATGCTCGTTTGGGATGTTTTTTCTTATTCCTCTGAAGCTTGTACATTTTTTCCCAGTGAGCAAGTCTCCCCGACCGAAAAACACCAACATTTTCAAAGCCTTCTAAGGAACCGCCCCCAAGTCAGTGATAATGTTCCCTGCTATCAAGTCCTCACTGTGGTGACGAAATCACCGCACATACAAATCTCTTCTGTTGCCAAGACCACAGGTGACCAGTTTCTAAGTACTTGCTAAATCTTTTCTTGGAAAAGTTCTCTCTTCTCACTCTACAAATCCCCTCTTTCACAACTAGCCCCATAACAAATATCTCTGTTGAGCTACTGCCTTATTCATAAATACCCTACTGACATCTCCCCATTGGTGACCCCCCACTGACAAATCTCCCCATTTATAAATACCTGGCAGCAATCTATCACCCACTGAGGGATCCCAGGGACAAATATCTCTCTTCATAATTACCCATCATCTGAATATCCCCTACTGACCACCCAGTTCACAAATCTATTTGCAAATGGTATATTCTCAATTTATGACATAATTCTCATGGACAATCTTTTTTTTTTTTAAAGGATTTTATTTTGAGATGCCTGGGTGACTCAGTCAGTTAATCAACTGCTTCTGGTTCAGGTCATGATCCCAGGGTCCTGGGATCAAGCCCCAGGTCAGGCTCCCTGCTTCTCCCTCTGCCCCTCCCCCTCCGCTCCTGCTCAGGCACTCTCTGTCCCTCTCTCAAAAATAAATTAAAAAAATCTTTTTTAAAAACAGATTTTATTTTAAGAAATCTCTACACCCAACCTGGAGCTCAAACTTAGAACCCTGAGATCAAAAGTCACATGCTTTGTCTACTGAACCCAGCCAGTCACCATCCCCCACTGACAAGCTTTATCGACAAATCACCCTATTCCTGTATCTCTACCCACTGACATATCTCCTCATTCAGACAGGCCCATAAAAATGCTCCCATTGATAAACCCCTTGTCAAATCTTCCCATTCAGAAATACCCATTGATTAGCCTGCTTGAAAATCTTTCCATTCATTGAGCCCCATATAGCCCCCTATTGATCGACCCTCATTGAAATTTCCCCATTCTTAGATACCTCCAGTTGGAAAAATGTCCTTGCTGGAACAGCTCCCAATGTATTACCATATATGTTGAAATATCTCTCCCCAGCCCACCAATGACAGATGAAGAGGTATATTTCTTTTCTTTTTTGGGGGGGATTTAAAAAAAAATTTTAAGATTTTATTTATTTATTTGACAGACAGAGATCACAAGTAGGCAGAGAGGCAGGCAGAGAGAGAGAGAGAGAGAGAGAGAGAGAGGAGGAAGCAGGCTCCCTGCTGAGCAGAGAGCCTGATGCGGGGCTCGATCCCAGGACCCTGGGATCATGACCTGAGCCTAAAGCAGAGGCTTTAACCCACTGAGTCACCCGGGCGCCCCTAAAAAAAATTTTTTTAAGTAATTTCTACATCCAACCTGGGGCTTGAACTCAGAACCCTGAGATCAAGAGCCTCATGCTCCACTGACTGTGCTGACAGAGCCAGCCAGGCGTTCTACATGAAGAAGCAGATTTCTATAATAAGACCAGCCCTTTCTTTTCCTCAGTAATGATGGACACCTAGGTCTCACCATCCAGCCCTGGACGCCTCCTCTATGGCAGTAGTGAAAACCCCAAAACCAACTCTTATCACACCGGAAAGCTTGCTCCAAAGGAAACAATTAGGACACAGGTTGTCTTTCAGTGTGGGAATGAAGGTGGAGATTTTTGAAAAAAAAAAAAAAAAAAAAAAAAAAGATAAGTTGAAAGTCTCTTTAAGAGGCCACTGGAACCTCAAATAGACTGCCCAACTCCTGATTCCCCACTCCACTAGAAGGCTGGAGGTACGCTTCCTTGAAAGAAGAAAAGAGAGCTTATGTGTGCAGGGATACCCACGCCACACCTTCCTCTTGTTGACTATTTTTTTTTACAAAGTTTTTTTTTTTTTTAATTTATTTGACACATAGAGATCACAAGTAAGCAGAGAGGCAGGCGGGGGGTGGGGAGGGAGAGAAGCAGGCTCCCTGCTGAGCAGAGAGCCCAGTGTGGGGCTGGATCCCATGACCCTGGGATCATGACCTGAGCCAAAGGCAGGGGCTTTAACCCATTGAGCCACCCAGGTGCCCCTCTTGTTGACTATTTATCTACCCCTGAACTTGGGTCTCTTGCTGAACCTTTGAGGAGAGCTATAGCTCTGATGGATGGAGGTGGGGATGCTGGCCAGAGGCCCAGACTCTGTGTCTTCCCTCACCTCACCATGGGGCCTCCCCCTGGCCCCAGGACCCTGAAAAGCAGTAGTGTTAGAGAGGTGCTCCCTGAATCTTCTCCTGCTTAGGGGTGAGCTGGGCCAGAGAAAGACCATTTCTCAGCTCTAACCCCTACCCATGTCTCTCAAGCACCTGCCATGAGTCCCACCTTCCTGCTGGTTCCTGCTTTGCTCCTGGCTCTGTCCATGACCACCCTTGGGCAAGCCTTTGGATGCTACCATCCACACACCCATACTATTTATCATAACCCAGACATGGATAAGTCTGGCCAGACCTTGGAGAGGCCTCCAACACAGGGGCTCATGGTGAGGTTCCAGAAGGGGAGGTAAAGTCCCCTGAGGTGAGAGAACCTGGAGGGGAGGTGCTCTGCAAACTTTTTTTCAGGAGTTTTAGGGATGGTGGAAATCTTGCCTCAACCCAAAAGGGTTCCCTGACACATTTCTCTCATTCCTAGTTCTCATGGCTTGATTCCGGGGGCTAGTCCTCCTCATGCGGGACCATCATGTGGGAGACTTTGCCAACCTCTTCCTCACACCTGTCTCCCCACCAAAATATAAGTCCCTGACCCTGCACTGGCAGAGGAAATGGGTGAGTCTCTGAGACCAAAAAGCTACTGATGTAATACTAAGACCTCAGTCCCTCACCCCATAAATGCTCCTCAGGGTACCTCTCCCTTTCCTTCCTTGTTTCACAAACAATCAAGGTTCCTAAAGGGGCACCTCTGGTTCACAAGTGTACCCAAATATAAAGAGCAATGTGGTTCATTTTATTTACATGCTCATGAAGAACAGCTGAGACACCCATGAGAAGAGTCTCTACCCTGCATGGACTCCTCATCCTCAGGCTTCTCCCCATCTCAGTCCTGGAACTCCGTACCCCCTGCCCAGGATATTTTTCCCACAAGTGCCCCCCCAGGATACTGTGCCCCCAGTTTAGACTAATCCCAGCAAATTCTATCCCAATACCATAGTGTTCTGAGCTTTTGGGATTGACCACTAGCGGATCACATTCCTAGCCAAGGGACTTCTGGTCACACCTTACTGACCTCCGGGAGTCAGGGATGGCATTTGTCCTCTCTAGGCTCTGCAAGAGATGGGAACTTGCACTTCCGGAAATGAGTGCTGTATCCTCGGAAGGGGCTTTGAGAGGAGCCTGTCAGGGAGGCTTCCTCAGTATCTACAGGGAAGGGTGCCCCAGGGTGGGCGGTTGGGTGTTGAGTGTGTCTCTCAGGTGTGCGTGGCCACAGTGCCACTCTTCCCTGTTCTTTCTGCTCCCCGCTCCCTCCCTGCATCCCCTGCCCCTTCACCCTGTTCCCCGTGTCCCCTGCCCCCTGCTTCTCCTCCATGTCCCCTCTCCCTGCTCCTGCTCCTGCTCCTGCTCCCTCTCCTAGCTCTCTTCTTCCCACCCTGCTCCTCCCTGCTTCCCCACCATGAGCTACTCCCTTTCCCTCTTCCCTGGCCCCTCTGCCCATCCTTTGTGCACACCACCCTGCTCTCCTTGGAGCAAAAAGCTATGAGAAGTGTGAGGAGGGGTGCTCTGCCCAACCACTTCTACATGCCTTCCTGCCAGCAGCGCCCCCCCCCCCAACAAAGCCACATCCGTAAGTCCCAACCTTGCACAGTGTCTGTGGAGGGACACCTGCTTATCTGAGCATGGGCAAGAACATGAAGCCATGAGGAGAGCCTGGGTGGCTCAGTCGTTATGCTTAAGCAGCTGCCTTCGGCTCAGGTTACAATCCAAGATCCCAGGGTCCTTGGATGGAGACCCTCATCGGGCTCCCTGCTCAGCGGGGAGTCTGCTTTTCCCTCTCCCTCTGCCCCTCCCCCCTGCTTGTGCTCTCTCTTGCGCCCTCTCTCAAATAAATAAAACCTTAAAAAAAAAAAGAGCATGAAGCCACGAACTTGGCTGCCTTCCCTGATGACCCAGTATCTGCTCTTGAACCCTCAGGTACAACAGCCTTCTGCCTGGAGCCCGGCCTTCTACTCAGCCACAGCAAGTAAGGGACTCTCCACCTTTCTCACTTGCAAGACTCCTCAAGCCCACCAACTTCCCACTACTGGCCCCTCAAGCCTCCCACAGACCATCGCCTTCTACCTGTTCTAGGGATCTATCTGATGACATCATATTTCTTTGTCTGGACACAAACAACAGGAATGCGTTCACTTTGCGACAATGTAAGAAGCTGCACACTTGGGACGGGGTCCTCTCTCCTGGACTTGTCATATCTCCGTAAGATTGGGCCCTCCAAAGAAAACTCCCCATCCTCTTGATGCGTCTCCCACGTGCCTTCCTTCACTGCCTTACTTACTCCTGCCCTCTCTTTTTTCACACAATCCTTACATGCCTGACTGTTGACTCACACTCCCAAGCACCCATCTCCTTCCCCACAGCACGAAATCCATGAATCCTGGGCCTAGAGAAGGGACTGGATCTTGACAAGCCTTGGGATCAGATTCCACCTGTTCTCCTGGGAACCCTCCATACATACTCACTGAGCCATATATCACCTGGAGTGTAGGAAGCAAGGGAGGGGAAGCAACCCTGATGATTCCTGGTGCCCTGCAGCCTGGACGGGAGTAGATGGGGTATTGAGTCAGAGTCTCCATAGGTACCTCCCACCACGTGATGGAGGTTGGGCAACCTTCCCACCAGAGCTTCAAAAGTATGGGGTGGGGAAGACAGCTTCCACAAATCCAGGCCTACCTTATGCCCCTCCATGCTGCACACTGAGATGGGGGACAAAAGAGGAAATGTGAGTGGCAAGCTAGCCTGCAGGAAGTCCCATGCCCATGTGATCCAGCCGCCATCATCCATCGCCCGCCATTAGCTCTGTCTTCTTCCCGGCCTCTTCGGTCCTGTTCTTCCTGCCTATGTATAGCTACAGAACAGCCAGGAGGTGGGACTGCCCTACTAGGTATCAGTAGTCAATGAGAAAATATAGTCATTAAGCTAGGGTTGCCCCAGGACAGGTGTAAAGAAAGTGACCAATGGACTGGATCAGAGTCCAGAACTGGCCCCCATTAACACATGAGATTTGGGTACACGGTGGAGGTGGCATACCAGATCTGTGGGGGAGGAAAGGAAAGATATGAAAGTGGATCTCAACCTACTTCATCCTGTATAGGAAAATCAATTCTAAAGAACATGCGTAATAAAGACATTTGTGAGAGTGCTACTTCTTCGCTATGTGAAGAACAGTGTTACATAAGTGAATGGACATTTCGACCATCCTGTAATGCATGTAGAGAAGTGCTCAAGAACACATGTAATAGAGATGTCCATAACAGCGTTAAAAAAAAGGGGAAAAAATCATTTCAGACAAAGGATTTAAATGTCAAAAACAAAGCTTGCCACTTTTATCATCCACTAGATTCCCATGTGTACATGGATCTATATCTGGACTTTAATTTTTCTTTTAGTCTGCCAGACTGCCCATTCATGTGTCAGCATCATATTGTTTAAATTAGAAAACCTTCATAGAATGTTTGCTGGCAGAGGCATTAGACTCCCTCAAGGCTGTTAGGGCTAATACCCCCCACCCCCATTATTGCTTTTCTTTTTTTTTTTAATGGATATTCTTTCATGTTTGCATTTTCATGTGAAGTTCACTATCAACTTTTATCAGTTGCAGATAAAAGCTTATAGGTATGTTTCTGGGGATCACATTGCATTTATAAATGAAGACTTGAGAAGGGAAACTGACATCTTTATGATACTAATTCATCCTATCCAAGAACAAGGAATGTCTTTGTTTTTGTGTGAGTCTACCTTTGTGTCTTTCAGGAAGTGTTTTAAATTTTTCTTCATATAAGTTTGCATTACTCCTTGTTGACTTTATCATGACAGATCTTATCCTTTTTTGTTATCATAAATAGCGTTTTCCCTTATATTATATATCTGGTTCTTTGTGTGTGTGAAAACTAATTTCTATATATTGATTTTATATTCTACTGTATTACTGAATTCTTTATTGCTTGAATTAACTTTATTATTGGTTCTCCTGGAAATTTCCAGGTATACTATTGGTATTGTCTTAAACAGAGATATTTTTAGGGACCTTGGGTGGCTCAGTCAGTTAAGTGACTGCCTTCAGCTCAAGTCATTATCCTGGAGTCCCAGGATCTGAGTCCTGCAACAGTCTCCCTGCTCAGTGGGGAGTCTGCTTCTCCCTCTGACCCTCCCCTTTAGTGCTCTCTCTCTCACACACTCTCTCTCAAATAAATAAACAAAATCTTTAAAAAATAGAGATATTTTTATATCTTCTTTACCCATTCTTACATCTATAATTATTTTTCTTAGTCTAACTGCATTGGTCTAATACCTTTAAGTACAACTTTGAAAAGGAGTGCAGACAGAGGGCATTGCCTTGTTTCTTTTTTTTTTTTTTTAAAGATTTTATTTATTTATTTGACAGACAGAGATCACAAGTAGGAAGAGAGTCAGGTGGGGGGGGAAGCAGGCTCCCCGCCAAGCAGAAAGCCTGATGCGGGGCTCGATCCCAGGACCCCAGGACCATGACCTGAGCTGAAGGCAGAGGCCCAACCCACTGAGCCACCCAGGCACCCCATTGACTTGTTTCTGAACTTGGTGGAAATGCCTTCCATGTTGTCTCATTAGGATAACTTTAGGATTGACGTATACAAATTTTATCATGTTAAGAAGTTATCAGTTGATTTCTATTTTTGAATGATCATATCAGAATTCTGCCAAAGTCTTTTAAAATAGCTATGGAAACATCATATGGTTTTCTCTTTAGATCTATTAATAAATTGTATGATATTAACACATTACTTATAAAGAACCATCCTTGCATTCCCAGAAGGAAACTCACTTACTGGGTCATGCTACATTATTTTCTTAATGTACTTTTGAATTAATTTGCTGAAATTTCAGTTAGGATTATTGCACTGTTATTAACAAGTGAAAATAGTTCATGCTTTTTTTAGTGCAATAAACGTTATAATTGCTCTAGAAAAACCATGTGGAAATTTCTTTTCATTCTCTGTTCTCTGGAACAATTTATTTGGCATTAGGATTAACTGCTCTGTAAGTTTGGAGACTTCTCCTGTGAAACCATCTGGGCCCGATGCTTTTTTATGAGGCAGTTTCTTACTCATTTTCTCTTTTGTTTTATGGAAATTGGTCTTTTAAGCTCTAATGGGGTCAATTTTGGTAAATTGTGCTTCCCTAGGAAATTATCCGTTCTGTCTAGGTTTTAAAAATTTGTATGCTTTTTAATATTTTGACTTTTGGATCATGCTAATGTCTTAAATGAAAAAATATACAATTAAGTCATAGATAGGGAAAAGACTAAAATTTAATAGAAAGAGAAATTATATTTAAAATACAATGAATAAGGTATTTGTGCTGAATGAAAAATAAAATAACCAAGAAACTTTTGAATATAGCACTTTGACTATACATCCTCATCTGAAGATCTAAAAAGGGCAAACAAATCTCAGGCTTTTAATTTGTTTTTCATAGTGGTGTGGATGTTGAAATTCTAAAAATACATTCTGTGTATCGTGGGACTGAGCAAATGAGTAAACACACTGATGATATTGGAAGCTAGTGTTCCCATTGTTATAGAAGAAAAATATAAGTATAGACTGGGGAAAGCTAGATGGGACCCTGTGATGTGTTGGGTTACAATGAGAGGTATCAGTGTGAATATATATATATATATATATATATATATATATATATATATAAATTTCTTTGCTCTATATAATGAGAAGGCCTAGAAGCAAAGATATTCTAGTATCAATGAGTACATCTGGCTTCCACACCCTGGTTTTGAAATGCTATCATCTTAGGGCTGGGGTGGGAAAGAGGAAGGTGTGTCTGGAAGTGATGTCAGTGGAATGCCAGAGTAAGGGCCTATAAAAATCTTCTCTTCCATAAAAGCAATGGGAATACTGGCAAAAATTGTCAAAATTAATTTTTCAGAACTCTAAAAATTGGCCAAAGGCTTATAATAATTCAGGAAGTATCTATTCAAGAAAAGTGGCTGAATCTCAGTAAGAACAGTATGCTTTGTGGCATTCGGACTTTCTCTGTTTCCATCACCTTCTCCCTACCTCCACAACAGCCTTGAAAATCAACAGTCTTGTAGTCCTGATGAAAACCAGCAGCCTATCAGCCAGAGCGGGAGGAAGAACAGGGTTGGAATTTCCTCCAAAAGTCCCATTCCTAGAGAACTATCTTCATTTGACCTATCTGGCACTTTCCTAGAAAACTCCATTCACAGGGCTTGTCTATTTGATTTGACTCAAAGTTCACCTAGTGTGAATAGCTTTCCCTGTTTTTTTGTTTTTGTTTTTGTTTTTTCAAAAACAATCAGTAGCAATTGTTTAGCATAGCAAGTGCTGGAGGCAGTGATTATAGCTAGGACAAACATTACAAGCAGACCATAAAACCTAACAGGAAAAGTTGGGTAAGGAGATCTTCATAGGAGGCTTTGAAAAACATTGACAAATTCCCAAGAATCTAGAAAACCACAAATATGCCCAAGGCTGTGTGCATGCTCAGGATCTCTGGCTGACCTTTAGGCTCTGCAAAACCGGGAAGTAAAGGCTAAGACAAAATTGCAAACAGCCTGCCAGAGCATTGAAGGCAGGCCCCAACAGGTGCACAGGGTCCATCAGCAAAGCAGGTTGAGAGAGAACATACCTCAACATAAGTTAAGGCCTTACATGAAAAGTCCATGACTAACATCTTACTCAATGGGGAAAAACTGAGAGTTTTTCCTCTAAGATCAGGAACATGATAGGGACGTCTCACCACTTTTATTCAACATACTACTGGAAGTCCTAGCCACAGCAATCAGACAAGAAAAAGAAATAAAAGTCACCTGAATTAGTAAGGAAGAAGTAACATTTTCAATGTTTGCAGATGAAATGATATTATATATAAAAAAAACCCTAAATATTCCACCAAAAAACTACTAGAACTGATTGCTGAATTCAGAAAAGTCACAGGATATAAAATTAATATACAGAAATCTGTTGCATTTCTATACACTAACAATGAAGTAGCAGAAAGAGAAACTAAGAAACTAATTAAGAGAAATTAACAAACAATCCCATTTACAACTGCACCAAAAGTGATAAAATAAAATAAAATGAAATAAAATAAAATAAACGTAACCAAGGACATGGAAGACCCATACTCTGAAAACCATAAAACACTGATGAAAGAAATGGAAAATGAAACAAACAAATGGAAAGGTATTCTGTACTCATGGACTGGAAGAACCATTATTGTTAAAACGTCCATACAACCCAAAGCAATATACAGATTTAAGTAATCCCCATCAAAATGTCAACAGCATTTTCCACAAAACTAGAACAGATGATCCTAAAATTTGTATGGAACCACAAGAGACCCCAAATAGCCAAAGAAATTTTGAAAAAGAAGAACAAAACTAACAGTATCACAATCCCAGATTTGAAGATATATTACAGAGCTGCAGTAATCAAAACAGTATGCTACCAGCACAAAAGTGGACATGTAGATTAATGGAAAAGAATAAAGACTCCAGAAGTAAACCCACACATATACAGTCAATTAATCGGTGAGAAAGGAGACAAGAATACACAATGGGGAAAAGGCAGTCTCTTCAACAACTGGTGTTGGAAAAACTGGACAGCTACATGTAAAAGAATGAAGCTGGACACCATGCTCAAAAATAAACTCAAATGGATTGAAGACCTAAACATGAGTCCCGAAACCATAAAATTCCTAGAGACATACACTGGCAATAATTTCTTTGACATCAGCCATGGAAGCATTTTTATAGGTATGTCTCCTCAGGCAAGGGAAACAAAAGCAAAATTAGAGTACTGGGGCTACACCAAAATAAAAATCTTTGGTACATCAAAAGAAACCACCAGTTAAACAAAAAGGCAACCTACTGAATGGGAGAAGATATTTTCAAATCAGTGGGGGTTAATCTGATAAGGGGTTTATATCCAAAATATACAAAGAACTCATACAGCTCAACACTAAAAAGCCCACAAATAATCTAATTTAAAATGGGCAGAGGACTTGAATAGACATTTCTCCAAAGAAAACATCCAGATGCCCAACAGACACATGAAAAGATCCTCAACATCATTAATCATCAGGGAAATGCAAATTAAAACCAGAATGGGATATCACCTCACACCTGTCAGAATGGCTAAAATCAAAAACACAAGAAATAAGAAGTGTTGGAGAGGATGGGGAGAAAAAGGAACACTCATGTACTGTTGGTGGGAATGCATATTGGTGCTGTCACTGCGGAAAATAGTATGGAGGCTTTTCAAAAAATTAAAAATAGAATCATCATGTGATCCAGTAATTCCACTATGGGGTATTTACCCAAAGGAAAGGAAAACACTAATTCAAAAATATATATCCCTGGGGCACCTGGGTGGCTCAGTGGGTTAAAGCCTCTGCCTTTGGCTCAGGTCATGGTCTCAGGGTCCTGGGATCAAACCCCACATCGGGCTCTCTTGCTCAGCAGGAAGCCTGCTTCCTCCTCTCTCCCTGCCTGCCTCTCTGCCTACTTGTAATCTCTGTCTATCAAATATATAAATAAAATCTTTAAAATATATATATATATATATATATATATATATATATATATATATCCCTATGCTTATTGCAGCATTATTTGCAATAGCCAAAATATGGAAGCAACCCAAGTGTCCATCGATAGATGAATGGATAAAGAAAATGCAGTATATTTACAATGGACTATTACTCAACCATTAAAAAGAATGAAATCTTGCCATTTGCAAAGACATGTACAGAGCTAGAGCGGATAATGCTAAGTGAAATAAGTCAGAGAAAGGCAAATACTATATGATTTCACTCATATGTGGGATTTAGGGGAAGGGAGGGAAAAAGAAGACAAAGTCAGAGAGGGAGACAAATGATAAGAGACTCTGAACTCTAGGAAACAAATAGGATTGCTAGATGGGAGGTGGATGTGGGGATGGGGTAACTGGGTGATGGGCATTAAGGAGATTAAGGAGGACCCCTGATGTTATGAGCTCTGAGTGTTATATGCAACTGATGAATTACTAAACTATACCTCTGAAGCTAATAATACATTATATGTTAATTAATTGATTTTAAATAAAAATAAGAAACAAAACAAGAATAAAGGAGATAGAAAAAAATGCCTAGTGATGCCTGGGAGGCTCAGTTGCTTAAGCATCTGCCTTTGGCTCAGGTCTGATCCCAGGGTCCTAGGATTGAGTCCCGAGTTGGGCTCCCTGCTCAGGTGGGAGTCTGCTTCTCCCTCTGCCTGCCGCTCCCCCTGCTTGTCCTTTTTCTTTCTTTCTTTGACAAATAAATAAATACAATCTTTAAAATTGTTCATAATTTTTTAAAAACCCACATTCTTAAATACAGAGAAGAAACTGGTGGTTTCCAGAGAGAAGGTGGGTTGGGGGGGGGATGAACAAAATAGATAAAAGAGATTAAGAGTACAGTTATCTTTGATGAGCGCCGAGAGAGGTACAGAATTGTTGAATCATTATATTATACATCTGAAACTAACATATAACACTGCATGTTAATTATACTTCAATAAAAAATAAGTAATGAGGGGTGATGGCGCCTGGGTGGCTCAGAGGGTTAAGCTTCTGCTTTCAGGTCTTGATCTCAGGGTCCTGGGATCAAGCCCTGCATCGGGCTCTCTGCTCAGCAGGGAGCCTGCTTCCCTCTCTCTCTGCCTGCTTTTCTGCCTAATTGTGATCTCTCTCTCTCTCTGTCAAGTAAATAAATAAAATCTTGAAAAAAATAAGTCATGAAGATTAGAATGGAAATAAATGAAATAGAGAATAGAAGAATAATAGAGAAAATCAATGAAATCACAAGGTGGTTCTTTGAAAAAATCAACAAAATTCCTAGAAAGACACAAACTACCAAAACTGACTGAAAAAGAACTAGAAGATCTGAATAATCCTATAAAATCAGTAATAATAATAATAACAACAACAACAACATCCTACAAAGAAATGCCAGGAAGGGGCGCCTGGGTGACTCAGTCGGTTAAACGTCTACCTTTGGCTCGGGTCATGATCTCAGGGTCTTGGGATGAAGCCCCATGTTGGGCTCCCTGCTCAGCGGGGAACCTGCTTCTGCCTCTCTCTCTGCCCCTCCCCTTACTTGTGCACGTTCTCTCTCTCTCTCTCTCTCTAAAAAATAAATAAATAAGATCTTATTTATTTCCTTGACACACACAGAGAGAGAGAGAGACAGCAAGAGAGGGAACACAAGTGAGGGGAGAGGGAGAAGCAGGCTCCCCGAGAGCAGGGAGCCTGATGTGGGGCTCGATCCCTGGACGCTTGGATCATGACTTGAACCGAAGGCAGATCTTTAACTGACTAAGCCACCCAGGCACCCTAAATAAATAAAATCTTAAAAAAAAAGAAGAAGAAGAAATGCTCAGGACTAGATGTCGATGTCTTCACCTGCACATTCTACAAGTATTTAAAAGATTAAACACTAATCTTCCACAGCTCTTCCCCAGAATAGAAGAGAAGGGACCACTATCCATCTCATTCTGTGAGGCTACTAGTACCTGGATACCAAAAACAAAGACATCACAAGAAAACAGTAGATCAATATCTTTTCTGACTATAGATACCATAATTCTCAACAAAATACTAAAAACTGAATCCTAAAAAGGATTATACACCAGACTAAGTGAGAGATGGTCCAGGAATGCCAATGCGCCTCAACTCGCATGGAACTCAAGTAATGTAATACATCATATTCACACAATAAAAGAAAAAAACCCACACGATCATATCAGTAAATACAGAAAAAAACATTTGACAAAGTTCAACATCCTTTCATGATAATAATACACCACAAATTAGGAATAGAAGGGAAATTTGTTAACACGGAGGGAGAAGTTAACATATGTCAGACGCACTGTTCTAACCACTTTACAATCATTAAATAATTTAGTTCTCACACCAACTCTGGGAGGCAGGACCTATTATTACCCCCATTTTGTGGGTGGGTAAACTGAGGCACAGAGCATTAAGTAACATTTTCTATGTCAGATTCCAATATAGAAATTCTGGCCAGAGTCCACGCTCTCAACCACGGTCAGCTATTCTGTCCTCTCAAAGAACTTGAATAATAATAATGATAAGCAAATTGGGTTTCCTAAGAACTAATGATTTCATCTTCATCTGTAAGAAAACTTAATTCGTAACACTGTTAACTTATATCAGTGGCTATAATTGGTAATGCTGGTAAGAATTTTTAATATTGATACCAATGTTTATTTAACCAAGTTGGTAACGTTGGGTCAATATTGACATTTAACTGTAATTTAACTCACACAAGTGGTGTTATCATTTATATAAGCAAACAAAATATATAACATTGTTAAAAACTTATAAAGTTATAAAATTAGTTGTAAAGTTTGATGGCATCAGTAATGGTGATTCAATTTCTATTTGCAATTGAAATTTGATTCATAACTGTGGTACTCATAAATTATATTAGTACTCGTAACTTTAATATTAGTAATTATTCATAATATAAACTGGAGTTGTTAAAACCATATTAATAATGATTTCTATTAGAAGCTACCAGATAATTCAAAATATAGTTACTCATAATTCACATTAGTAATCTTAATTTGTAACATTGGCAGAAATTTGTAATACTAGTTATAATATTTGATATTAGTAATGATCATAAAATTTCTAGTAAGCATAATATAATTCAAAACAGAGATTATAATTTATATTAGAACATAATTTGTAATATTGATAATAATTTGTAATAATAGTTATGATCTTCAATAACACTAGTAATGATTATTCAATTTCTGTAAGGAACTGCAATTTGATTCATAACATGGATCCTCATAATTTGCTGCAATGACAGTAATTTTTAGTAGTAGTGATAGGTTGTAATATTGGTGATTTTATTTTACAATCATAGTAACCCACAATTCAATTGCTCCTGGTAAGCAATTTAATTTGTAACATCGCTAGTGATGATTTTCATTGTCAATCCTCATTTGCAACATGGGTGACATTTCTATCACGAAGCATATTTGCTAATATAAGTAGCCATGACTTGATTTCTATATGTAATATAATCTGATTCATTACATTAGCTCTGTTCGTTTACAGTAGAAGTTGATTTTTAATACCGGTGAGAAAAGATACTATAAGAAACAGGATCAATGACTGCAATCACACTTGTAAGCCCATCAGTAAATTCATGCTATTAATAAACCCGGTCGCGAAGCAACTTCACCGTCCCCCCCAACACACACACACTGGCTGCGCTCCCTGACACCGTCGCCATTGCTAATAATGCGTCCCCTGGCAATAAGGTCGCAGTAGGCACGACGCTTTCCCCTCCTGCCCTTCCTACGGCCCCCAGACTCACCATCTCTTTGTGATTGGGGTAGAAGGTCTGATCGATAAGAGGGAATTCCTCTGTTCCCAGTTTCTTGTGCAGTCGAACCATCTGGGCGAACTAGGAGAGCCAGGAGAGATGGGTCAGCACGCCCTCCTCGGGGACAGTCTCCAAGCTGGGATTCTGAGCTTTGAGTAACCCCCCTCCAAGATCGCAGGGATTTCGAACTCCCACACGCATGCATACAGGAGATAGTCCCTCTGCCAGCAGCGCCCTTCCCGCCACTTACCACCCAGGGCTTGTCGCAGAAGTTGTAGACAGAGTGCAAAGAGTTGACGCTGGGGATCCCGGCATACTGCAGCCCGATGACCAAACTGCGGTAGTCTCCGTTCCGAGCCATGCTGAAGGCGTGCTGGCGAATCAGCACAAAGTCCGGCTTCAGAGACCTGGGGTGGCAGGGGAAGAGGTGTCGAGGATATTCACCTCACTCCCCCAGAGCTCCCCACCACCCTTAGAACAAAAACCACCTCTCGAATTCTCTGCAGCTCCTAGAAATTGCAAAGTGGTTGCTTAGGTCTGCGCGCGCGCACACACATGCAAGCTGTTTCCTTCCACAGCAATACCCTTGTCACACTTTCCCACTCTCTGGTGATCCCAGGATCCTGGGATCCAGCCCCACAGCGAGCTTCTGCTCAGCGGGGAATCTGCTTCTCCCTCTGCCTCTGCCTCTCCCCTTGCTTGCGCGGGCTCTCTCTCTCTCTCTCTCTCTCTCTCAAACAAGCAAATAAAAAACAAAACCTTTAAAAAAATGTCTCTCACAATTATCGGTCTTCCTCCTCCAAACCGCAGACCCCTCCAGCATCCAACGTTTCCTTTATCCCTTTGCTGCTAAATATTTTTTCTTAGCAACTTTACATTTTCTGATTTGTTTATTGCATGTATCCCACAGTAGAACACAAGGTCCGTGAGGGCAGAGGGGTTTTTTTGAGGTGGGGGAAGCAGGGGCTCTTTGCGGGGGAGGGGGGGGGTCAGTTTTCTTAACTGCCAGGTCCTCAGCACATGCAACAGATCCAGGTGCACAATCAGCACTCAGTAAATATTTCTTGAATGTAAAATGCTGAGGGCAGCAGCTGGCATACTGTAGATGCTCAAGTAATATATTCTGATTTAATATCTAAAAAGTTTGGCTTGCGGTCTTCTAGGACCCTTGGCTCTGCAGAAGAGAGGCGATCTTCCCACATTCTGTACCTCGTTTTTTTTTTTTTAAGGTTTTTTTTTAGGGGCGCCTGGATGGCTCAGTGGGTTAAAGCCTCTGCCTTCGGTTCAGGTCATGATCCCAGGGTCCTGGGATCCAGCCCCGCATAGGGCTCTCTGCTCAGCAGGGAACCTGTTTCCTCCTCTCTCTGCCTACCTCTCTGCTTACTTATGATCTCTGTCTGCCAAATAAATAAATAAAATCTTTGAAGAAAAAAGATTTTATTTATTTATATGACAGAGAGAGACGAGAATGAGAGAGCACAAGCAGGGGGAGTAGCACAAGCAGGGAAAGAGAGAAGCAGGTCTTGGCTGGGAAGGGAGCCCGATGCAGGACTCGATCCCAGGACCCAGGATCATGACCTGAGCTGAAGGCAGACGCTTAACCAACTGAGCCACTCAAGCACCCCCCTAATTTCTTTTTGTTTATTTATTTATTTAATATAGATTTTTATTTATTTATTTGACACACACAGAGAGACAGTGAGAGAGGGAACACAAACAGGGGAAGTGGGGAAGGGAGAAGCAGGCTTCATGCCAGGCAGGGAGCTAGACATGGGACTGGATCGCAGGACTCTGGGATCATGACCTGAGGCGAAGGCAGATGGTTATCCGACTGAGTCACCTAGGTGCCCCCCTAATTTCATTTTTTTTTAAGTTTTTTTTTTTTTTTGACAGAGATCACAAGTAGGCAGAGAGGCAGGCAGAGAGCGAGGGGGAAAGCAGGGTCCTGGGATCCAGCGCATTGGGCTCTCTGCTCAGCGGGGAGCCTGTTTCCTTCTCTCTCTCTCTCTCTCTCTGCCTGCCTCTCTTCCTACTTGTGATCTCTGTCAAGTGAATGGATAAAATCTTTTCTTTTTTTTTTAGATTTTATTTATTTATTTGACAGAGATCACAAGTAGGCAGAGAGGCAGGCATAGAGAGAGGAAGGGAAGCAGGCTCCCCGCTGAGCAGAGAGCCGGATGATGTGGGGCTCAATCCCAGGACCCTGGGACCATGACCTGAGCCGAAGGCAGAGGCTTTAACCCACTGAACCACCCAGGCACCCCATGGATAAAATCTTAAAAAAAAAAAAAAAGATGTCAAGTAGACACACATATATTGTAATAGAATTGTCACTGTAGCATTATTTAGCACTTCTATCATGTCACATAATTATCACTTCCTTTTTGTGGTGGGAATAATTAAGATCTGGCCTCTTAATAACTTCCATAGTTAAGATACAATATAGTTGGGGTGCCTAGGTGGCTCAGTGCATTGAGCTTCTGCCTTTGGCTCAGGTCATGATTCCAGGGTCCTGGGATCAAGCCCCACATCAGGCTCTCTGCTCAGCAGGAAGCCTGCTTCCCCTCTCTCTGCCTGCCTCTCTGCCTACTTGTGATCTCTCTCTCTGTGTCAAATAAATAAATAAAAATCTTCTTAAAAAAAGATACAATATTGTTATCTATATTCACTACACTGTACATTGGATCTCCAGGACCTATCTTCCAGGTATAGGTTTATACCCTTAAACAACTCTTCTATTTTTTTAAAAGATTTTATTTATTTATTTGATGGTTTATACCCTTAAACAACTCTTCTCTTTTTTTTTTAAGATTTTATTTATTTATTTGACATAGAAAGAGATCACAAGTAGGCAGAGAGGCAGGCTTAGAGAGAGGCAGAAGCAGGCTCTCCGCTGAGCAGAGAGCCCGATGCGGGGCTCCATCCCAGGACCCTGAGATCATGACCTGAGCCGAAGACAGAGGCTCAACGCACTGAGCCACCCAGGTGCCCCTAAACATCTCTTTTATGCTATCACTCCTCAGTCCCCGGTAACCACCATTTTACTCTCTATTTTTATGAAGTTGGCTTTTTTTAGATTCCACAGACAAGAGATATCATACAGTATTTGTCTTTCTCCCTCTGATTTATCTTACTTAGCATAATGTCCTCAAGGTCCATTCACGTTGTTGCAAAGGGCAGGATTTCCTTCTCTCTCGTGCCTAAATATTTCATGGTATTTACACACTACATCTTCTTTATCCATTCATTCACTAGTGGGCACTTACATTGTTTCCATATCTTGGCTATTGTAACATACCTAAGTTCTTGCTCCCAGGAGAATGGGGGGGGGGGTGTCGCTCCCACAGCTCTAAGGGAGTCCTTATGCCTGTCCCATAACACCAAGTTCACCTCTCTGCTTACCGCACGACCTTCACCCCGTTCCGAAGAACTTCCATGTCCACAGAGAATCCACCATTGGCGTGGGCCACGAGGTTGAGATCAGAGAATTCAGCCTAGGAAGGAGAAAAAATATCTGTGATTTACCCACATCAAACCAAAACGACCACCCAGGTTTCGGTCTGGACAGCCGACCCCCAGATCCATCTGCCCCAACTAACCTGTTCTACTTTAATGTCAATTTCTCCATGGATCTTCTTCCCTTTGAAGTATTTTGCCCTGGAGAGGAAAAGCAGAGCACAGCCATCAGTCTCAGGAAGTCAAAACCCAGGCCAGTTCCTTTGACCCGTTTATCTTTCAGAGCCATAAAGTGCTTCGTGATTGTTGAAACCCTTTGCAAAGCTCAACAGTGCTTGGGGTACCGTAAGTTCTGTTGTGATCCCTTCCGGAGGTGTGTAAATGTCAGAGGACGTTGTGAACTCTAAACGAAGTTCTCAAACCACAGCCGGCAGGCAGACATTCCCCAGAGGGTTGTTTGCTCGTCACACCGCTCCCAGAAATGTTTTTCTTCAAAAAGCGTTGCCAAAGGAGGAGTGCACTCTGCAAGTGGTAATGTACTTTGGAATTGCATGGAGGTTTGTAAATGGTAACAAAACAAAGCAAAACAAAACAAAACACCTAAAAATCCCAAACAAACAAACAAACAAACAAACAAAACCAAAACCCCGCAGAGAATATGTATATATGAAGTGTGCCTGGGGAATGCCTCAGTCGCCTGTGTCTGCTTGTGAGTCCTGAAGGATCCTTCCATGCCCTGGCCCTTCCCCGTGGAGGATCACACTTGTCCATGTGTGCCTGAGTGCTTTGAGGGACCCAACTATGGGTGGGCGACTAGATAAAAGAGGAGCAGATCCGAGGGGTGCAGGCTGGCGGTGGTTCTACTAGAACCGGCGAGGAGGGGGAGGGCAGCAATGATGGGCGTAGGGAGGGATGTGGCTGGCAGCCAGCCAGCCAGGGGAGTGCGAGGGGAAGCCAGCCAGGAGAGCAGCGTGAAATCCTACCTCCTTATCCCTGGGCCTGGCTGGGTTTCCAGCGGCATCCTACCCCAGGCGCAGGATTCCTACCCAACAGGCTTCTCTACACGCAGAAGATCATCTCTGGTCAGGGGTCTCACTCAAGAGCGATGAGGAAAGGAGGCACTCCCAGGCTTGTCTCTGACACAGACACCCACCCAACATAAACGGGCCCTACAGACTTCATGGACAAACCCCAAAGACCCCAAGCACAGCCATTTTCTCGCCTCCCTCTCCTTCCCTCTCTCTCACAAGCACACTCCATTACCGACACTGTCCCCTCACAAGCGTTGGAGGGGAATTTCTCTGAGACTGGCACATTTTTTTCATTTATAAAATAATGATGAGTGTAGACTCTATCACTGTATTTCAAAGTTTAAGAAAAAGATTTCATTTAATTTATTTGAGAATGAGAGAGAGGAGAAGAAGAGTGGGGAGGAGAGGGGGAAGCAGGCTCCCCACCAAGCAGGGAGCCCCATGCAGGGCTCCATCCCAGGACCCCCAGAATCATGACCTGAGCTGAAGGCAGATGCTTAACTGACTGAGCCACCCAGGCGCCCCGTATTTCAAACTTTTTTGACCCTAAGTGTAGTGAATACTGTGGTGCTCTGCTCAGATGGCCTCTTCACAGCCAATGCACCCTGAGTGTCAGCTGGTGACATCTTAGGGCTATGTCCCACTGGGAACTGTCTTCTCTCATAGAGAATTGCCTTGGCCAAGGTTAGACCTACTTTAGGCAGCCCGTGTCTTCTCTCTGGTCCATGGGTGAATACAAAGGCTAGCCTCTTGGCCTCAGTATAGGCTGACTCTGAAGGACCATCCCACCCGCAGGCCTTCCCCCTGGTCAGTCTCTGATGCAGCTGCCTTGTGGACCAGCTGTCCACTCTGCCCAACCCTGCCCTTCTTACAGGGGTTGATCCTAAATGCACACCTCCGCAAGCCTCCTGCATACAAATGCCTACCTCGAAATCCGATCCCAGAGAACCCAGCCTAAACCAGTGTGCCAGAGATGTCAAACCACAAAAAAAGACTCTAATGCCATTCTGGAATTGGGTCACCCAGCAGCCAGCAGGCAAGGAAGAACCCTCCTTTGTTGGGGGGCACGGAAAGCCACCCACATACTGGAGCCACATAACACACTCTGCGGCAGGTCTGCGCTGTGGTACCAGCAGGAAACCACTCACACCCTTATGTTCTGGCACATTCCATGATACTGGACTTGTCCGTGGTGGGAAAAGAGGCAGTGTGGAGTTCATTCTCATGAGCATAAGAATTACAGTGTGGCATCCCCTGGGGTGTGGGGCCATCAGTAACTTTTACTGAAGGTCAACTGTAATAAGATCTGGCAGAATGGAGTGCACCAGTTTGGTGAAATGTCCCTGGTACTCTAAAGGCCTGGAGGAAATGGTCAGCAGACTCCAGTGACTGTTTGCTAAACGCCAATGATTAGCTGAAGAAAGATGGGATATGTTCAGGGTGAGTGATCACTAATCCAAAGCAAAATGTGGAAGCCAGAGGATCCCCTTGGTTACATTTAAGGAAACCCTAATCCTTTGCAACTGGAGGGCAGGCATTGGGGAAGACCAGGGACTTAGGGCATGATCCTAAGTGTAACAAAACTTCAGAGGAGGTTGAATTCTCAGGCCTAGCACATCTCTTATGTCATGATCAGGGCCCAAATAGGCCAAGATTGAAGCCCTTAGACTTGGGATGGGGATATCTGGGAAGATGCATGTGATACCTTAAACTTACTGCTTCACCTGAACTGATTGGGCCTGCAGAGGTAGGCTTCTCCTCCTTGTTAAAATATAGACCTTCCCTCTGCTTGAAGGTAATACAGAGGCCTTGAAGGAAGCAGGTGCTTTTTAAAACAATGCTCGCCCCTTTCACAACCTCCCTCCCTCCCCTCTTAGCAACCAGATCAATAAGCAGGGTCAAATCCTAGTACGTC
The DNA here is from genome assembly GCF_022355385.1 of Mustela nigripes. Taxonomy (NCBI): domain Eukaryota; kingdom Metazoa; phylum Chordata; class Mammalia; order Carnivora; family Mustelidae; genus Mustela; species Mustela nigripes. The sequence goes on along the minus strand of NC_081575.1, from coordinate 82,731,970 downwards.
TGATTGAAGAGGTATATTTGCAAAGGAAGGAAACAGTATACAGAAGCTGAAAAATCTGGCCAGTATGTACTGACAAGAGCTGTAAAAGTATGCAAGAAGCTGGGTCCTAAGGACAATGGAACAAGGAGGTGGAACATGAAGTTGGAGCGCTCTCCCAGGACCCAGAACTGGAAACCCTAGCAAGGACCGTTGGATGACTTGTGGAGGCTTGGAGAAAACAGTGGCCCACACCAAGTGAAGCAGAAATGCCAAATCTTCCATGGCAGACTGTGGAAGAAAGGATCAAAGGACTCAAAGAAGCAGACATGTTAGAGAAGTTATGCTACATGAGTCTAGGAAACTCATGAGCTGACTATGTTCTATGGGAAGGGCCAGAGGATCTACCCAACTCACAAAATCAATAAGGAATATGCTGGTAAGAGTGGCAAGTGGGAAGGTAGTAACTGAAGTCCTGTCCCAGGTCCTGTTCACAGTGGGTCCCCTGGGTCCACAGGTCCACCCCACGGCCACTTCTCCAGTCCGCAAATGCATAATTAAACTGGACATATCTGTAGTTGTCAGAACCACTACGTGGGTTCCTTGGCTTGTGGGGTAAGAGCTATTGTGGTGGGAAGGTCCAAATGGACGCCTCTAGAACCACACCCTCACCCCCCCAATCAAATCAGCAAATCCAAGCTAAGATTATATCTATCCCAAGGGTGATGGTGGAAACTAGCGCTACTTTGAAAGATCTAAGGGATGCAGGGGTGTTAGTCCCATCGTATCTCCCATTGAATGGACTAGTTCGGCTCCTGGAGAATGTCTGTAGACTCTTGAAAGCTCGACCAAGCAGTATCCCTAAGGGAAGCAGCTATACTGGATAGGCTGCCATTGTCAGAGCAGAACTCGGGTCCAGCAGGTAGCCACTGACTTCCTGAATGCACTCTTCTATTCTGACCAGAAAAGAAGATCAGTGACCTTTCACGTTCACATGGAACTGACAGCAATATCTGTTGAAGGTCTTGCCATGGGGTCATGCTGTCTTTCTCACCATGTGTCATTCTATGGTCCAAAGGCACTGGGCCATGTGGACATCCCCCAGGATGTCACACTGGACCACTTTATCAATGGCATCATATTGACTGGGCAAGACAAGCAAGGGATGAGTAGCACGTTGTCTGGCTAAGATGTATGCTCTCCAGAGGGCAGGAGATGAACACTACAAAGACTCAGGGGCCCGGAGCATTAGTAAAAGTTCCAGGGGTCCAATAGCCCAAGGCAGGCCCAGGACAGCCCCCTCCAAATAATAGGGCAAAGCGTCACATCTCGCACCTCCTGCCACGAGGAAAAGCGCATCGCACTTGGTAGGCATTACCAGCTTCTAGAAGCAGCCTATCCCGCACCTGAAGATACTACTCTGATTCCTATTTCAGGGGGAGCATTAGGCTGCCCTCCCTGAACGGGGGCCAGAGCAGAAAGGGATTGGCAGGAGGGCCAGACCATGGTGCCAGCCATCTTTCCACTTAGGCCATATACCCCGCAGATCCTATGATACTGGATAAGCCAGTAGTGGGAAAAGATGCAATGTGGAGCTTATGGGAAGTGTGAGTGGGAGGCCCTTGGGGGTTCTGGAGCAAAGCCAGGCCATCTGCAGCAGAGAATCACGTGACTCTTGAGAACCACTTTCTGGTGCCCTACCAGGCTCTGGAAGAGACAGAACGCATGGCTATGGGGCACCAAGCGATTGTGCTTCTGGGTGCCCCTTGTGAGCTGGGTCTGGCCGGGCCCACCAAATAATAACGTCACATGGACCCAGCAGCTGGGATCAGGCTTAAGCAGGACTGAGCAAGCTAACTGAACAGGTTATCCCGATGCCCGTGTTACCCATCCTGGTGCCCGGATGTCTCTCTCAGCTCACCAAGGGGACCCCTCACAGCCAGTGGCTGAAGGAAGGGAGAAAAAAACCTCAGCTTGGTTCACAAATGGACTGGTTTGGTGTGTGGGGAGAAGCCAAAAAGGGACAGAGGCTGTGTCATAGCCCCACTCAGGGTGATTGTGGAAGACAGTGGCAGAGCTCCCAATGGGCAGAGCTTTGGGCTGGGCCCCTGGTAATCTACTTAGCAAGCAAAGGGAAATGGCCCACCATTAGAATATACATTCACCGGTGGGCCATGGTGGGTGGCTTGGCTGATTGGAGGCCTTGAAGGAAAAATATTAGGAGATCAAGACAAGGAGTATTATGCTAAGTAAAGTAAGTCAGTGGAGAAAGACAAATACCATATGATCTCACTCCTAGGCGGAATTTAAGAAACACAACAAATGAGCAAAGTGTAAAAGGGGGGGAGGCAAACCAAGATACAGACTCTTAACTATAGAGAACAAACTGATGGTTACAGGGGTGGAAGGGCAAGGGTGAAATAGACGATGGGCACCGGGCCACGTAAGGAAGTGCTGACTCACTAGACTGTAGACCTGACACTAATATCACACTGTGTGTTAACTAGCTGGAATTTAAATAAAAGCTTAAAAAAAAAAAAGAAGATCAGGACAAGAAGGTCTGGGGCACAGAAACGTGGGTGGACATGGGAGTGGGCAAAAAGTGAGGAGCGAAGATTTGTGCATTGTGTGTTAACACCCACCAGACAGCATCCACAATGGAAGAGGCACTAAACAACCAGGTAGACGGAATGAGTCAGCCCGATGATGTCAGCCAGCCTCTCAAGTCGGCCACCCCAGTGCGAGCAGATGGGCCCATGAATGAAGTAGCAGGACAAGCAGAGAGAGTGGCTCTAAGTGGGGCCAATGGCATTATTGCTTGAGGTCCAATTTTTCAGCAGCAGAGACCAACACCAAGCCTGTGACACGGCACTGTCCCTATCCCTTAAGAAGCCTAGCTAGCCACTTGGTGGCGAGCTGACTCCATTGGGCCCCATCCACCCTGGAAAGACGAAGGATTCATTTTGACAGAAATATTGTATGTGGGGGGTTTGCCGACCGCAGGGTCATAGCCAGTATCACTGCCCGAGGGCTTACCCAATGTTGGAGCCACCGGTATGAGATCTCTCATAACACTGCATCAAATGGAAGGACACACTTGATAGCAAAGGAGGTCCTGAAGCGGGCCCATGACCTTGGAGTTGCTTGGTGATGTTATACATCACAGCACCCAGGAGCTGCTGGTCTGGAACAGCTTGCAGCCAGGGCGAAGATGCTAGCTTGGACATGATACTGTCAAAGAATGGGGAACCGTCCTCCAAAGCACCCAAAATCAGTGGCCCATTCTTTGTGCTGTGTTTCCAGTAGGTAGAACATACGGGTCTGGGAACTCGGAGGAGAAAGTAGGAGGGGCCCAGCTTACCATCAGTCCCAGTGATCCACTTTTGGAACGGGTGTTTCCTGCTCCCTCAAGGCTCTGCAAGGTTAGAGGTCCTGGTTCTCCAAGGGGGAACACCGCTACCAGGGGACACAGCAAGAATCCTATTACATTCGAAGCTACGGATGACACTTGGATACCTAGGTTTCACACGCCAATGAATATGAAGCGGAATGAATCACTGTCTTCACAGGGGTACGTGGCCTTGAACATCAGGAGGAGGTGGGGTTGTTATTACACGGCAAGAGCGGGGGTTGGGGAGAGATATGTTTGGCACACAGGCGATCTTCTTGGCTGTCTGTGGGTACTCCTTGCACAGCTCTGCAGGGAAATGAACAAGGACAGTGGCCACAGCCTGAGAAGGGCATGGGGACCAAGGGCTCAGGGATCCCTCAAGGATGAGGGAATGGATCACTCATCAGGTAAGCTTGAGAGACCAAGAGAGGCGCTAGCTGAGGGGGAGGGGAATCTAGAATGTATGGTAGAAGAAGAAAACGGAAGAAGCAGATCATTTATTTCTGCAGCAGTGGAGGCTACTAACCCGTTCTCTTTCAAGCTTCCCCCACCTCCCCGGAAAATCTGACCAATCACAATCCTGGAGATGCTGTGCCCAGATGGGGCGATTAACTTAATCTAAGAAGTGAATCTGAGCAGTATAAGGAGTGGACTCTGTGCTCCCCTCAGATCTTCCCCCACTCCCATTTGCTCTACCCGCCCCCCCCCCCGCCCCCCGCCTCCACCCGCCACACCATGCGCTCACCTTCAAGCCTTCCTATCTAGTTCCCAACTTCCGGGGAGATTTGCTGCTGAAGGCTCTCAGTGCTCACTGGGAGTCCCTCACTGGGAACTGCCTTCTTCAGCAGGGGTCTGCCTTCCCCAAGAAAAGGCCTCCTTCCAGGGGGCAGCCCATGCCTAATGATTGACTGATGTAAGAATACAAAAGCTTGGACCCCCCCCCCCCATGAAGGTCTCTCTGAAGGGTCATCCTAGCTCCCTAGCTCCCCCCAAGTGTTGGCTGAGGCTTCTGTTGTGGCTGCATCATAGATCAACCTTTCCCTCCACTAAATCCTGCTTCCCTCACTCCTCCCCCGCAACAGGTGTTGTTCCCAAGAGCTCTCCCCAGTAAATCTGCACACAAACCTCAGAGTCTCAGGGCCTGCTTCCAGGGAAGTCTAAGAAAAGAAGCCACAAGAAGAGATATAGTTTATATAACCCACTGTATACATAGATACATAATAACCTACCTTATATATGTAATATATGTTATATGACACCTCTACTGTTACACAGCAAATATAATATAGTGTGCCTTATGTAATATATCATATATTACATATTACATACTAACCATGTATGTACCTAGAAGGTACATAAACATACCTATAGAACTGGAATGAAACTTTCAGTAAATGATTACCTTTACTATGTGTAATGGAGTCTGATATTTTCTATTCCATTTTCTTCCATTTCACAAAGAAAAACACACACATATGTATATATATATGTATTATGTACTATAAACCAATTATATAGCAAATGTATGATAGAGCATATACCACATGTAATACATGGCATACATTACTGATTATATTTCCTGGAGTAACAGTTCCACTAAATGGTAATAATCCCACTTACTATGTGTAATATATTTCTTGTTAGAGTCTATTTTCATTTATACTACTGCATGAAGAAAACAAAATCCTGGTTATAAGCCAGTAGGTGACCTGCAGTTTGAACTAAACACTCAGCTACTTTCTCTTTAAAAGGGGGAGATGATTCTCAACTCAGAGTTTGCAAGTGTGCACCACAGAGGACCTGAGACCCAGGAAAGGGTGAGAGTGGTGAGATTTGGTGGAAAAGGTGTCAGACTCTATCAAGGAGTCCAATCCATTACGGAGTCTGCACAACTCCTCCTCTATTCCAGGCTGAAATCCCCAAAGCCTGGATGGTATTTGCAGTATCTGTAGGCAGGTGATGCAGAGGTCTCTGTTCCCCACGCTGAGCCTGCCGTGCGTATACAAGTCCATCACACCCCAACTATAGTAGACACTAAGTAAACACTTGCTAGATTGACCAGAAGAAAAGACTAGAACAGCTGGATAACGGGGGGTTTCTGAGATGCAGGATGAGAAGGGAAGAATCTTTCACTGAATTTAACAGGTGCTCAATAAATGCTTGCCAGACAACTTCGAAAACAATGGAAAACACTGGAGTTGTAATTATGGAAAGGGGGAGGGTCTTGTCAGTATTCCGTAGATAATTAATAAATGTTTGCTGGACGAAAGGAAAATGCAGCAAAGGAACTTCCTGGAGTGCAGGAGTGGGGAAGGGAAATCTAAAGGAGAGCGGCTACCAGTACACAGCAGGGGCCCCATTAATGTTTGTTGACTTCAGTGGAGCAAATTTAGCCAAGAAGAGGGCTCCTGTGTGAGAGGATGCTGGTGAAAGAATTACAGCAAGTGTTCAAGAACTGCTTTATGGATTGATGGAGAAAAGGAGGTGGTTGTTTGAAAAGAATACGGTCAGAGATTAACAAATGCTTTTTGGATTAATTGGTGGGGGGAAGCAGCTGGGAAGATGGCTGCGAAGGGAGGGAGGGGACCTCGCCAGAATACGGTAGGTGCACATTGTGAACTTTCCAGATTGCATAGACTCAAAGGTCTGATGAGGATTGTCAAAGGGGGAATTAGAGCTTCAAGAGGGGGAGGGAAAGAGGCACTGAATATGGGGACCTTAGTATATAGTAAGTGTTTATTAAACAATTGTGGGGTTGAATGGAGAAAAAGATGTAGAGAATCCAGCCGGTAGTTGGGGTTAAAAGGAAGGGGAACTGAAGGAGGGATCTTCCTAGTATGTAGTAATGCTAAATGGATACCTCCCACACTCTGACACATGGAAACTATGCAGTAAATACCTATAGAGTGAATAAACGGCTCTGAATAGAGAGAAAGGCTGCTAGGTAAAGGCAGGGGGGGGGGGAGCGATCTAAACAGTAAAAAGCTGGTACTCAATAAATTTAGGTTGAAGTAGACTCCTGGAGAGAGAGGTCTTGAAACAGGACAGCAACTTTCAGACTTGGAAAAGAAGGCGTTCAGAATGGCCCTTATATAGTAGGAACTCAAGTAAGTGTTTACTGGCTTAAGTAGAAGAAAGACCTTTTGGGGTATGGACTTAAGATTGGGAGAGGGAATCCTACGGACATTGAGGGGAGTGGAAAAAGGGTAATCCTTATAAACTGGGCTCTAGATTAATAAAAAAAAAAAAGACCCTAGGGAGAGGCTTTATGACTGGCACAATTTCTTCTAGGGATAAGGAAGAGATGTCTACTCCCTGCATACAGCAGGCACTGCATATGTGCTTACCGGATCCACTAAAAGAAAAAGACTTTGGGAAGGAGGTGTGTGAACATAGAGCACACAGACAGCACTCCATAAATGCTCACAGGAGCCATAGGAAGAAAAGGTCTCTGGGGGAAGGTGATTAGAATCAAGCACCTGGCAGACAGTACAAAAAGAGATGCTCACTGGATCCATTAAAAGAAAAGGTCTTTGCTGGAAGGTGGGCTAGAGGTAAGCATACAATCACTGGATCCACTAGAGGAAAAGTCTTCAGGGAAAGGGAATGGGGCTGCAGAAGCCTGATCTATGTAAGCTTGATTCTCCATCCATGAAAGGAAAGGCTCTTGTGGTGAGGGCATAGAATCAGGCACACGGTGGTCCTCCTCAAACGCTCCAAGGGGTGAGTAAAAAGAAAAGGCCTCTGGAAAGAGGACTGAAATGGTGCACACACCAAGTATTAGATATTTGATCACTGTATTAACTGGAGACAAGTCTTTATGGAGAAGGTCTAAGGTTGGGTCATGCAGAAGGTGTTCAACACATGCAGACTGATGTCACTGGGGAAAGGGTTTGGGGATGGGGTAAACAGCAGGCAATAAATGCTTGCTGAATACACTGGAGGAAAGAAGCTTTCGAGTAGGCTCACGCAGCAGGCAGGGAATAAATTCTAGGTGGGTTCACCAAAAGAAGGGTCTTTGGAGTAGCCTGAGAATGGAGAATAAACAAGGCCCTTAATAAATGCTTTCTAGATCCATTGGAGGAAAAGGATTTGGGGGAGAGTCTGAAGATGAGTCACACACAGAGCCTCAAAAATGCTCATGGGACTCATTTGAGCAAAACACGTTTGAGAAAGGGGTTTGGAGATAGGGCATACACCAGGCACTTAGTAAATGTTTTCTAGGTGCTTTGGAGAAATAAGCTCTTGGAGAGGGGACTTAGAGTTGGGACACACAGAGGGCATTCAATAAAGGCTCACAGAATCCATTAAAGGCAACACTTTCGGGGAGAAGAGGGGATGGGATACACAGCAGGCAATCCACGTTCACTGAATAGCTTGAAAGGTCTTTGGGGGGAGGGTTGGGATGGTGCACATACCACACTCTGGATACATGCTCACAAGATCTGTTAGAGAGAAGGCCTTAGGGCAAGACTTGAGGGGGACAAGACACAGAGCAAACTCTCAATGAATGTTCACAAAATTCAGGGAAGCCAAAGGCTTTGGGGAAGGATTCCTAGAGAAGGCACACTGCAGGTACTTGAAAAATGCTAACAAGATTCATTAAAGGACAAGGCCTTTGGGGTGAGGGTTGGGGGGGGGGAGGGGGGGCGGCAAGGCACATTAGGCTCCCGAACGCTCACAGGATATCCTAAAGCCAAGTCTTTGGGGAAGGAGTTACACAGCAGGCGCCGGATAACTGCTCCCTGTATGGATCGAGAAGGCCGGGTGGGGGGCAAGGGCGGGGCACAGAGGATGCACACGGTATAATAATTTAAAGGAAAAGGGTTTAGGCTAGGGGGCCAGGTGCCTGTTACACAAGCCGTGCTTGGTAAGTGCTCGTCGTGGAACGATCTGGGGACCCAGGCCCGCGGGAAGACGTCCGCGGCAGTGGCTTACCAGTCGGTGTGGGGCTCGTCGATGACCAGCAGCACCCTGGCGGCAGCGCCCCCACGACCTGCGCCCCCAGAGCCGCCGCCCACCTGCTCGCTGAAGGTGGCCGCCGCGGCTGCCGTGGTCTGCTTGACCGCGTTGGACAGAGACGAGAAGAAGCCACCACCCCCCGAAGACCCAGGACTAGGGGCAGCCGGAGAGGCCACAGGGGCAGACGCGGAGGCCCTCTCGGCACTGGCAGTCGCGGGACCGGGCGTGGCTCCGGGGCTGGGGGCAGCCGGCGGCGGCGGGGGTGGCTGCGGGCGCTGCAGGTCTGTCATGTACCCATTAGGCAGATTGGCCATGAAGTTGCTGTCCGACAGGCGGCGCCGCAGGTAGTTCATGGTTGCGGCGCGGGGCAGGGGGTCCTAGGGGCAGTCTGATCAGGAGCCGCGGGGGCGGACCGCGCGGGGCCCAAGAGCACTGCTGCGCTCTCAGGCACGACGCGACTCTTCGGTTGCCCGCTGCAGACTGAGGTAGCGCTGAGTCGCCGCCGCCGCAGAGCTGTTGGTCGCGCCTGTACCCCCCTATCTCGCGCCCCTCGTGGTGCTGTCCAGCTGGGCCGGCGGCGGCGCGGACGCGACCAAGGCGACCGGGAAGGGGAGTTTGGGGAGGAACGGTGAGTGACGTCAGCGCGCCTTCAGTGCTGGGGAGGCGGTGGCACGCGCCGGCAGGCGGGGGCGAAGGAGCTGTCCGTGGTGCTGAAGGCAGCAGTGCGCACGCGCCACGCCGCATCCTGTTTCCCCTCCCCCTCGTCCGATTGGGGATGCGCAATTTGGGGGGTGGGGGCGGGGTAGATATTTCTCGGGAGGGTCGGGGTGAGTGGTCATGCAAGACCCCCCCCCCCCACGCCGCCCAATTCTGGTCTTCACACCCAGACGCACCCACACGCAGGTTTCTCTGCAGATACTCAAGTTTCCAGTGTTGATATTCACCACAGAAGTCATGTGGGGTGTGGGGGGAATAGAGGCACACGCAGAGAATCAAAAGTAGAAAAATAACCTCCTCACCGCGACAGATGGGGGTCACAAGCAGTACCCTGTAAGGGGAGATCAATTTCCCATATCCTACGGGCTCAGCTAGGCAGAGAGAGGGTGTGGGGGTGGCATAGACAGCATCAGACAGGGAGACTTGGACACCTGGGCGGGGTACACAGCCTTGCCCTGGGTTGCTGGGGCCTGGAGGCACAGAGGAAGGACACACATGTGGAGATACATATAGACACAAACAAAAGTAAAGAAACACAGAGGCACGTATACACAGAGATCACACTGATCTAGGTATCTACACAGATGCCCAGGGTAACACACGTGGGCATGCATGCATACATGCACGCATATGCCTACACACACACACACACACAGGCACCACACCTACACACAGAGACCCAAGGAAACTCAAACGAACATGCACATCCAGACAAATCACATACCCACAGATGATCACGATAAACCTAGATCTGCCACAAAGACACATTCCCTGAAGCTCCAGACCTGATGTGTGTCCATCTCTGTCCCTCCAACCCAGGCCCTACACACACACAGACTCATTCTATATGCCCTCATTGCTCTGCCCTGGAAAAGCCAAAACCCACTATAACCATCTGGTATCATCAGTGCCCATGGCTGTCTCCCCCGCACCAGAGAACTTTCCACAGACAGAGGCAGACCCATCCTAGGGTATGCACACAGTAGGTGCCAAATGATGTTTGCCACATGAGCAAATGACCTTGATAGTCCAGGCAGCGGGGGCTGTGGAAGCCACCCTGTCAGCTCCTTTAAGATCCTGACTACAATGAAAGTGTGAATCTATTTAAAAGCAATCATTTGTTGACAGCACCCAACTAAGCTGTTTACATGTATTGTTTCATCCAACCCTCACAACAATACAATGGGGTGGGAAATGTTCCCATTTTACAAATGAAGGAATCCAGGAGCTCCAATTCATTCCCAAAGGGTCATGTTCACTTTGTGATCCTTGCATTTTTTTAAAAAAGAATGTGCTAGAAAGTGGTGTCAGTGTGGCTGAAACAACGTGAGTGTGTGTGTGGGGGTTGTGGCAGGAGATGGGGTCAGAGAGGTTAGCAGGGACCACATTGAGCAGGTTCTTGTGGGCCATAGTGAGTGAGGTTGGTGGATCAAGTGAGGTAAAAGAAGGTACGATAAGAAAAAGGCAGATTTGGAGTCTCTCTGTCTGCAGGATTTTCAGGTGAATCATCCATTTATTCATTTGTTCATTCTTTATGCATTAAGTCTTTGGCCTTTTTAAACAAGGTAGTAAAGGTGCGGAGTCTAGAGTCAGAGTATTTAAAGTTCAAACTAGGTTTCCACCATATCCCTGGAAAAGTGATTTATCCCCGCTGAGACTTGGTTTCATCTTTTAAGATGATCACTTGACCCATCTCTAAGGGTGTGGGAGGGGTGGGGGGAGGAGGCAACCTTTATATTTTCACATGTGCTGTGACTTCCACCAGTAATGTCCTTTACCTCTCTCTCAAGGATGATCTTTGGCCAGGATCCCCAGGACTCAGATTCCATACCCTCTTCCCCTAGCCTCTCCAGTCCTCAAGTCCAATACTTACAAACCATTCTCTACTCCCTCCTCCATGCCAGGCAGCTTCAGTCCTACCTCCAAGGCCTTTGCTTTGGCCATTCTTTCCCTCTCTTTCGTGGATGCTGTCTCAGGCATTCAGCATCCCAGTGTTGCCCAGATGGGGAACTCCCATGAATCACACATTTTCCAACATTTAGAAGTATGTGCTTCTCAGTTTTTTGCTCAGTAACTGAAGTAAACAAGCTGTGCTGGACCCATGGTGCCCTCTCTGGGGCACAGGAGCATCTGCAAGTCTTATAGACCTATCTTGCTCCCTTTAGGAATCTGTCTCCAGAATGCCTCTTCTCAGGGTTCCTATTCCCACGTTTCTAGGACTCATGGCCCCCAGCATCGTTCCCTTTCTCCAGGTGGCTCGGTTTCCAGAAATTAATGTTTTGGAGATTGTTTTGCAGAAGAATGAGGATTTCCCCTTAGGAGTGTCTCAGCTCTCTGGTGCAGAGGTAGGGCTTCTCTGCACTGTCTCCATCTTCTCTAGCAGGAATGAACAAATAGAAGGGGCTCCATGAATGATTTTCTTTGCTGTGCATTGGTGAACCATGACTTTCAAACACACACCCTTGACATATGTTTGTAATCAGTATTGTACCCACGTTTATAACTCACACACATATATGTCCATGACATCTCAATGCACGTGTACATGTGGGCACGTGCACACACACACACACACACACCTATAACTCAGACTGTTATGCACACACATAGGTGTAACTTTACACGCACTCCACATACACTCAATGCATCCTTAATTCTTGCACAGACCTATCGATCTGCATATCACACATACACAAAGATATGTTTCATGATGCCCAAAGTTCCACTGTCTTATAGACATGTACCTCTCGTACCCTCTCCCTTTCAGCTCGTTCCTCCCAAGATGACCCATCAACTGACCTATCTTATGGGGGGAATCGACCCAGAGAAGTGAGCACCCTGACAGAATCCAGGTGTCACTCATCTCCCAACTGAACTCTTCCACAGAGGGGTCCCTCCTCTCACACCACACATCATGCTTCAAGTGTCCAGCCTGCTACCTTTCTGTGCCTCAGTTTACTCCTCTATAAATGGGAATAACGATAATAGCGACCCTCATAGGCTTGTTGTGGAGTAAATGAATTCATGCTGTGCAACCTAAAACACTACCAGGCACACAGTAAGTACTCTCTAAGTATTAGCTAATACCATAACTATGATGATTCTTGTGATTTGTCTCATCATGAGGGGCTAAGTGTTCAGTAAATGCTAATTAGTGCAGCACTGAATGAGCAAATGCTAACAGCATTAGTGTCTGGGTTTGTTCCCTTCACTGTGGAGACACGTGCTGTTCTGACTCCTCTATTCTCCATGAGGTCCAGCACTATTGTTAGTATACAGTAGGCGTTGATAAGTGTTGAAAAAAATGTTCAACGAAAGGATCGCATATTCTGAGTTTGTTCCCTCTCTCACATGTCCTCTCCTTCTACCAGTCCTCCTCCACCCCAGATGCCCAGACTTCGTCCTAGTATACAGTAGACGCTATAAAGTGTTGAATGAATGCACAAATACTAAAGGAATCTGTGTCTGGGTTTGTCTCAGGGGCCCCTTCTGGCAGGTGCTGACTCTGGCTTCTCTTCGCTCCCGCCCCAGCTCAGAGCACCTCACAGGCACTTCCTCGGTCCACCCCCGGCCAACCGCCACCCCCATTTCGGTCTCCGCTAATTGCGGCATTGGATCTGGGCTGTTGGGAGTGGGTGGGTGCAGGTGTTCACGCGGCTGGGTGCCAACCCTAGCCACGCCTCTGCCGCCTCTGCTCGGTGCCTGATTGATGCGGAGCCCGCCAGCCAAGGGGCTCCGGCGGGTGGGAACCTAGGCATGCCGGCCAATCAGAAAGTGCCCACCAGGGCGAGTAGCCAACCAGAAAACCTGTGACCCGGAGTTCTGCAGAGGGACGTGCTGGACGCCCCGCAATGCTGCGCAAGGGGTGGGGGTGGGGGAGGCAGACCCTGGAGCTAAGGCAGCGGCACAGGGACTGATACTCCACTTCACTTCTGCCAAACTATGACCACAGTGGAAAATACTGTTTTCCACAACAAGCCACTGTGACCCTGCTTGTGCTGTACCCTTTGGCCTAGAAGATGCTATTGTCCCACTCCTGGGGAAGTGGCCCATTTATTGAGGTCTGGGAGGGCAGCGTTTCAGAGTGGGAGAGGGAGGTGTTAGAGCTTCTCATCCGCAGGATCTTGGCAGGCAGGCACGTGTAGACATGGCCGTTCCTCCTCCACCACCAACCTCTGTCCCTGCAGAGGTTCGCACCGCGGAAATGGTGTCCCCCAGAAGGTCATGTTCTTCTCACCCTGACCTTCGACCACGGTAATGGTGGGCCTGGGGCATTAGAGGGGGAATGGAAGGGAGAAACTCAAGGAAGGCAAGAATGCATTCGACAAACTCTTATTGAGTGCCTACTGTGTCCAACACTATTAGTTAGCTATGAGATACTGGGCAATTTCTTTATCTTCCCTGTACTCATCTGAAAAATGGGAATAATTGGAAGAATAATAAGACCCAGCTTACTGGGCTAAGTGAGGATAAGCGAGTTCATTTTGGTCAAGTGCACAGGGTGGTGTCTGGTACACAGTTAAGTACTCAATAAATGCTAGTAATTGTTATTAGTTAACAAGAACTACCTTCTCCTACCTCCAAATCCCTTTACATCTCGCCCTATTGCCCACTGGGGAAAAAAACAAGACAAAACAAAATGCCTTGCCCTGGTATTCAAGGCCTTGTTTTGCGGCCCACATGCCTGCCCCAAGCCAATCTTTCTCTCTTCCACTCTATCCAGACTTAGTCCCACATCCAGAATGGTCTGTGCCTGGCTTGTTCCTCCCACAAGACAAGCATTCCATTCATTCACTCTCACCCCCGTTCCCTCAATCAAATCCATTCATTTCTCTATTCTGTCAAGTGCTTCCTGCCTCCACTCAACACCTCTAACTCCTCTTCAGGACCCACTAGAAACCCTAGAGCTGGAGACTATTTCCCAGATGGCAGACCTTCCATGAATTTAAAATCTCCCACTTCATCTAGCGGCTTGACGTATGTGGAAATAAAGAAGGGAGGAGTGAGTGTTTTTCTGCTCTCTAACACCTGGGCCACCAGGAAACCAGCTTTGGGAAATGGTCACCAGGGTCCAGGACTCTGCTCACACAGTCTTGACACTGGGAATGCTTTTCCTGACCCCTTCCTGCAGGGTGACACTGGATCAGCTTCCTCACTCCAGGGCAGGGTGTCAGCCCCCTTTCCCTGTACCATCTCTCTGCATCTGCCTTCTGGCAGGGCCCTGCTGACCAGGAGCCCTCAGGGAACCCACAGGACCTGGGTTCTCTGTGTCTGCAACTGTTGTGGAAAAGGCCTCAAGCGTCTCGGGGTGGTGAGACGTTGAGTGAGAGGCGGCGGGACTGAAGGAATGAGTAAGTGGACCAAGGCCTGAGTGACCAAAGGAGCAAATGGAAGTGTAGGTAACCAAGAGGGCCGAGTGCATAGTCACAGGAAGGACTATGCAGTGGCCGTGTTGGCTGAGGGACTGAATGAGAAACTTCCTGAAGGGCACAGAGGCCACCCATTCTCCCCTCAGGAGCCTCTTTCTCGGCTGCTTCTTCAGTGTCTCTCCTCTTGGGCAGGAGGTAGATAAAGGATACTTCTCAAGGCAGGCACCTTAGACCCAGTGGCAGATGTCCTGGTTGTGGGGAGCTAAGCTGACTCTCCCACCCTCACTGCTCACATACAGATCTCGTGACCCCCTTCCTGGGCACGTTCTGCCCCCATTCTGCCCCCTGACTCACGCGAATTTGGGGAGCTCAGCCGTGCAGCGGCGCTGGCGGGTGCGAACGGGGTTGGGTCCACACGGAGGCATGCACAGTCCCCAAGAACTCCACTCCGACCACGAGCCTTTCACTGCAATGAGTCAGAGTGAGAGGTCTCAGTGGGGTGGTGAGAGGGAGAAGGAAAGAGGTGGCAGGGACACGGGGTTCAAGGGAAAGGCAGAACCCCCTCCCCCGCCGCTACATAGGCGGCCCCATCCTCACAGTGGAGTCTGTGGGGGGCACTCACATCTACAGCGCTGGATGTCATAGCAATGACGGATGTCTTGCTGTTCCCCGGGGCACCGCCGGCCACCAAAATCACGGCCCTTGCAGCTCCTCGAGCGTGACTGCTGGCCTGGGATCTCCATACAGCTTATACTGCCTACGCTCCTACGGGTGCAGGGGCTCCACTCCTCCCAGGAGGTCCACTCTCCATCCACTGCAGAGACAGGGAGCCAGTGAGGGGATTTGGAGGAAGGAATGATGACTGGGGTAAGGGGTGGCAGTGAGGAGAGATGGGGGCCGAGGCATTGGGGCTGGGAATGGGGGCATTTGAGGCAGGAACAAAGCATCAGCAGTGGGAACCGGGCAGCAGGGGTGGGTGAGGGGCTTAGGCACAGAGACGGCACATCTCGAGCTACTGACCAGGGCAGGACACGGCTGTGTTGCAGATGTGGGTTCGAGTGTTCTCACCAGCACAGGGGAGGCCCCCATGCTGGGGCGCAGGGTGATCACACTTCCGGCTTTCCAGGGTCTGACCCAGGCCACAGGTCACAGGGCAGGAGGACATGGGGCCCCATGCCCCCCAGCCCCCAGCCACTGTGGGGGTGGGGGATAGGTGTGAGAAGAAAGGCCACCTCCATCCCCCACCCGCCTCAGCCTCTAGACCCTTGAAGCAGACTGCCCCAAACTGAAGCGTTCCATGATCACATGCTAGAAGATCTCTGTCCCCTGAGACGGCAGAGCATCTGTGCCTGAATCAAAAACAGAGTGTCAGGGGCCTCATCCCTGTGTACCTGGGCAGGGTGGCAGGCTGGAGCAGGGCCGGGTGTCGTGCTCCGACCCTGGGCATGGCTTCCCAGGAGGCTCCTTGGAGGGCTCAGGTGCAGAACACGTGCGGCTTCGTCTCTGGGTAGGCGCTTTGGGTCCGCCATTGCAGGACCCTGAGCAGGGGCCCCAGGGACCCCAAGCGGCCCATGCCCCATGTACTGTAGTGGGATAGGGGGTGTGGGGAGACACCAAGTATGGTCACAGTGTGCTGAAGTCCTCCCACCCTGGAAGTTCCCTGCCGTAACCCCCCAGACCCGTCCCCGGTGCCTGCATCAGTGACCTTCACTTACTGGGGCAGACCTGCTCAGTATCACAGGCCTCAGACTCCTGTGGCATTCCTGGGCAGTGGCCCCCACACTTGGGGGCAGGTTGATTACATGCTCGCTGACGGGTCCGGGTCCCTTTGGAACAGGTGACAGAGCAAGGCGTCCAGGGCTCCCAGTTAGACCAGCCACCCATCTCTGTGGGAGAGAAGAGAGGGGACAGGAGGGAAGTGGGGCCATCATTCAGGGGTCCTTGCTTCCTTGTGTGCCCCACGTCCTCCACCACACACAATCCACCGCCATTGCCTTCCCGTGGGTCCTGTTGCTTCAGCCCTCACCACAGACCATCTGCCCTCCTCCGGACAGTGAGAGGGATCTGTCACACCTGGAGTCAGATCACATCTCTCTTCTGCCCGCCAGCACCCAGTAAAAGCCAGTGTCCTCACCATGGCCCACAAGGATGAGGGGGGAGGAGGGTCTCTCCTTGGACCTTGCTTCCCACAGCTCTCCTCCAACCCCACCGGCCTCTTCCTCAGCACTTCGCAAACGTCAGATGGCGTGGTCCTACCCTCTGGGCCCCTGCCCTGACTGTGAATTCCCAGGGCCAGCCAACTGACAGTGCTCGGCCTCCTCGCTGAGCCTCCTCACCAGGACAGCACGGCTGGTCCTCGCAGGCCTGCAGCTGCCACTCCAGGGTTCCAGGCTCCACCTTCTCAGCACACTGCCCACCGTGGCCTATGCAGCGCCGGTGCCGCAACTGGGATCCCTCGGTGCAGGTCACCGAGCAGGGGGCCCATGCAGACCACTGGGACCATCGTGGGAGCCTGTCGAGGGGAGCACACGTGTGCTACCCTAGCCTGAGCTGGCCAGGGTGGGGGGGGGGGGGGTGGGCGGTGTACGGGACTGCAGGGTGAGGGCAGGCATAGGCGGGTGTGCAGGATAAATGCACGTGGAATGGATTGATCAGAGCACCTACCCCTCAGGGATGCTGGGGATCGAACGGGAAGAGGAGGGCACACAGTAAGTACTTAATAATACCACTGACCTTCATGATTGGGGACCTGGAACCCTTTGAAGTCCCCCAAGGCTAGTTCCAGACATGCAGTAAGCAAATGTAGGACTAAGGGCCCATAACTGCTTCAGAAACCTACCAGGCCACCACCATGATTGGTAGCTGGCAAATGGAAACTTCTTAATAGGAGCCATGGTCCCAGTGAGCTCAGAGACCCTGTCAGAGATACCCCAGGTCTGGGGCACCTGGGGCGGCGGGGGGTGGCTGTCTCAGTCAGTTGAGCAACCAACTCTTGATTTTGGCTCGGGTCATGATCTCAGGGTCGTGGGATGGAGTTCCGCATCAGGCTCCACACTGAGCATGTGAAACTCTCCCTCTGCCCCTCCTCCTGCTCTCTCTCAAGAAAAAAAAAAAAAAATTTAAGAAAAGAAATACTCCAGGGGCGCATGGGTGGCTCCGTGGGTTAAGCCTCTGCCTTCGGCTCAGGTCCTGGGATGGAGCCCCACATCGGGCTCTATGCTCACCAGGGAGCCTGCTTCCTCCTCTCTTTGCCTGCCCCTCTGCCTACTTGTGATCTCTGTCTGTCAAATACATAAATAAAATCTTTTAAAAAATTAAAAAAAAAAAGAAGAGAAATACTCCAGATCTCTCCCTGGCTCCATGCACGGCATAATACTAAATAGCTGTCAACTGTTGACCTTACTAGGGGTCCGGGGCTGCCTTCCAAAACCCTCAAGCTCCCCACTCCCATGGTGTATCTGGGATATATGCTAAGCTGTGGGAAAACATGTCTGGCATACAGTAAGGGCTCATTACATGTAGGCTGGCATCATGATTAGGAGCCTAAAGCCACCCTCAGAAATCCTCCAACTATGCCTGACCTCTGCAATGCTTCCAGTAGGCAGGAGGGGCTCAGTAAATGTAAGTTATGGCAGTGGTTCTCAAGCAGGGGTGACTCTGCCCTGGAGCGGGGGGGGGGGGGGGGGGTTTTGAAAATATCTGGGGGGTTTTGGCTGTCACCATCGGTTTGGGGGAAGTTGCTCCTGGCGTCTAATGGGAGGCCAGGGATGCTGCAAAACACCGGCTTTGCAAAGCACAGGTCAGGCTCCCACAACAAAGAATTTTCTGGCCCTCAATGTCAGTAGAGCCAAGGCTGAGAAACCCCAAGCTCTGGTGGCAATTGGAGACTTGGAGTCACCCTTGGAAACTCCAGAGAAGGAGAGGGCCCAATTCTGGGTGGCCCTTGTACCCCAGGCTCCCCCTCACCTGCATGCCTGACAAAGCTTGCTGCCAGGCTCCTGGAAGCCATAGGCAGGGTTGAGACAGCAGTCTTTCACACTGACACCTCCCCCCAGGAGGCCCTTGCACATGCCGGAGGACTCCTCATACTCGGTGTAGCAGAATACGGTGGCTGAGTCTGGAATAGGGTGGGGGACATGGTCAGCGGTGTGATGAGTCCTGGCGCCCCTGCGGGCCAGCTGGACCCTCCTGCACTCACCTGTGGCCGGCAGCAGGATGAGCAGCAGCAGCAGCAGCTGAGGAACGTGTCCCCGGATGCCCATGTTGAGCACTGCCACCCTACCGGGGAGGAGGCCTGGCTTTGTACAGACTGACCTGGCTCTGGGATCCGTGGCAAAGAGGAACTGGACCAGGAGGAAGTGGGCGGGTAAAGGGCAGCTGGGAATGGAGGGGGCGGGGGAGGCGGGGGGGGGGGGGGGGCCCGGCGGTGCGAAGGGCACCATGCAGGGTCCCAGCAGTTCCGACTTTTCTACTGGCACCTTTGCCCTGAAGCCTCCTGCTTCCCACCAACTTCCTGTCTCACTCTTGGTCCGATCTTGCTGGTCACTGTATCCCCAGCAAACACGCCCTGCGCACCATATCTTTAGCACTCAATCAGTGTCCCCTGGGCACATTCTTACTGAGAGGAGATGGAGCATAAACTTCCCAGCTGTGTGACCTTGGGCAAGTTGCTTGAACCTCACTGAGCCTCACCCCCCCCCCCCCCCGGAAATGCGGTCTCTACCACGATGGGGTCAACCTCACAAGGGTGAAAGGAGCTCAGTGCGGTGCTCCTGAGTGGGGCAGGCAGCGAGATCACTGCTTCATCCCCTTTCCTGAGAGTGAGGTTGCCTTCGGTCAGCCAGGGCAGGGCAGGTCAGCAGCGGGGGAAGTGAGAAGGGGAACTGAAAAGAGTGTGGGGAGAGGGTTTGAGAGTGAATTGGGGATTTCGGCTGTCCCAGGGCTCCAGCTGGGAACACCCCCTCCCACTGGCCTGGGGGAGGGAATCAGCTTGGCTGTGTTCTTTCAGAGTAACTGGGGATGGGGACAACCCCTCCCCGCCAGCCTACAGCAGAGTTCGTTGCAAAGATTGGGAGTTTAAGGTTTTTTAAGTCCTCAGAACAGTACCTGGCATGCAGTAGGTGCTGTGTGTTAAAAAACTCCATTCAATACCTGCTAAGCCCCTACTGGGTGTCAGATGCTGTTCCTGGCACTGGACAGAGCAGATGGTAAGACGGTCAGAAATCCTGGCCTTCGAGGGGCTTATGCTCTAAAAGAGACAGACACAGAATGTCCCCACTCTTGAGGCCTTCCCCAGCTACCCTTTTTGTATGGGACCCCTGTCACTCTGTAGTGCAGGGGCTCTCAAACCTTAGTGTGCCTCAGAATCATCTGGAAGGTATGTCCAATCACAGAGTGCTGCGCCCGACCCCCGTTTCTGATTCTGTAGGTCTGGGGCACGACACGAGAATGTATATTTCTTTCTTTCTTTCTTTCTTTCTTTCTTTCTTTTTTCTAAAGATTTCTAACAGGCTCCTGGGGGGACGCTGCTGCTGCTGGTCTGGGAGACACACTTCAAGAGCCATTCTAGCCACTGACACTTCTTATTCTTTGTAGACGTCATCTGTAAAGATGATGCTAAGTGCTCCTTCTTTTACTGTTCAGTCCTCTTTAGCCCCTTTCCATGCAGGTAAAACCAAGCTCCACGGACCCACTCTTTTCTTTCTTTTCTTTTTTTTTTTTTTAAAGTAATCTCTACACCAAACATAGGGCTCGAACTCCCAACCCCTGAGATCCAGAGTTGCATGCTCTTCCAACTGAGCTGGCCAGGAGCCTCCTCTTTTCTTGTTTCTTATTAGCCCTGATGAGTGGAACTCCAGAGCTCACTTTAAAACCAGGAATCTCTTTAATGAACAAAAAGGAGTCAAAGAAAGTTAGGAAGGCAAGGTCTTGTTTGCTCTGCATTCGTGGAGGGTGAGGTACTGTTCTGTAAATTAGCCCAGAGTAATAGACTTTGATTTGGTCAGGTTGTTAAAAGATAATTTTTTCAAGAATTTTGGTCTGCCGTTATGGGGCGATAAGGTGTGTTGACATCTGTATCCATTACACATGTACTGTTTCCTGATCAGACAGGCGTGTTTTTGGAAGTACGCTTTGAACAAAGGGGCTTTGTTAAGATTCCAAGACTTTAGACCTCAGCGCTGTGTTATCCTGTGGAAAGAAATTCCCCCAGAAACCTGTGATTCTGGTTGGCTGTTTTTTCTAATCACTGGTTGCCCCGGTAATGTTAAAATCAATACTTCCTTTGCACCTAAACGGTATACCCCGAGAACTCCCCGTGGGAAGAGAACTGTTGGTGCTTTCTTTCCCTATGTTTGCGCAATGAAATGACTGCAGATTTCTTATCTAAACAGCATGAGCCAAGTCTTTTCTCATGAAATTATTGCACTGATGATGACATACTTATCTGTTTCTTGTCCATTGGCCTCACTAAAACACCTGCTTGCCAAAGGGCAGGGGTTTGTGTCTGGTTTGGTAACTGCTGGGTCTGCCAGGCTCAATAATCAAGCACTGGACAGATAAACCACTCGTCAAAATTCTAGAGAGAGTCCGATGCGTGTGACAAAGAAGAGTCAAAAATGGAGGTAAAAAATGTGGGCGCCACCGGTGGGGGATCAAGTTGTGTCTCAAGTGCTGGGACTGGACGGGGAGGAGAATCCTAGGTGAGGCCCTGGGAAACTCCAGAATTTCAAATTTTGGAGAACTGGGAGAGGACAGTCCAGTGGTTGGAGGAGGAGAGACCAATGCAGGAAGTGGCTTTTTTCCCATGCCTGGCACATTCGATCCGTGGTCTCTCATACAGTCTCCTTTGGTCTTGGTCATTTTCTCTTACTTTTCTTCCTTAACACAGTTACACACACAATTCTGGACCTGCAGCCTCTACCAGGAGGCTTAGGAACAGGCTCACATACATACTCACATACATACTCAGTCCCACAGCCTCTTGGACTGGCCCTCAGTCCCACGCTCGTGTCATTTTCTCTGTCATGGATTCCCGGTCTCCTACTAATAGTGTCTCGCGCGCGCACACACACACACACACACACACATGCTCATGTCTTAACAGCCTCCCTCATTCAGCCACGATCACCAACATCTCTTACCAGTTTCTTACACACACACAAATGCAGTCACGCCTTTAGATGTTTTTACCACTCAGTCCCTGATTTACAGCCCCTGCTGGTCTCTCGGGAACTTTCTCGCACACGAACTCAATCACCACCTCTCCTACTCCTTCTCACCCAGGCCCCCATCTCGCACACCCACAGTCCCTGGTGGAAGCTAAGATGCACACGCACACACCATCACACAGCGCCTCAGACGCTGCTTCAGTCACCTCATCTCACATCTCAAGTGGCGAGCGGCACACCCAGGCCTCATTTATGGCCTCTAAGTGTCTTGCAGAGACATTCACACGCACCCCCACATAACCAATCTCTCAGCCACTGCCTCGGCCGCCTATTCACCATCGTTGTCACTTTTCCTCAGTCAGCCTCTGCCATCTGTGGTCACTAACTCCCAAGTGCTCTGAGGTTCTCACACAGTCTTGCCGGTTGGCCTTGGTCCTTTACGCCATCGTTTCCTCAGCAGCAACACTTGAACACGACTAGGGCCTCACCCACTTCTCCCACACACCAATCCCCCCAATCCCAGGGTCTTGTCTTCACATAAGGCGTCCCACTGAAGTCCCTCATGACATGTTTCGCATACCTGCACACGTGCCCACACTGCTCGGCTGTTGGTTCTTCTCTCACGTGGCACCAGGCTCCTCCTTGGCTCTCACTCAGACACTTATGTGGTCTCTCATACTGTTTCAGTCACTCGGCCTTGCCATCCTTTTCTCTCATGCTGTCCCAGTCCCTGAACCTCTGGGCCAGACTGGAGTAGTAACTGTAACCAATCTGCCACTGGTCTCAGGTACACACACACACACACACACACACACACACACACACACACTCTTACAGCCTCATGCTCCCCCTCCGTCAGAGCCAATTTTTCTTCAGTTTCTCACACAGTCTTGCCAGTCTCACATGAACGGTGTTCACACACACGGTCACGCATTCTTGGATCTTGGACCTCACAGCCATTTTCTCTCACACAAACAGCTCTTTTCCACAAGGCTTCCAGGACCTCAGTCACTACGACAGCCTTGCATGAAGTTTCACACACCATCCATCTCCCAAACGCAGTCACTTGCTTATTTATAGGCAACCTTCTCGCTGGCACCTGGTCCCTGACCATCTTCATGGTCACACCTTCATGCCCATACGGGACCACATGTTGTTCTGGTCACTCAGTCTGTCTTGCTTACCACCATCAGCCTGTCAGACGGTGTCGGGGGTGCCGTTCCCGCTGCCTGTGCCTAAACGGGACGTCCCACATACCTCCAGACTTTTGAACCTTAATCCGGACTCGGTCTCACAGTGATTTTCGGGCACAGGGCCATCATTTCTTACATAGGCCTGGTGTCATTTGTGGTTACAGCTGCCACTCACAAACACATGCGACTTCACACACACACACACACGTGCGCGACTTCACACACACATGCACACGCAGTCGTAGCTTTCCACACCTTCTCTCTTCTTCGCACACTGGGGCTACCAGTCTGCAGTCTCCCATGCACACCATCACACTCTCTCTCACGGTCAATTTCACACCCTCGCTGCCTTTCACAGAAGCTCATGCCTGTCACAGTCAGTCCCAATGGCTTCGGGGGAAAAAAGGCTAGCAGCCTCCAGCATCACCTTTAAAAATATATATTTACAGGAACAATTCCCCATTCTCTGGGACTCTTAGAAAAAAAAAAGATCCATTTTTGGGGAAGTAAAACAAACAGTGGAGACAGGTGTAGCACCGTCCCCCAAATCACCAACCCCCAGGTCCCCAGGCCCAGGCTGGGCCGGTGCTGACAGGAGGTGAGCCCAGGAGTCCTGTGAACCCACCCTCTCCAGCCTGGAATTCAGATAGGACAGGATTTATGTCCCCCATTCCTCCCTCCCAACTCCAGGGACACTTAAAGGGTCCTTTGTACCCGCCCGCAGGAAATTGGGGGGCTGGGAGGGAGGGAGCTGAAAATACACGTTTGGTATCAAAAATAAACACTTGGGGGTGGCAGGAAGACCCTCCCCCCCCAATCCCTTCCTTCCCACCCACCCCATCTCAGATATAGGAAGAGATGCTTTCCTCTCCCCTATTGAAAAGCCCTGTTTAAAAATAGATTATACTATCAAAATGGCAAGGGGTGGGGGACAAGGAGACCTGGAGTACTGGCTGGAGGGGTCCCCCAGACGGGAACCAACTCCCCAAAAAAACCCTCCATTGGGAGGTAACAGGCAGGACCCCAGGAGTTTGGCAGACACAGGAATGGCTTCTCGGGGGAGGAGAACAAAAGGGGCATTCCTCCCCTGCCGAAAAGGTGGTATCTGGGGGGGATGGTGGTGGTGGAAATTCCTACTTCAAGGGTGTGAGTCTTTCCTTGGCCAAGATTCCCAAACTGCTGAATGGCACAAATTCTTCCTGGGTCATTGGGTGTGGCCAGGAATAATAAACAACAACAAGCTACCTTTTCCACTCACACCCCAAAATGGAGACAGGGCTCCCTCAGCTTTCCAAGGGCCGGCTGAGAAATAAATAAAGAAAGGTCCTTCTCAAGCCAGACCCCGATTGTCTCATCTTGGGAGAAAATGTGGAGATGGGGGAGATGTCCTCACCAAACCCTCAAAAGGGTTGGGCCAAGCTCCTCTCAGTGGCCTTCAAAAAATAAATAAATAAACCGTCCCCACCACTGCTGTAGGAGACGTGTAAGGGCGGCCACTGGGGAACTGACCAAGAAGAGAGAAGTTGTATGTTTCCTGTGGAAGGGTTACTAAAAGATCTTTCCTATGAATCCCTACCCCACCACAACTAGAGCACAAGTCTGTCAGCTGAACTATGTTTCTCCTTGAGACGGCTGGCTGGAGAGAAGTTCAGGGCCATGGATGGAGTGACCCCAGAAGGGGGTGGTGGTGGTGGTGGTAATCATGGCTTCTGGGGCCCTGGGGAGAGCACCACGGGGGTTGAGAGGCCATCCACGCTGATGGAAGGGATGTGCACCTGGGCGCTGCCACTGGACGGAAACTGGGGACAGAAATAGGGAAAGATCACGCATGGGGCCATGCTGGGGTCTCTCACCCTCTCCGACATGGGGGAAGGGGATCCTACCTGGAAGGAGAGCTTGGCTGGGCTACGGGGTGCAATGGGACTCAGGGTGCTCCAGAAGTGAATGCTGGGGGGCAGCGAGCTGGGCGTCAGCAGCACCGGGGTCTGCAGGGAAGGGGTGGTTGGAGCTCAAGTGAGTAGAGAGCAGGTGTGGGAAGATGGAAGGAACTTGGCTCCAGTCCCACCAGATTTCCCACTCAGCCTTCTGAGCTCACCCTCCCAAAGTGCACAGGCTTACCCCCTGACTGCTAAGCCCAGGACACCTCTCCAATGTTACAGACAACCCCTCCCAGCTCCTGAGAGCCCACCTCCAGCTTCACTGGGCGAGACCACCTACAAGACCCCATCCGCATGTTGTTCTCAAACCTCACACATCACCATCCCATCAGCTTAGGATCTACCTCCAACTCTTACATCCCACCAACTCATACACCTCACAGGAAACCCACTAAGGAAATCCCAGCCCGAAAAGCCCCACGCAGGATCCCCAAGCCATGCCCCAACCCAGGAAACAGTTTTGCCCTGCCCAAGGCCTCTCGGTCCCCGCCCACAAAGCCCCCGAGACCTGCCCATCATTCCAAAAGGCACTCTCTGCCCCGGGGAACTAGAGACCAGCTCGCCCTCCCCGCCCTCCCCATTAATCAAGCCCTGCCCCTCTAGTCAATGGCACTCGGAGGCTCCACCCTCCCGCTCACCCAGAGATGACTGCACTGGCCCTTCCAGTCTAGCTCCTCCCTTGCCCGCCCCACCCCTTCACAGGCACTCACCAATGTGTGCGTAGGTAGCAGGGACGGGGTCAGCGCTGGCCCCGGCGCCTGCAGCCCAGAGCCAGTTCCCGATCCTGGAGTCCGTTCGGGTCCTGGCCCACCCAGTAAGCTGGGGCTGAGTGGAAGCTCCAGGTCCCGAGGCTTCCGGCCCTTCTGAGGCTGAGCAATCTCTGTGCTGGAAGCAGTGGGAGCCGGAAGGCCGCCCACCGGCGCTGCAGTCTCCATGACGACCGCGGGCAGCCGGGCTGGCACGCCCTCCGCAGGAGGGACTTCCGGCCCGGCCTTAGCGGCTTCCTGCACAAACCCCGCCTCCCCACCGACTGCGGCTTCCAACTCTTCCTTGGGCCCGTCCACTTTCACTTCTGGGGGCAGTGGCCTGCCCGACCCGGGCTCCACATTCAGCTCTTCTGATTTAGGGTTCTGGGCCTCGGGTGGGGTCAGGATGACCTGGGAGAGGAGGGGGGGGCGGGCAGAGGGGGCGCGTAAGGATTGCTGGGCTAGTGAAGCCAAGGACTTGTCTTGGAAGGACTTGTCCTTCGTACGGGGCGGGGCGTGACTACACGTCAAGACAGGTCCACCAGCAGGACGTGATGCTTTGCCGAGGATGTGAGGCTGCTTCTGGGGAGGCTTCTCTCTGCGGGACAGGGCTTCCCCTAAGGGTGGGCCTCCTGGGGATACTGCCCTCATTCATGAAAGCAGTGGTTCTCAAAACTTTGCTTTAGGGACTAACAGCATGTGCCTCATCTGGAAACTAGTTTAAAAAAAAATTCTCGTGCTTGTCCCCTGATCCACAGAATCAGAAACTCGTGGGGGGGGGGGGGCGATGGGCCTCAGAAATCTGTCGTTTCAAAAGCCCTCCAGGTGATTCTGAAGAATGCTAAGCTGAGAGAACCTATGCATTAAACAAATCCGTTCTTAGTACTTGCACGGCTCTCCTCCCCAAGCCTTTCTCCCAGGGAACTTGTGTGTCTCTCCTTCCATGGTATCTAAATAGAATGTCTATGTCCCTTCTGCCAGCAGCCCTCCTCATCTGGGAATTGTACACCCGCCCTCCTACTGAATTTCCATCTTCCAGTCCTTACCTGCAGAGGGAGGCCAGCCTCCTCGGCCTCCAGGCAGGCCTCCAAAGGGCTGGGACTGGTACTCCTGCTCCCAGATGGGGGCACTGCTGCTCCCGAAGGGGCGGTGTTGGGGAGCACGGAGGCAGGCCGAGGATGAGGGGGTGGCTGTGGCTGTGGCTGCAAGGACTGGATGGTGAAGGTGGAGTAGAGGCCCGAGCGCATGTACTCATTCCGGCTGCTGCGCGCCAAGCCCCCGGGGCCTGCCATTCCTGCACCCTTGGGTGTGCCTGGTTTCCCAGAAGCTGTGTCTCCGGGGGCAGCATGTACAGCAGTGGGGGCCACATTTGCCACAGTAGAGGTGACAGACACCTCGGGCTGGGGCGGGCAGTCCTCAGTGGAGCACCTCGCAACTTCAGGGTAGGACACAAACTTGTAGACGAACTTCTGGCCGCTCACTTTGCGGATGATGTTCTGGGAAGGGAGGAGACAGGATAAAGGGCCTTAGAATTCTGAGAGGGCCGCAGTGGAGGGAGGGTATGGAAGAGGGGGCGGAGGGGTGTCTCCTAGGGTCTTTCTTGCCCCTCTCCTGGCTTTTTACCTATACACCATTCCACTAACACATCTTCCCCCAAGTAGGCACCCCCCCAGCCCATTTCTTACCCACATCTTTCAAAATTTGGGGGCTCCTCTCTTCCCCCCCTTCTGTTTCTACCTCTCTTGCTGTTGTGATTCCCCTCTCTTGTAGTTTTCCCATTTTCTCCCCTTTCCCTCTTCTCCCTTCCACAACTCTTTCTTTAGTCTACTGCCCTTCCCTCCATGTCTCCTTCCCATCCATCCCTCTCCATGTCTTCCCGTCACTCTTCATCTCCACCTTCATCTCCCTCCTCAGAGGCACACCCCCACACCCTGTAGCACCTCTCCACAAGAGGCCCCACCTAGGGGAGCCAGTGCAGGGACAGGCTTTTCTCCTGGCTCCTGGAACCGGGAGAGTCTGTGGGCTAACAGGGCCAGGCCTTGGGAGTAGCTGCCAGGACAGCTGGGGAGTGTGGCTGATGCAGTAAGACAGGAAAATGAAGTAACTGATGTAAATACTGTTAGAGACTAAATTAATAGAGAAGAATGCAGCAGTGAATTATTAATAAAGAGGATTATTTAAAGCTATTAATAGAGAGGCAGAACAGGGCAAGGTTACTAGGGAGGACAGGCTGAAGAGCCTTATTCTTTTTTGTTTTGGGGCTTTTTCTGAGCTGTCATAATTTATTTCTGGACTTAACTGTAACTGAGGAGCCTCATTCTTAATACTGTGGTACAGGTTTAAGGGGTGCCTGGGTGGCTCAGGTCATGATCCCGGGGTCTGGGGATCGAGCCCTGCATTGGGCTCTCTGCTCAGTAGGGAGCTGGCTTCCTCCTCTCTCTCTCTGCCCCCCACCCCGCTCATGGGCTGGCTCTCAATCTCTCTCTCTCTCTCTCCTCCTCCTCACTTGCTCACTCTCTCAATAAAGAAATAACATCTTCAAAAACGTTAAAAAATATTGTGGTACAGGTTTAAGCTAAGGCAATTAGAAAATGAAGTGACTGACAGCAACCAGACAGGAGCATTAAAATATTGGTATAAGCACTGGAGGGAATCTCAAGGCTGGCTGGGTAGATCGCAGACCATGTTTGAGATATTTCAGGATAGGTCTGGAGGGTCTCAGGAATGCTGTGGTGGTCTCAGGGCACAGAATGAGGTGGCCTCAATATTGTTTTGGTGGTTTCAGCTAAAGGAATAAAATATGAGAATGGAATGAATGCTATGATGATTTACGGTGTGCAGCATAGGTCCAGGACTGTTCTGGGGGACAAAAGGCATCTGGGGGGCACCAGGGCTCCGTAGAGACATTTTAATGATGGTCAGGTATTTCACAGGGTAGGTTTTTATTTCTCAGAAAATGAATGAAAAGGGAATATTCACTAATATTGCTTTGGAAGTTTCAAATAAAGAAGAAAATGAAATAACTGGTCTATTGTGAGGGACAGGAAATCCAGCACTTGTTTAAGAATCTGAGAGGATGAGGAAAATGTAAAATTTTAGATATAGGCATAAGAGGATAAAATAATAAAAGCTGGGGTGGGGTGGGCCAGTGTTGCTTTGAGAATGCACGAGAATGGTGTGTGGAGCTGGCATTATACATGTTGTTCTGGAGGTCTGAGAAGAAAAGAACTGACAAAAGCGTTCACTATTCTAGAGGATGAGATAAGGAAAAGTTAGTATAATATTGCCATGGACATTATGATGCTAGGAATAAGATTATTCTGGAGTTCTTATTCTGGAATAATAGCAGATAATGAAATAACTGAGGAGTCCAGGACTGGTCCAGTTCTAGGAGATAGGATAAGGAAGTCATTATTATACTGTTTTCCAAATTTTTAGCTATAGGAATAAGGCAAGAAAATGAAATGTTGTGGGGGGAGTAGTGGAACAGCATGAACTTGGGGACCTCAGAAAAGGGGTGAGTAGGGGTATTAGTATTACTATGAAGGTTTCATCCATAAAGCAGTAAGAGAGAGAAAATACCTTAGACTGGGGTGCCTGGGTGCTCAGTTGGCTAAGCGACTGCCTTCGGCTCTGGTCAGGATCCCAGTGTCCTGGGATTGAGCCCCGTGTCGGGCTCCCTGCTCAATGGGAAAGTCTGCTTCTCCCCACCCACCCCAGCTCATGGTCTTTCTCTCACTTATTCTCTTTCAAATAAGTAAAGAAAAGAAAAGAAAAAGAAAATACCTGAGATAAATATTTGGGGTGCCCAACATTGGTCTGAGAGTATGACAGGGTAGGGTAAAAAACAGTAAACTCTGTTTTCAAAGTTATCGCTATGACAATTAAGACAGGAAAATGAAATAACCGATATAAATGTCGGCAGCTTCCAGTCCCGGTCCCAGAGGCCTTACCTTGTCATAGTAGTAACGTAGGGCCCGGCTGAGCTTGTCATAATTCATGTTGGTCTTGTTCTTACGCAGCCCCCACAGCCGGGCCACCTCCTCAGCATCCACCAGCTTGAACTCACCGCCATCCCGTGAGGTCCACGAGATGATGTGGCCGTTTCCCTGCTCTCTCAGCAGCTGCAGCAGAAACTGCCACAGCGTCACAGAGGGGTCCATCGCTGGCGGGGTGCTCACGCCATCCCAGGGGTACCTGGAGGGCAGACGGCTCAGAGCTGAGAGGCTGTGAACACAGGAGGCAGCAAAGGTCAGCAGGAGGAGGAGTCCTTTCTTTCCATCTTGTCTCTGCTTCTGTTCTCAAAGCACCATCATTCCCTAAACACCCTCAGACTAAATTCTATGTGCCCTCAGCCTGGCTTTGGATGACTCCCCATCATGGAAGGAGACTTCTGGGGACAAGAGGATGGTGTGAATGTAGTTTGCATGTGAGACAAACATGAATTTTGGGGGTCCAGAGGGCACACTGTGGTAGGCAAAATAATGGCCCTCTCAGAAACGTCCACATCCTAATCCCTGGAACCTATGATATGTTATGTTACGTCCATGGAAAAAGGAACTTTGCAGGTGAACTTATGGTTCCTGTAGTTTCCTCATATCTTCAGGGGATATGTTTCAAGACCCCCAGAGGATGCCTGAAACTGCGGACAGTACCAAACCCTATATATACTATGTTTCTTCCTATACATATACACACAATAAAATGTAATTTATAAATCAGGCACAATAAGAGATTAACAATAACTAATACTAAAAGAGAACAATGATGGCAATATACTAGAATAAAAGTTGTGAATGTGCTCTCCCAATATCTCATTGTTCTGTACTCACCCTCCTCTTTGTGATGATGTGAGATGATTAAATACTCGTATAACGAGATGAGGTAATGATGTAGGCACTGAGACACAGTGTCAGGCTACCACTGACCTTCTGATGACAGATCAGGAGAACCATCTTCTGCTTGACTGCGGGTAACTGAAACCGCGGAAAGCAAAGCTGTGGATGGGGGGTACTACTGTACGGACCTTAGGGAGATTGTTCTGGATTATGTGAGTGAGCTGAATCTAATCACAGGAACTCTTACTAAAAAAAGCAAAAGGCAGAAAGAGAGCTTGGAGAGCTGCAATGACAGAAGAGGCAGGAGAGATTTAAAGCATGAGAGAGACTTGACCTGCCATTTACTGGCTTTGAAGATGGAAGACTGAGGCTCAAGCTGGGGGAATATGGTGGCTTCAAAAAGGTGGGAACGACCTTCAGCTGATTATCAGTAAGGAAACAAGGACCTTAATCTTATAACCTCAACAAACTGAATACTGCCAGCAGCTTGCATGAGCAGGAACCAGATCCTGCCCTGGAGCCTCCAGAAAGGAATGCAGCCCCGCCCATACCTGGGTTTCAGTCTGGTGCGGCTGGGCTGGACTTCTGACCTCTGGAGTGCCAAGATAATAATTTGCATTGCTTTAAGCAATTCTATTTGCAATAATTTGTTATAGCAGGAGTAGAAAACTAGCATAGTTTCCCTCACCTGAACGTTTTCATTTGCAATCTCTGCCACATTAAATATCAAGTTTTCCAGGAGGTTCCTTCTGCCAGCCCCTCGCAAAAGCTGTTCATGCCATGTGGGGCTGCTCTCTTCTCTCTAGAAGTCTTCCCCATCGTTCCAGTCCCAGCCACAGGAGCCTAGCCTTTCTTAAGCTTTCCTGAAACTCAATGCCTGCTTTCTTCTGTCAACTTTGCACTCCTTGGGCCTGTTACTATCCCTTTCGGTCCTCCTTCTTGGTAACAGCAATAACTAACATTTGCTGAGTTCATAATGCTTGGCTGGTATTGTTCCAATCAGGCAATATGGCCTACCAGACAATCACTCAGGCTCTAGAACCAGACTGCCAGGACTGGAATCCTTGTTCTGCTACTTATTA
This sequence comes from Mustela nigripes, assembly GCF_022355385.1. Lineage (NCBI taxonomy): Eukaryota > Metazoa > Chordata > Mammalia > Carnivora > Mustelidae > Mustela > Mustela nigripes. The sequence goes on along the minus strand of NC_081575.1, from coordinate 82,700,590 downwards.
GCAGTGTGGCCCTAGGCATATTCTCTCTCTCTCTCTTTTTTTTCCCAAATATTTTATTTATTTATTTCACAGAGAAAGAGAGACAGCGAGAGAGGGAGCACAAACACGGGGAGTTGGAGAGGGAGAAGCAGGCTTCCCACTGAGCAGGGAGCCCAATGCAGGGCTTGATCCCAGGACCCTACAATCATGACCTGAGCAGCAAGGCAGACACTTAATGGATTTAATCACCCAGGGGCCCTGACCCTGGGCATATTCTTTAACTTCTTTGTGCCTCAACTTTCCCATCTTTAAAATAGGGATAATAACATGCTCACCTGTAAAATAGGATACTAATAATACCAAGTTCACAGAGTTATTCTACAGATTAGATATCATGTGCTTGGAATATGATAAGCTTTTAATAGAATCTAGTTTCCAATTTATTCATAATTCCTTATCTGCTATTCCAAAATCCCCCAAACTCTAAAAACAGAAAACTTCTTGGGGTGCCCAGGTGGTGCAGTCAGACAAGCACCTGACACTTGGTTTTGGCTCAGGTCATGATCTCAGGGTCATGGGATCCAGCCATGCATCAGGCTCTGGGCTCAGCGCAGAGTCTGCTTGGGGATTCTCACTCTTCTTCTCCCTCTGCCCTCCCCTTGTGCATGTGTGAGCTTGCTCTCTCAAATAAATAAATCTTAAAAAAAAACCAACACAACCCAAAAACCCAAAACCCCAGAAAACTTCTTTATCACCCTTTGGGCAGCAAAACCAGATTGGAAATCAATGAAGTCCTTTCCGGTCTTTAGTGATCCTCACTCAGTGCTGACTGTTCCTACATTCTGCTACATAAATCTGAATGTGGCTGATTACTGAGGGCGTTATGTAACATTTTGTATGTGCACCTTGTTACCTTCCTAAAATCTGAAAAATCTGAAATTCTGAAACACATCTGGTTCCAAGGGTTTTGGATAAGGGCATGCAGACCTGTACTGCTATTTTTATAAGTACTGACTCATGTATCTTTCATCACAAATCTGGGAAAGTAGGCGCTCTTTATCATCGCTAATTTACAGAGGAGGGAGCTAAGATACAAAATGTCCAGATGACGTCCTATGGGCCATGGAGCCCAAGTGGCACAGCCAGGATTTGGACCCCATGCAGTCAGATTCCCATTATCTAAGCATGTAAACTGTTAGGCTAAACTGCTCCGACCTTGTTCCCTCAGCACGTCCCCACCCAACCCCAAAACTGCTCTCTTCGCTGAACTGGACGGTGAACTGGAAATGAACACGGAGCTTCCTATTCCTTAAGGAACAAGCTTTCATCAATCGCCTGTTCACAGGCTGGGACTGTTGGGTTAAGAATAAGACCTTCCAAACCAGGTTTTAAAGAACCATCCTTCATTCTTTAATCTGTAATGAAATATACAATATGATCGGCATGAGTCTCTCTTGTCTGAGCTCTTTTGAAGTTCACTGGGCGGACACAGTTTTAGGCCATTATACAAATCACAAAGCCATGAAAGTGTCCACATTTGAGAGTCCTGTCATCAGAGGCTTTACTGAGTTGACTTCAAAGACTTGCTTGTCTCAGAGGCACAAAGAGTCCAGTGTGACTCCTGGTGGCCAAGACTGGCAATGTTACCAGATCCTCTTCCAGCCGTGATCAGACCTACTAATTAAGGTAATATCTGACCGTTTGCTCCAAGCCTTGACAGCACACAGGGTTTCATGTTTTGTTTATTTTATTTCCCACCTGACCCCTCAGAAGAGGCCTAGTAATCTGCCTCACTCAGGTGTATTTACGTCTCTTTGTCTCATTCATTTAGCAACCAGTCTCTTGAGTGCTTACTGTGGGCTGGGGGCTGGGTGGGGATACAGCAGTGAACAAAACAAAATTCTCATCTCAGTGGGGAAGACAATTAAGGAAGAAGATAAATGAGTCAAAGAGTAAGTCAGACGGTGAGAAGAGCTATGAAAAAAGGAGGCAGGGAAGAAGCGGTTCTTTCTGAAAAGGGTGGTCAGGGGAGGGTAGGCCCTGAGCAGGTGACATTTGAGCAAACACCTAAATGAGGTGAGCGAGTCAGGTCAGCGATGACCCGGGGAACAGGGTGATCCAGGCAGAGGACACCGCTAGGGTGAACGACCCTGAGGCGGGAGCGCGCAGGGCAGGTCAGAGGAAGAGCAAGGTGTCAGGCAAGATCAGAGAGGAAGGAGTACGGGTCCAAAAAGTAGTAGTGAGGTGAGAAGAGAGGGGTTATGGGGGCCAGGCTGAGTAAGGCTTTTGTGGGCCCTGCCAGGACTCTGACTCTGAGAGAAGAGCCACATGAGGGCTGTGAACAGAGGGGCAACAGGCCATGACCTGGACTTTAACTGGATCCTTCTGGTTATTGTGAGGAGAACTGGCTGGAGGGTCTGGCGAGGCTATGGTGACCGTTCAAGTGAGTGATGGCCACGGCTGCAGTGGAACTGGGGAGGGATGGCTGAGTTCTGGACGAAATGTGGAAAGAGAGTGAGTGGGACTTGCTGATCAAACAGTATGGCGGTGGGCCGGGGTGGGGGGCAGTGAGAGAGACATCATCAAAGGGGATTCTAGGTGTGTGGCCTGAGTGCCTGGAAGGATGGACCTGGGACCCTCTGAGATGGGAGCACAGCAGGAGAGCAGGGGTTGGGACAAGGTCAGGTCAATTCAGGAGATTTCAGAGGCCTGTTAGACACCTACATGCACACTATGAATAATGATGAGAATTTTGAAAATAGTCATACAACCCTTACTGTGTATCACACACCGTTTTCATCATTTAACTCATGTAATCATCACAGCAACACCGTGGGGGCGGGCGTTATTATGATCCTCCCATTTTCCTGAGGAGGAAATAGGCGCAGACTTCAGTCACCTGCCCCACATTATGCAGCTGGAAGTTTGCAGACTTGGGGTTCAAGCCCAGGCAGCCTGGCTGCAGGCAGTGGTCTCAGTGCTTTACAAGAGCAGCTCCTTCTAAAGTGAGACGGAGAGGCAAGACCCTCGAGGGTATCGGGGATGGTGTTTCCCATGGGGTGAGCAGGGAGTGTTCCCCGAGGAAGTGTCATGCTGGCAGAGACCTCAAGGAGGGGAGGTAGCAAGCCACGTGAACATCTGTGGGAAGGGCCTTTGTATGAAGACTAAAGTGCCCACAAGCTTGGCACCCTGCATCATGGGCACTGTGAGTTCACTCAGTTCCCATCTCTGAGGACACGCACATACCCTTCCCCCTTCTCACACCTGATGAACTCTTTACGGTCCTCAGGTTCTCCTATCTCCTGGGCAGAATGAATTCCTCCTCTGTGTGATCCAGTGTGCCAAATAAACCTGTCTGCTCTTGCAAAGCCCTTCTCTCTGGCTCTCTGGTCTCCTGCTCCTCTGCCCTGTTCTAGCTGTGTGTCCTTGGGTGAGTTACTCAACCTCTCTGGGTCTGTTTCTGCATCTGCAAAATATCCTCCAGATACATGATTCTCAAAGGCTTTTGTGAAGATTAAGTGCCAATATATGTAAAGGACTTAGAAAAATCTCTCTGGCATGTGGTAGACACTGGACAAATGTTAGCTCTCACCTCATGTATTAGCTGTTTCCATCCCCTCACTCTCCAACCTTATGTATTACCATGGCCTACACCGCCTGGCTCCCATCACCGCTCTAATCTTGTCTCCTGCCTGCCTCCCTCCCTCCACTCTGCCCCAGCCACAATGGCCTTCTCCATGTTTCTTGAATGCACTAGGCATAATCCCACCTCAGGGCCTTTGCACCAGCTGGTCCTTCTGCCCCTAGACTTGATGGCTTCCTCCCTGATCTCCTTCAGACCTTAATTCAAGAGTCACCTTCTAAAGGAGGCCTGCCCGGTGCCCAAGATTTCAACCACCCTAATATTCTCTCCCTGTCTTCCCTACTTCATTTTCCCCCTTAGCACCTGTTTAACATACTATCTAATTTTACTTACTGTTTTATTTATATAGTCCATCTCCCCTACTTTTAGCAAACGTCTGCTCCACAAGGACAGGAATTTCTGCCTGTTCTGTTCCCTGCCATATCCCCAGCACCTAGAAGAGTGCCTGGTACTCAGTAGGTGCTAAGTGTTGGCTGAATGAATAGTCCCAATTAGCTTCTTTAACTAGCTCTCCCATGCCCTCTTCATCTCCATCTTCCCAACCCTGATCTGTCTAAAATAGTATTTTTCACATTCATTCATGTGATAAAGTCTTATTGGGCAGCTACTATATACTAGGTATATCTACCCAGCAATAAATAAGTGGACAAGAAACTGTAAGCCCTCATGGGACTCCTGTTCTAATGGTGAGGGCCAATAAACTGGTAAACTACACGGTGTGTCTGATAGCGACCGAGGGCAAAGGGACCAGTCAAGCCAAGAAGGGACCTGAGGCCTGCTACATACGCAGGTTCAGATTGTCAGGGACAGGCTGACATCTGATCAGAGCTCTGAACCCAATCATGCAAAGATTGGGGGTAGAGCGTTCCAGGCAGAAAACAGAGCCGAAGCAAAGGCCCTGAGGCTGGACTGCATTTGCTGCACCTGGGAATGAGTGAGGAGCTCAGTGTGGCTGGCACAGAGGTGGGAGGATGAGGTGCAGGAGGTGAGGTCAGGGAGGTGACTTGTTTTATTAACTCCCTGGGATGCTTCACACTGGAGGGGGTTCTGGTTCTGATTCCTCCATTTTAGAAATGAGGAAGCGGAGGCAGAGAGAAAGTGGTTAAGTCACTCAGGTCATAAGCTGCTGTGATTGGGGGTGGATGGGTGCTGAGACAAGGTGTAGAATGGAGACAGCTCTGCAGTCCCGGGGAGAATGGCAAAAACAAAAGCTTGGAGATGACAAGTAATGTGGTGTTTGGGGAGTGGGGTCTCAGGTGGGATGGGAGAGAGGGGAGCCTCAAAAATTAGTCTGTGTTCTGAGGGGCAGCCTAACTGTGTACTTACCTCCAAATGACGTATTGAACCCCCTATGCTGAAACTTTCCTGGGTACCTATCTCCAGGGTTGTGGTGAGGATTCAATGAGCTCACTGACACAAAGCTCTCTGGCAGGTACTTAGTAGGCACTCAGTAAACATTAGCGCCTAAAGGCATTATCACTATCTCTGATACACCCACTTATTGGAAGGAGACAGACAGTCTTAGCAGTTAATGATGTGTACGAGGGGGGTGTATTCTAGAGTAAAAAAGCCCTGGGTTCAACAAGCACAAGGGAGGAGCCACTGATGGGGGGGCAGGGAAGGCATGGACTGATCCATCACAAGGAAAAGAGGGGCGAAATAAAACCCCCTCCTGGAAGAGGGATTACGAAGCACACTGGACTCAGGGGAGGGCATGGGGGTGTGTGCCTGAATGCAAGCACATGGGTAGCAGGGAGGCCAATGAACAGATCCGCTGCAAAGGCGGGGGTGGGGGAGTGCAAAGGCTCATCTTATTGGGGTGGTGCAAGGGGAGCAGAAAGGCATACTGACTGTACCACAGTAGATGGGGTGAAAAGCCATCACACAGACCAATTAAAAGAAGAGAACGAGGCCATGGACTAGGCTACTGAAAATGAGGAGATAAAAAGCACTGATCTGACCCACTATTAAAAGGAAGGGAGAATCCCAGGGACTGGGGCAATAGTCTAC
>NC_081575.1:82667895-82694858 GCF_022355385.1 Mustela nigripes | reverse complement strand
AAAAAAAAAAAAAAAAAAAAAAAAAAAAAAAAAAAAAAAAGATTAGGGCAATGGGCTGATGATTAAGGGGATGTGAATACAGGCATTTAGACGGGTCCACCGTAAAACAGAGTGTGTGATAAAACCGTGGACTAATGCACTGGGGGACTGGAGGAGGCAGGAATACAACTTCACAGATTAACTCACTGTTAAAGGGGGTTGGGGGGTGTACAACGCCATGGATTGATTCACTGCAAGGAAAAGGAGTGGCGGAACAAACAAGGCCACAGACGGGGCCCTTGAAAGTTAAGGACGGGAGAAAAACATTCAGATGCACCTACTGTCAAGTAATCGGACAATGCTAAAGACTGCTCCCCTATAAGTGGGGGTGGGGGCAGGACCACGGACGAGTCCACTGTACGGTGGGGTGGGGAGAAAATACAAGCCCGCAGACCGATCCATTATAAAACAGGAAGGGGGGTCAGGCCACGGTCAGATCCACTACAGGGGCGAAGGGAGGGGACAACACCACAGGCAGGTCCACCAGCCGTGGTGGCGGCGGTGGGCAGTCGAACATCAGCAGGCCACGGGCCAAGCCACATCCCTCGCGCGGGGGCGGGAAGGATACGTGGGGTCACGGACGGGCCCTCCACCCTCCAAGCCCCGGGCTCACCTGTGTGTAGCGCAGTGGCAGTATTGGCAGCTCCGGGGGGCGGGGGCTCCATGCGCAGCCCCACCGCCCCCCAGGCCAGGGCTCCGAGGCGGCGGTGGCGGCGGTGGCGGCGGCGGCGGTGGCGGTGGCGGCGGCGGCGGCAGCACCTAGAAGCCGCCCCTGCCTTTCCTCACCGCTCACGTGGGCCTACGGGGGAGGAGCCGAGCATTCTGCCACTCGTTGATTGGACAGAGCGCTTGGCTCGACCGCGAGGCTTCTAGGGTTGAGAGGCGGGTCCTGCTCCATAGAGCTGTGCCGTGATTGGTCCAAGGGGAACTGATGGACCGCAGATGGCCGCTTGCATCCAGAGCAGGCGTGCGGGAACCCGCCGGTGCTTCACGCCGATTGGCCCAAGCCTGACAGCCCGTGGGCGATTGACAAGATCCTGGGGGCGCCTGCCTCACAATTGGCCTATACGAAAGACAGCCTCCGAGGACAGGGGCGGATGGACTCTGCTCCCTGTTGATTGGTGGATGAGGGACTCCAGACAGCTGCCAAAACACCAACGGGGCGGTGCTGTACTCCACGCCGCTCAGCGGAAGCTGGACTTGTATGGAAGCGGGCGGAGCAGCAGGCAAGGAGGGGGTTGGGTCTGGGCCGTGCGTAGGTGGGCAGGATAACTCTACCGTGATTGGCTAGAAAAGACGAGTTTAGAACCGAGCCCAGGTAGGAGGTTTGGACAGCCGCCAGGCACGCAAAGGAGCGTTGAGCGGCGGAAACTAAATGCCTACGAGGTCAGCGGTGAGCTGCAGTCAGTTAGAAAGGGGCGGGACTTGGCTCTGTATTGATTGGCGAAAGCTGGACTCAACCTAAAATAGGGGCCGGACCGAGGAGGGCGGGATGCGGTTCTGCAGCCCTTGGTGGAACCTAGAACTATTTAGAAGCGGGGCGAGGCCAAAGTTGGGCCGAGGCGAGCGTGGGTGTAACATAAGGCACCCCAGTCACGACTGAGGTGGGGAAGAGGGATAAACCTTTGGGCCAGGAGGGAAAGGCTGATTGTCTTGGTTACAAACCTCCACCCTGAATCGGCCCATTCTCTAAGACAAGTAAGAGTTATATCCAGGAAAAGAAATAGAAAAAAGAGAAGGTTAGGTGGGAGGCCCAGGTTGCCAAGACAACGGAAGAGAGGGCAGAGTGGAAAGCCAAGTGGCAAATGTTGCCAGGCAACAGGCTGGAGGCGGGACTTCAGGGTTACTTTATAGGTTCCACACAGAGACTATATCTCTAGGGCTCCTGGTAACTTTGTGCTTTAGAAACAGGGCACCTTCAGCAAACAGCAGGGGTTGAGGTAGGGAAAAAAGGGCCATGTGACTCAAAGGCATTCAGGCTCTTTAATGTCTGAGGAAGCGGGGAAGAAGTCAATGGTGAGGTGTCTCCGGGAAATTCTGCAGGCCTTGTAGTTCTCTAAGCCCCTGAAAAAGAGGACAGAAGGCACTGAGCAGAGACTGGGTCTGGGCCTCCACACAGGCTTGCTGTGACCTCCCCTCCCTCAGAGCCCGCCTGGCTCCAGCTTGGCTTCAGCTTAGAGAGAAAGATGGTCCTTCCAGTCCCTGGCTCTCTCCCTTCCTCAGGTCACAGCACCCTGAACACATCTGGAGACAGAGTCTAAGAGTGGGCTGAGCTGCTCTCACCTCTAGTAACATGTGGATATGGGCCTTGATATTCATGGAGTCCTTGGTGAGGCTGTCGCTGAGCCTGGAGAAAAGAAACAAGAAAGGGCGAAGTGGGCCCCACTTAACGCTCATGAGAATGATGCTTCCACATCACTTCGAGAACTACCTACCTCCTGTGACAGGTGGTAGGATACATTGCTGCCTGACCTCCTGCTGTGCACAAACGCCTAGCCACCCTCTGGACTGCACTAACTCGGAGACATTTACTGAATCCATACTCTATGCCAGGCAATTTTAGGTACTGGGGAGAGAACAGCAAACACAACAGACAAAAATCTCGGTCTTCCAGAGCTCGAGCTCTCATTAAGAGGGACGAATGATAGAGTAACACCAAGAATATGTTGGATGGTTGTAAGCAGAATGAAAAAGTTAAATGATGAGAGAGGATACGGAGTGCAGGAGTGAGGCCTGCTAATTCTGAGGGTACTTACAAACGGCTGCACTGAGAAGCACTTGAGTCAAGACTTAAAGACGTGAATCATGTGGACAGATGGAAGATGAAAGTCCCAGACACAAGGGCCAGCACATGGCAAGATGCTGAGGTGGGGGGTGTACGTGGCATGTCTGAAGCACAGCAAAGAGGCTGGTGTGGCTGAAGAAGAATAAGTGAATGGGGTATGGTAGGAGGTGAGGTCAGAGAGGTAAGCTGGGGAGGCAGATCAGGTGAAAGCCACAAGGCTCTGACTTTTACTCTAAGTGAGATGGGAGCCAAGGGAAGCTTGTAATCAGAGAAGGGATGTGAACTGACAAAGGGTGTTTTTTTTTTAAGATTTTATTTATTTATTTGAGAGAGAGTGCATGAGCAGGGGGAGGGGCAGAGGGAGAGAAGGAAGCAGACCACCCACTACACAGGGAGCCCGATGTGGGACTCGTTCCCAGGACACTGAGATCATGACCCGAGCTGAAGGCAGACGCTTAACCCACTGAACCACCAGGGGCTCTGCTGACTAGGGTTTCGGTGGATCCACCTGGTTGCAGTATGGAGAACTGGGGATAAGGAGAGCTAGTGTGGAAGCCGAAGTCCAGTGAGAAGGCTACTGTAATAGCCTAGGTGATAGAGGGAGACTCAGACCACTGTCAGCAGCTGAGGTGATCAGTGACTGGATATGGAATATATTCTGAAGGCAGAATCAACAGGATTTACCAAACAGTTGGATGTCAGGTATGAGAGAGAGAGAGAGAGATGACTCACGAAGGATGCTCAGGCCTAAGCAACTGCAAAGCTGGAATTGCCGGAAACCACTCTGGCCCGTGACTGTTGAGTACAGAAACCAGTCAGTTCCTTATATCTTCTGGGCCGACTGGGATCAGTCTCACCCAAAAGAATCCTAATTGATAGAAAGGATCAAGGAAGGCCCTTCTGAAGAATGAAGAATGAGTAAGTAATATAGTAAGATAGGGTCTTTTCCTCAAAAAGGCCAAGATGCAGGAAAGAGCAGTCAGGAAGTCAGAGTGTTAGGAATTAAGTGAATGGTGGAAGGAAAGTGGTATGAGAGAAGGTCCGAGGGGTAGGAAGTGGCTGGATCGTGCAGGGTCTTGAAACTGTGATAAAGAATGTATATTTTATTTTGCTGAACTATACATCAAAGTAGAAATCAGTTTTAAGCAAACTAGATAAGGAAAGTAGAAGGTAACAACACAGAAGATTAAATTGGGGGGAAAAATACAGCACTATGAACCCATTTATGTATCACTATCTCCCAAATTTATATTTTCAGTCCAGACCCCTCTCCTGAACTTCAGCCTTGGGAGTTTTAACTACATCTTCAAAAACTCCACTTCAGCGTTTAATAAGCACCTCATACTTAACGGGTCTAGGCTGAACTCCTGGGTCTTTCTCTCTAAATCTGCTCTTTCTCTATCATCTCCCTCTCAGATAATGGCAGCTCCCTGCATTCTATTTGAAATTACAACCGCCCGGGGTGCCTGGGTGGCTCAGTGGGTTAAAGCCTCTGCCTTCAGCCCGGGTCATGATCCCAGGGTCCTGGGATCGAGCCCATCGGGCTCTCTGCTCAGCAGGGAGCATGCTTCCCCCTCTCTCTGCCTGCTTGTGATCTCTGTCAAATAAATAAATAAAATTTTACAAAAATTACAACCACCCCATCCTAGGCAGTGTTTCATTTCCTTTTTAAATTTTTTTTAAAGATTTATTTATTTGAGAGAGAGAGAGAGTGGAGGAGGGGCAAAGGGAGAGGGAGAGAGACAAACCTCAAGCAGACTCCCCACTGAGCACAAAGCCCGACGTGGGGCTTGGTCCCAGGACCCTGAGATCATGATCTGAGCTGAAATCAAGAGTGGGGCAGCTTATCCGACTGAGCCACCCAGGCACCCATCCCTTTTTTAATTATTAAAGTATAACTGACATGTAACATTAGTTCCAAGGGCACAACATAATGATTCGGTATTTGTATACACTGTGAAGGGATCATCACAATAAGACTAATTGGTAATGGTCATCATACAAAAAAATCATCATACAAAAAAATTTTTCCCAGGCAATGTTTCTTCTCTCTGTTCCCTGCTGTTCTCTGTAGCACTGCCAACCTGTGACATACTACATCATTTACTTATTTTTTATTGTCTGGCTCCCCTGCCTAGAATGTAAGCTATGTAAGGGCAGAGAACAGAGACTGGTCTGCTTTGTTCCCTGCTGTCTCTCCAGGATGCAAACTGTGTGTGGCCCATAGTATGCACCAAAGTATATTGAATGAATGACTGAATAGCTACTCCATGCAAAGGTGCCTGAAGTCCTCAGGAGACGGTTGAATATATGTTTAAAGACAAGAAACCAGTGAAGCATGGTATTTTTACCAGAGAGCAAGAATGCTTTCAAGAATATCAGGGTTACTACTCAAAGAACAGAGTAATGAAACTGATCAGCTTCTAAGGGCAATAGGAACATCCATAAAGAGAACAAAATTAGTTAATGGTACAAGCCTGGTCTAGGAAGGGCTATGAGCTGCAATACTTTTTAAAAAGGAGGGAAATACAAAGTCCACCAAAGGCTAGTTGTAACACAAATGAGAGATGTTTCGTTTTTTGCTACTGTTTCAATATGTAAGGCAGTGTTAACAGTCAAATGGTTACTGTCTCTTCTCTCTCTTTTTAAAAAGATTTTATTTTTAAGCAGTCTCTACACCCAGTGTGGGACTTGAACCCACAACCCTGGGATTAAGAGTCACATGTTCCACCTACTGAGCCCAGCAGGTGCCCTTAATCTGTCTCTTCTACAGTTACACGTTTGTGGACGTGTACTCTTTTCTGTGTAATCAGGAAAGAATACACACACAGACCTGATCCTCCCACTCCCCAAAGAAATATGCTAAAAATAAGGACTGACAGTCTTTTTGGCTGCATACAATAACCTGAAAGAAAGTTAGTTCCAAGTGTGTCCCAAGGAACAAAGTATTTTTTAAAAGATTTTTAAAAATTTATTTGACAGACAGAGAGCACTAGTAGGCAGAGAGGCAGGCAGAGAAAGAGGGGGAAGCAGGCTCCCCGCAAAAGCAGAGAGCCCGATGTGGGACTTAATCCCAGGACTTCGGGATCACGACCCAAGCTGAAGGCAGAGGCTAAACCCAGTGAGCCACCCAGGCACCCAGAACAAAGTATTTTAAAGAGGAGAGCGAGCTACCCAGACTCAAATCTTCATCTCCTAGAAAGATTAAGCTTCTAGGAAGCCCTCCTAATTATAATAAAATAATAAGAGAGTGAATCACATTTCTCATGACACTAGTAAACCAGATAAATATATCAAAAAGACAGACAAGGGGGGGCAGGCACTGACAATGTAAATATATTTTTGGTAAATACATCAAGTCTCAAAATATTAAAATCTCGGGGCGCCTGAGGGCTCAGTTGGTTAAGCAATTGCCTTCAGCTCAGGTCATGATCCTGAAGTCCCTGGATTGAGTACCGCATCAGGCTCCCTGCTTATTGAGAGTCTGCTTCTCCCTCTGACCCTCCCCCTTCTCAAGCTCGCTCTCTCATTCTCTCTCTCAAATAAAAAAAAATCTTAAAAAAATTAAAATCTCTATCTGAAAGTATCAGAAGTCCTGTCACAGAACAAGGAAAGTTTTGTTATAAAAAATGGATGTGGCCTAAATGACCACTAGTTCAGAACTCGTGGTCCATTGGCCACGATGAGACCACGTGGTTGGTCTCATGTTGGCCCATGAGAGCAGGCCCCTTGACCCCCTCACCAACTGGTTTGATCACTGAGATTTATAAATCTCAGCAGATCTGAGGCTCTTTCGGGTCTACTAACACTGAAACCTTGGAGTGGTTTGAAAAGAAAAGAATTACTAAAACCATGAGAGAGACAAGTCTGGAAGAAATGAATGTAGGAAAAATTTAACCATTTTAGATAAGTGATATTCACTCTTGTAAGATGGTATTCATCTAAGTATATTGCTCGGTGTTCCCTCTCCTGGCATGTTTGCCTCTCTTAGCAATTCTGCAAATGTGGCAGTCACATGTGGTCCCCTTGCCAGAAATAGCCCCACGGCTTGTTCACACAACCGAGAGACTCAAATGTCATTTCCCCCTGGAAAGCTTTCCCTAGCTACATTTCAAACCTCTCATCCACACTCCCAATTTCCCTTCCCTGCACAAAGCCTTAAACTCAACTGGAGCTCACACTTTCTCCCCACATTACCTTCCCCTCCACCACCAGAGATCTGCTTCAATCCCCCCCTTCCATCTGGTTCCGGCATACCCTTTTAAATTCACTCAATAATCACAGAATGCCTACTGAATGCTATGTACTACTCTGGTCTCTTGAAGGTATAGACAATCTATTCCCCTTAATGGGCAAAGGCAATGAATTTTAGAAAGAACTAAATTATACAGTAAACATTAAGAGGTCATAAGTAGAACAAGAGAGAGGAATGAGCAGTGCCAGGGGTTGCAATTTTTTTTTAAAGATTTTACCCAGAGATAGATAGATAGATAGATAAAGTGAGTGGGGAGGGGCAGAGGGAGATGGAAAGAATTTCCAAGCAGACTTCCTGCTGAGTCCAGAGCTTGATGTGGGGCTCTATCTCACGACCCCGAGATCATGACTTGAGCTGAAACCAAGAGTCGGATGCTCAACTAACTGAGCTACCCAGGCACCCCCAGAGGTTGCAATTTTCAAGTTAGGTTACAGAAGGCCTCACTGAGGAGGTGACATTTAAGAAAGACTCAAACTGAAGAGAAAAGAAGCCATGTATGCACTTTGGAAAAGTGTGTTATTGGCAGAGAGCACAGCCACTGCAGTCACCCTCAGGTGGGATCATTCTGAGGGTGTTTCAAGAAGCCCGGGAAGGTCAGTGTGGTGAGAGTACAGTGAATGAGCAGGAAAATTAGTAGGAGGTGGATTCAGAGGTAATTTGTCTTGCTGTTACTGATTTATAGGCCAAAACCTCCTGGATCTGGTCAAAATTAGACCTTCAAGGAACCCTTCTGTCTTGTTCACTGCTACCTCCCCACTGCCAAGTACAGAGCCTGACACAGAACAGAGAGCCAACAAATGTGGTGAATGAACAATACAAAGACCATTTATTTATTGAGTGGTTACTATGGGCTATACTTGGGGCTAAGCTTTGTTTCTCCACTTTCCTCAGCCCTAGCCCTGAGGAGGAGGGGAAATGGCCCCTGAAGTCTCATCCCAGTGAGCCATGGGGAAAGGGAAAAGGGTGTTGCAAATGATGGCATTTTAGACACTATCCTCATAGGATGGACTTACTCTGTGAGGAGACTGCTCTTACGATCAATGAACTTGAGAGCTTCTGCCAGTGTCAACTCCAGGAAAAAACCATATCCAAGGGCCACATAGATTCGTGAAGTGTCTGAGCTGAGGAAACAATCATTAGAGGAAGTGGGGGAAGTCCTTATCACTGTTTAGCATACCATATAGCCTACTAAAGATTTTTTTTTTCAGTCCACTCCTCCCACCTTACCCAAACTGGAGCTCTGGGAGGGCGGGGATTTTGTCCTATTTGATTCACTGTCATATCCCCAGCACCCAGGGCAACGTCTGGTACACAGCAAGTACTCAAAAAAATATTTGTTGAATGAAGGAAGGGGGAAGCTGAGCCCTGTGGGCTCAGAGGGGCAGGTAGACACTCACACAACTGTGTCAACGAAGAAGTTACAGCCCAAATCCACCTGCATATATAACTCCGAGTGCTTAGCTTCCTGTGAGGCCAGGGAAAAAGAGGTAGGGGTCAGTGGTCAACTTTCAGGTCAGCTGACAGCTTTTGGTCTGGGGTCTCTCCTCCCATCCCCCTCCCTTGCCCACACACACCAAAATGGTATCTAATCTTGGTGTTTTTACCTGAAGTCGCTCAATGACATTTCTCAGTTGAAGGTATTTGGCCAGCTGCTCATATACCTTGTCGCGATGGTCCAGCACTTTTCTGATGGGGCAAGAGGACAACAGTGACCAAAGGGAAACCCTGGCCCTTTCAGAATACCTCAATTTATCACCAAGACCCTCATGTTGCCATGCTCTAAAGAAGCATTTTAGTGCAGAAGTTAAGATTTGAATTGTGGGTCAGAATGCCTGGGTTTGAACCCAGGCTCCCCTTTTTTACTAGTTGTGTGACTTTGGCAATTAAATAACCTCTTTAGGATTCAATTTCCCTATCTATAGGAAAGGGATCACAAGTATTACCTCAGAGGCATTAGGAGAATTAAACGAGTGTTTACTACAAAGTACTTATAGGAGTGCCTAACCAAATAGTAAGCTCTATGTATGTATTAGCTACTATTTATTAGTTCTATTATCACACTCTACTCCCAATACCTCCCTCCAATCAGAATGTCCATTCTAAAAAAGAAAAAAAAAAGTGTCCCATTCTCACTGTAAAAAAAAAAAAATCTTCCATCCCTTTTAGGATGTTCATTATCCTACTTTTGGACACTCTACTTCTTACTCAGATTAATAATGATAGTAATAATTTTCATACACACTGAGCCCGTAGTATCCATGTTAAATCCTTTACAGGCACTGAACACATTAAAAACTCAAAACCATCCCATCAAGAAGGTTCCATCAATTTTCCCATTTCACAGATAAGAAAAGTGAGGCAATGAAAGGCGAGTCAGGGTACAACGTCTTCACACGGATGGCGAAATGGCCATGGATTCGAACCTGAGAACTCCCGCTTTGGACTCTAGCTCAACCTGTAAGTGATATGGGAGGCCGCTCTTGAGCGGACGCACCCTCTACTAAGACCGCCACCTCCCAGCCCAAGTCGCACCCCGGATGTCGCCCCTCCTTCTCGCCGGATCCGCGCACGGGGCCGGACGCCAAACGCCTCCCCCACCAATCAGAAGGCCTGGCCCTGACTTCGAACGCCCCGCCCCCCACGTGGAACGTTCCACACGCCAGGCCCTCCACGCTGTCACTCACCGCAGGTCCCGCTGTAGCACGTCACAGATGAAGGCCTCGTAGCGCAGCACTTTCTCCCCCGTGGCTTCCAGCGCCCGCCGTTTAGGGGGCGTCGCCATGATGGGCTCCTGAGGAATCGGGAGGGGGTAGACCACGTTGACCACTCTGTGCCTCCGACACAGTACATCTGCACCCTCTCAACAGCGGGAGTGGGCTCGTCTGGCTCCTGCCAGGGGGTTCTGCCTTCTGCCCCTCCCAACACTGGAACTCGGCCACCCAGGGACACCCAAACGCGGCCCTCACCTTAGAGCCGCCGGCAATAAGAACCTTTTCTATAAACCGTGGCTTCCGGGTGGCGCGGGAGAATGACGTATGACAAGGGCGCTGGCCAACCAAATAGCCAGGTGGGGAAGGCGGTTCTAAAGGGCTGAACGCGGAGGAGAGAAGGGCGGGGCTTCAGGGAATCCGAAGAGAGTACGCGCGACCGCAGAGCGTGGGAACAGGGAGACGTGCAGAGCCTCTGGGGAGTAAGTGGCTCGCGGGGACGGACTTTATTGGGATCTGGCAGGTTTTGGGTGAGGCGGGTCGCGCAGGTAGAGGTAAAGAAAGTAAATCGTTTAGTATTTAAAAGTCAGAGCTTTGAAAGCAGACGGGCAAAAATTGATTATGGTTCTGGTTTGTAAAAGGGAGTGTACCTCCCTGTGAACTATCGCTGTGATTTTGATTTTTCAGGCGGGAGATTTGGGTTTGACTCCCGGTAATAGGAATGAATGTGAGCATTAAAAAAAAAAAAAATTTAAACGGAGACAGATTTTCTGAAACTCGTCTTCGATAACTCCAGTTTTGCAGTTTGCAATCCATAACTAAGTTTCAAGCAGATACCGACAATGCACTATGTCTATTACCTCGTTTAAGAAAGGCGGCGACTGGAGGGTCGCTGAAGTCCTCTGCTCAAGATCGCTCAAGTCCTCTGCTCAAGTGCTCTGTTCTGTAGTTAGAAATAGTTCCTATGTCATTACTTAAATATGTAGACTTTTTATTTATTTGTACGCACTCAAGTTAATGAATTTATTTTCCCATGTTAGATTTTCAAATAATAGCATCAAACCCAGGAAGTGGAGGCTGAGTCTGAAGGGAGAACCCAGATGGCCAGATCCCTCAAATGCTGTTCCACGTATAGGGCCTAGAGAACACCTTTCTACCAGGGAAGTCTTCTCAGATAATTTGTGTGTTTCCCATATAAAATCAAGTTTTTCTTCCAAATGCTCAAAACCTAAGCAAGTCAAGCTTTTCTTTGCCCTTAGAACAAGATGCTTGTAAAGGAAACGTGATTTTTTTAAATGTGGTTTTTTTTTTTTTTAATCTCATGTTTCAGGGGCGTCTGGAGGGCTCAGTGGGTTAAGCCTCTGCCTTTGGCTCAAGTCATGAGCTCAAGGTCCTGGGATTGAGCCCTGCATCGGGCTCTCTGCTCAGTAGGGAGCTTGCCAACACCCCCCCCCGCCCCGCCCCAACCCTCTCTGCCTGCCTCTCTGCCTACTTGTGGTCTCTCTCTCTGTGTCAAATAAATAAATAAAATCTTTTAAAAAATCTTCTCATGTTTCATATAGTTAGAATTACATTTGGTATGACCAAAACAGACACCAGGTAGGTAGACAAGTATTATTGAGTTAATCTATACCATTTTCCTGTGGGGAAAAAAGAGTGTTATGTTTATTATCTTTATTTAACACAAAAGAACACAGAATTCTGATGAGCTGGAGATGAGTCCGTGCAAGCCTATTAACTTATATTTCACAACAACATTTTTAACTTTTTTTTTTTTAAAGATTCTATTTATTTAAGAGAGAGAGGGAGGGAGACATAGAGAGAGAGCACCAGCAGGGGGAGGTGCAGAGGGAGAAGCAGACTCTCAGCTGAGCAGGGAGCCCAACTTGGGCTCATGACCTGGGAGTCATGACCCTGGGATCATGACCTGAGCTCAAGGCAGATGCTGAACCACCTAGGTGCCCTCATTTTTTACCTTGTAAAACCATGTACCCAACTTTATTTTTACATTTTAAAACTACAGAGAAGTTGGCAGTGCATAGAGCCTGCATTTAGACTCAACAAATGTTAATATTTGACTGCATTTGCTTTCTCTCTTTGTGAGCCACATGATAATTGACATGGCTGCATCACATTCCATGTTTTGGATGGCCTCAGATTTTTGAGCCACTCCTCTGTTATTGGATGTTTGGATGTGTCCCAATTTTTTTCATTGTTATAATCCAGGATGGAGTAACAGTCTTTGCTTTCAGATTTTTGTGTACCACCGTGATTATTTCCTTGTAATAAATTTCTAGACATAGAATTATTGATCTAAAGGAGGTCACTGCATTGACAATCAAGCATTAACAATGATACACATATTCCCAATAACAAACTTTCTCATCTAAGCTCTGCATCGAGGGTTTCTGACCCTTTTTTTTACAGCCTGAAATCTAAGAACATGGTTTTCCCTATTTTAAATGCTTGAAAAAGTAAAAAGAAGAATATTTTGTGATGTTTGAAGAGTACATAAAGTTCAGACTTTAGTGTCAAATAGTAAAGTTTTATTGGAACACAGCTATACTCAATTGCTTATTTATTGTCTGTGGATGCTTTCGTGCTTGTTACTGGCAAAGTAGCTGCCAAAGAGACCAGATAGCCTGAAGATCCTGAAGTATTTACTATCTGGGCTTTAATAGGAGAGGTTTGCCAGCCCCAATCATGTCATATCTGTACAACTCTGCCAGTCACCAATACATACGTTGGTGCTCTAAGCATGTGGGCCTTCCAAGCTTCCACTGGTGACTTCTTACCTGGCTCATGGGTGGGCGTTTCCAGCCTGGTGCTTCTGGGAGAGGTGAGGCAGACCGTGTCAGACCATGTCTCTCATCTCCATTTGTATTTTCTCTCCCTCCCAGCCAGCTTCCTACCCAAAGGGAAGGAAGAGCAAGAAATGACTGAGGCCCAGCTGAGTTAGAGCTTATGTATTCATTTACTCCCTATTTTATTTTCCACTGGATACTTGGAACCTGGTAAGAATACATCTCATAAAATTGAAAAATAAAGGGAGGATCACAAAAAACACAAACAGATAGAAAATTGACATCAAGGAAAATTGGGATGTTGGTATGAAATTCACTTGTGTGCTTGTGAATTTGTCTCTGATCTTTCTACAACAATAGCAAAAGGGGAAATGGAGTCATTTACATGATTTGTATCGTCCACGAGGAAAACATGCCAGTTCATCAGCAGAAGGAAATATTTCATGCCATTCTCCAGGAAACAATAAAATTAGAACTCTCCCTTACTTCCTACACTAAAATAAATGCCAGGTGGATTAAAGATTTAAATATAAAAATGGAACCATCAGTGCGTGAGAAGGAAAAAATGGGAAAGTATTTATTATCTTAGACTGAAATCCTTTGTAGTGATGCCATAAAATTCTGAAGTCGTGAAAGTATCAATACACTGTGTTCATAAAATTACTGGATGCTCAATTAACCTTAAAAACCTTAAAGCCAAACGGCAAGTTGCAAAGAAAAATTTGCAACAGATGCAATCAATAACGTGCTCCTGCAAATCAATATAAAAGCCCAGCAGTTTAAAAGAAACAGGACAGAGACAATTCATAGATATGCAGATCACTTCTAAATATGTGACAATATGTTCATCCTCGGTCATAGTGAAATGCCAAAGAAAACCTGTGAAATGCTGTTTTTCATGTATCAAGTTGGAAAAGACCAGAAGGATATGTAATACACTGTTGGTGTCACAGGAAGAAGATACTGACATGGAATTAGAAGTGCAGGTGTATTGGGCACCTGTGAAAGCAAAGTGGGGAAGCAGGATTGAGCAGTGGGAGCTTCAGACCATGATGTCAACCTGACAGACTTGCCGCTAGCCCAACATAGAGCTCCAGAGCAAAGATTCACTGTTAGAGGAGTCCCACCTCGCCCTTTGAACCCCCTCATTGCTCAGTCATAGGCTGGAGACAGCCCTGAGAATAGCAGGCCCTTAGTGCTAAAGCTGAGATGAAGCCCAGCAGAGCTAACTGGAGTCTCTCCAGTAACCACACTTCTTACAGTCCTTTCTAGAAGAGGAATCTGAGAGGCTCATCTCCATTTGGCTGGAGTTGACAGGTATGAGGGGAAGCCAATACTGGGGAGAAAATACAGAAGTATCTTTTTTAATCGTAGTTTTTAATTTTTATGTATTATTTTAAGTAGGCTCCATGCCCAGCTTGGAGCCCATGGCGGGACTTGAACTCACGATCCTGAGATCAAGACCTGGGCTGAAATCAAGAGTAGGATGCTTAACCGACTGAGCCACCCAGGTGCCCCTAAAAATAATGAACGTTTGATTTTATAAAGTAAAATATTTCGGATTACTGCCAAACCACCTTTGAAAACAAATTTGTTTATGGATGATACGAAAGGATTATTTAGAATCACAGGCATATAGTGCAATGATGATTGTGTATAATATATAGTAGAAATATATGCTTTCTGAACTATTATTAATTAGTCTGCTGAATTTATGCTAATCAGACTAAATTATGACTATCTTTATAACTTGATTCTAATAGATAATGGGCATAATTTAGTCAGATACTATATAGAATGTTAGTAATGAAGCCATATATTTAATGTATGGAATTAAATATTCTAACCAATCCTCTGTGGTCTTTTTTCTGTAAAAGGATGAGAGAATAAATATTTTAGGCTTTGCAAACCATTAAAAGACATCAGGTAATGGAATGGATAAAAAAAGCAAGACCCATCATTTCAGACCAAAGACATCTGCACATGGGAAGTGAGGGGATGGAGAAACATCGCTCATGCAAATGGATGTCAAAAAAAGCAGGGGATGCATCTGGGTGGCTCAGTCAGTTAAACATCTGCCTTCAGTTCAGGGTTCTGGGATTGAGCCCCACACTGGGCTCCCTTCTTCCTCCTCTGTTTCTCCCCATGCTCATGTTCTCTCTCTCTCTCCCTCCCTCCTCTCTCAAGTAAATAAATAAAATCCTTATTTTTTATTATTTTTAAATTTATTTTTATTATGTTATATTAGGCACCATAGAGTACATCATTGGTTTTTTTTAAGATTTTTTATTTATTTATTTATTTATTTTTTAAAGATTTTATTTATTTATTTGAGAGAGAGACAGTGAGAGAAAGCATGAGCAAGGAGAAGGTCAGAGGGAGAAGCGGACTCCCTGTGGAGCTGGGAGCCCGATGCGGGACTCGATCCTGGGACTCTGGGATCATGACCTGAGCCGAAGGCAGTCGTCCAACCAACTGAGCCACCCAGGCGTCCCGATTTTTTATTTATTTTTTAATAAATATATAATGTATTATTAGCCCCAGGGGGACAGGTCTGTGAATCGCCAGGTTTACACACTTCACAGCACTCACCATAGCACATACCCTCCCCAATGTCCATAACCTCACCACCCTCTCCAGACCTCCCTCCCCCCAGAAACTCTGAGTTTGTTCCATGAGATTAAGGTTTGTCTCCCTCCCGATCCCATCTTGTTTCATTTATTCTTTTCCAACCCCCCAAACCCCCCACGTTGCATCTCCACTTCCTCATATCAGGGAGATCATATGATAGTTGTCTTTCTCCGATTGACTTTCGCTAAGCATAAATACCCTCTAGTTCCATCCATATCATCGCAAATGGCACGTTTTCACTTCTTTTGATGTCTGCATAGTATTCCATTGTATATATTATACCACACCTTCTTTATCTATTCATCTGTTGATGGACATCTAGGTTCTTTCCATAGGTTGGCTATTGTGGACATTGCTACTATAAACATTTGGGTGTGCGTGCCCCTTTGGATCACTACGTTTGTATCTTTAGGGTAAATACCCAGTAATGCAGTTGCTGGGTTGTTAGGTAGCTCTATTTTCAGCTTTTTGATGAATCTCCATGCTGTTTTCCAGAGTGGTTGCACCAGCTTGCATTCTCACCAATAGTGTGGGTTGTGGGTTCCCCTTTCTCTGCATCCTCACCAGCATCTGTCATTTCCTGACGTGTGAATTTTAGCCATTCTGACTGGTGTGAGGTGGGATCTCATTGTGGTTTTGATTTGTATTTCCCTGATGCCGAGTAGTGTGGAGCACTTTTTCATGTGTCTGTTGGCCATCTGGATGTCTTCTTTGCAGAAATGTCTGTTCATGTCCTCTGTCCATTTCTTGATTGGATTATTTATTCTTTGGGTTTTGAGTTTGCTAAGCTCTTTATAGATTTTGGATACTAGCCCTTTATCTGATATGTCGTTTGCAAATATCTTCTCCCATTCTGTCAGTTGTCTTTTGGTTTTCTTAACTGTTTCCTTTGCTGTGCAAGCTTTTGATCTTGATGAAGTCCCAATAGTTCATTTTTGCCCTTGCTTCCTTTGCCTTTGGTGATGTTCCTAGGAAGAAGTTGCTGTGGCTGAGGTCGAAGAGGTTGCTGCCTGTGTTCTCCTTAAGGATTTTGATGGATTCCTTTCCCATATTGAAGTACATCATTAGTTTTTGATGTGGTGTTCCATGATTCATTGTTTGCATATAACACCTAATGCTCCAGGCAATACATGCTCACTTTAATACCTGTCACCGGGGTAACCACTTTCCCCAGCCCCCTCCCCTCTAAAACCCTCAGTTTGTTTCTCAGAGTCCATAGTCTCTCATGGTTCATCTGTCCCTCCGATTCCCTCCCCCTTCATTTTCCCTTTCCTTCTCCTAATGTCCTCCATGCTATTCCTTATGTTCCACAAATGAAAACAAGTTCCAAAAGAAAGCTGGGGTTGCAATCCTTACTTTGGACAAAATAGACTTTTTAAAAAGACTCAACAAGAGACAAAGAAGGACACTTTATACTTAATAAGGGGACAATCCAACAAGAAGATATAACTATTACAAATATTTATGCACCCAACCTGGGAGCACCCAAATACATAAAACAGTTAATAACAAAAGTAAAGGAACTAATCAACCATAATACAATAATAGTAGAGTATCTTAACATCCCACTTATATCAATGGACAGATCATCCAAACAGAAAATAAAAAAAGGAAACAATGACTTTGAGTGACACACTCAGGTGGATATAACAGGTACATTCAGAACATTCCATTCTAAAACAGCAGAATACACATTCTTTTCAAATGTACATGGAACATTTCCCAGAATAGATCACATATCAGCCCACAAAACCAGTCTTAACATTTTTCTAGATATGTCTCCTAAAACAAGGGAAATAAAAGCAAAAATAAACTATTAGGACTACATCAAACAAAAAACATCCATACAGCAAAGGAAATAACCAATAAAACTAAAAGACAACCCACTGAATGGGAGGAAATACTTGCAAATGATTTGATAATCAGTTAGTATTTAAAATATATAATGATTTATAAAACTCCACACCAAAAAACCCCACCAAATAATCCAATTAAAAATAAGCAGAAGAGATGAACAGACATTTCTCCAAAGAAGACATATAAATGGCCAACAGACACATGAAAAGATGCTCAACATCACTTACTAGTAGGTAAATGCAAATCAAAACTACAATATCACCGCATCCCTGTCAGAATGACTCAAATCAACACAAGAAACAAGTGTTGGCAGGGATGTGGAGGAAAATGAACGCACACTGTAGGTGGGAATGCAATTCTGATGCAGTCACTGTGGCAAACAGTATGGAGGTTCGTCAAAATTAAAAATTTTTTTAAAAATTAAAATTTAAAATAGAACTACTCTATGATCCAGTAATCAGCCTACTGGGTATTTACCTAAAAGATACAAAAACACTAATTCAAAGGGATGTATGCGTTCCTAAATTTATTGCAGCATTATTTATAATAACCAAACTATGGAAGCAGCCCAAGTGTCCACAGATAGAGGAATGGATAAAGTGGTATACACACACACACACACACACACACACACTCATGTGCGCACATGCACACACACACACAATGGAATAGTATTCAGCCATAAAAAGAATGAACTCTTGCCATTTACAATGACGTGGATGGAGCTAGAGAGTATAATGCTAAGGGAAATAAGTCAGTCAGAGAAAGACAAATATGATTTCACTCCCATGTGGAATTTAGGAAAAAAACAAATGAACAAAGGAAAGAAACAAAAGACAAACCAAGAACCAGTCTCTTAATTATAGAGAACAAACTGATGGTTACCAGAGGGGAGGTAGGTGGGGGAATGGGTGACATAGGTGAAGGGGATTAAGAGTACACTTAAACTGATATGCATTGAGTAAATATGGAAGTATTGAATCACCATATTGTACACCTAAAACATAACACTATATGTTTACTACACTTAAATTAAGGTAAAAAATATAAACAAGTATCAATGTGAATCATGATGTCTTTTATGGTTAAAAAGTAGTTATTTCCTAGCTCTGTTTATGGAAAAGACTTAGAAGCAATGGTCAATGCAGTGGCCTTGAGCATTCCCAGTATCTGGATGGGAGCCTATATATACCATTACTCACTAAAAGCAATCAGGGAGTGATTTTATGACTGTAAAAGGAAGTGTATAAAATTGTATCGGACCATCATGTTATTCCAGCTGGCTAGGAAGCTTTCAAAGACTACTATTGTCATGTCAAAATAACTCAGAAACCAACTGAAGAAGCTTCCACTGGTGAAAGATGGGACAATTTGAGCATCATTAGGGATAACTGCAATGGTTCAAAGCACATTAAATATGTTTAAATCCAGGAGTTCATATTGATATAAAAACAACTCCTATGTCACATTTAGAAATGCTTATAAACCATTTCATTAATTTAAAATTTGCTTAAATACAGGGAAAGAATCAAACATTTATTCTGCTTTTTTGTATCATTTTTGATCAAAGCTAGCAGTTGATGAGAGAAAGCCTTTCTTCATAAAAGTACTTTTATAACAAGTGAAGAAGAGTGATAGAATACCATTATTTTGTAAACCATTGTGAGTTAATGTTATTAGGCAATAACCACCAATTACTAATAAAATCACCAAAAAATGACAGACAGGGGAGCCTGGGTGGCTCAGTGGGTTAAAGCCTCTGCTTTCGGCTCAGGTCATGATCCTAGGGTCCTGGGATCGAGCCCCGCATCGGGCTCTCTGCTCGGTGGGGAGCCTGCTTCCTCCTCTCTCTCTGCCTGCCTCTCTGCCTACTTGTGATCTCTCTCTGTCGAATAAATAAAATCTTTAAAAAAAAAAATGACAGACAGCCTAACATCCCAACCTGAAGAAAGCACATTGGTCACACCACCTCTGAAGCATAAATGACATAAATGACAGAAAATTGAATCAGAATCTTATCAATAGATCTACCCACCAATTGACCAGAAATGTAGAAAACAGAGGAACATATAAACTAATACTGTGGGGTGCGTTTGGAAATCCATTCCAAATACATTCATTGAAGGTCTTCAAAACTATCTCTTTTCATCAACAAATACATACAAGGAGGGATAAAAGAGGTGGATAAGGAGTACATAAATTAAGAAATTTAAGAAATATATCACCTAACTATAACATGTGAGACTTATTTGCATCATGATTCAAACCATTCATTTAAAAATGTATAATACAAATGGGGACATTTGAACACTAGACACTTGCTGATAATCTGGGATTATAAATTTTTTAGGTGTGGTAATGATATTATTTTCAAAGGTGCCCTTATTTGGAGGAGTAACATAAAACATAACTAAGAAGAAAGTATAGGGTGTCTGGAATTTGCTTTGAAATAATCCAGGGGAAAGAGGGCAGGGATATAGGAAAAAAAGTTCATACCTTGTATTCGGCTGTTATGTTTCCAGTCATAACAGTTTCCTCTCCTTTTTAATGAAATTGATTTTGTAAAGAATTCTGGTTATCAGGTCTAGTAGAATGTCCCATAACCTGGATTCAACTGACTTTTTTCATCATGGAGTCTTTGAATTTGTTTTTCCATTCTCGGTATTTCTTGTAAATGTGACCTAGCTCTGGATGCTAGATTAAATTTAAATTAATTTTTTTTTTATCACGCTTCATGTGTGGTATCGTGGGCTTCCTATTGTCTTGTATTCTTGTTGATAGACATAATGTCTGTTACCCCATCTTTAGTGATGCTATGATGTTAATGTAGATTCAATGATATCAGCTAAGTTTTGAATTAATGTGAAATTGTTTACAATATTCTATACATCTTTTTTTTAAAAGATTTTATTTATTTATTTGACAGAGAGAGAGATCGCAAGTAGGTGGAGAGCCAGGCAGGGGGCGGGGGGAAGCAGGCTCCCTGCTGAGCAAAGAGCCCCATGGGGCTCGATTCCAGGACCTTGAGGTCATGACATGAGCCGAAGGTAGATGCTTTAACCCACTGAGCCACCTGCGCACCTCTCTATACATCTTTTAAAGTAAATGTTACATGTAGTTATTTCTCCCTTTTCATTTTATTTTCAGGTTGATTTTCCTCTCCCTTTGTTCAGAACGAGCTCATTTTTCTTTAAATTTTTTTTTAATGAGGGATAATCTCAAATATACATCAAAGTGGAGAAAATAGTACAATAACTCTGTCTTGCACTTACTGTTCAACTTCAACAAGTTTCAACCTTTTGCCAGTCTTTGAACTGAAATTTTTTAAAATCCCTCTCTCTCTCTGTCTCTCTCTGTCAAATAAATAAATTAAATCTTAAAAAAGAAAGAAAGAAAGAAAAGGAGGGGGTACCTGGGGGGCTCATTCGGTTGGGCTGGGCGTCTACCTTTGGCTTGGGTCGTGATGCCAGTGTCCTGGGACTGAGCCTCACACCAGGCTCCTTCCTTGGTGGGGAGCCTGTTTCTCCCTCTCTCTCTGCCTGCCACTCCTCCTGTTTGTGCTCTCTCTCTCTCTCTCAGTCTCTCTCTGTACCAAGTAAGTAAATAAAATACTTTTTAAAAAAAGATAAAAATTCTTTAATTTGGAATCATTTTAGATTTCCAAAAAAGGTGCAAAGATAATAGGAAGTGTTTCCGTGTATCCCTTACCCAATTTCTCTCATTATTAAGATCTTGCATTTCCATGGTATTTTTCCAAAAATGAAATAATTATTCAACGGATGAAGGATAAAGAAGATGTGATACACCCCCCCACACAATGGAATATTATTCAGCCATCAGAAAGGATGAATACTTACCATTTACACTGATGTGGATGGAATTAGAGGGTATTATGCTGTAAGTGAAATAAGTCAGTCAGAGAAAGACAATTATCATATGGTTTTA
Source organism: Mustela nigripes (assembly GCF_022355385.1). Classification (NCBI taxonomy): domain Eukaryota; kingdom Metazoa; phylum Chordata; class Mammalia; order Carnivora; family Mustelidae; genus Mustela; species Mustela nigripes. Next base: position 82,673,834 of record NC_081575.1, on the reverse strand, counting down.
TTCATATGTGGAATATAAGAAACAGGGCAGAGGACTGTAGGGGAAGGGAGGGAGAACTAAATGGGAGGTCATCAGAGAGGGACTCAAACCATAAGAGACTCTTAACTCTAGGAAACAAACAGGGTTGTTGGAGGGGAGGGGGGAACTGGGTGATGGTTATTAAGGAGAGCACATGATGGGATGAGCACTGGGTGTTATATGCAACTGATAAATTATTGAACACTATATCTGAAACTAATGATGTACTATAAGTTGGCTAATTGAATTTAAAACGAAACAAAACAAAAGCAAATAAACCCAAACTGATACACTGCTAGTAACAAAACTCAAAACTTTATTTGGATTTCACCAGTTTTTTCCACTGATGTTCTTTTTCTGTTCTAGAATCCAGTCCAGGTACCATACAGGATTTAGTTGTCATGTCTCCTCAGTCTCCTGTGGTCTGTGACAGATTCTCACTCCCTCCTTGTCTTTCATGATCTTGACAGCCTTGTGAAGTACTGGCCAGATGTCCTGTAGAATGTCCCCCAATCTGGGTATGTCTGACGTTTTTCTCTTGATTAGACTAGATTATGAGTATGAGGAAAGGGATAACAGTAAGAAGGTGTTTTGTGGGTTTTATGGGTTGTTTGGGTTTGTTTTTAGAAGTTTTATTTATTTATTTGATACAACAAAAGAGCAGGAGAGTGCCAGCAGTTGGAGCAGCAGAGGAAGAAGGAGAAGCAGGCCACCCACCGCAGAGAAGGGAGCCCCATGTGGGACTCGCTCCCGGTACCCAGGGATCACGCCTGGAGCAGAAGGCAGTCGTTTAACCAACTGAGCCACCCAGGAGCCCCAGTAGAGGATATTTTTTGCATGGTGACTCTTTAGACAGTTAATGTCCTGCCCCCCGCCTTCATCTTTAAAGGAGACTCAAGTTCTGTCCTGTGCAGATGGGAAGGGTCAAGAACTATCTGGCTCCAGCACCTCTCAGTTAGGGCAAGTCAAAGTAGACCAACATCAAAAAAATCTCTCCTGATATTTTGTAAAACCATTACATTCTAGTTCTTTCTAATGCTTTGCGGATTTAGTTTTGTTTTGTTTTTTGAGCAAATCAGGTCTCAATTTATAGTGCTCTGTGTGATGGTTATTTGTCTTTCTGCCCAGAAAGATATTTCTTTATCTTATCTGGCTCAGAATCAGTCCTGCCTCTCTGTACCGATACTCTTGGACGCCTCACTTCCTCAGCCTGCTTTGTTTTTCCAACAGAGTTTAACACCACCCAGCATATAATTTGCAATCAGTCCAATTTCTGCCGTCCACCAATAGAATGTAACTTCTCCACTTCTGCTCTGGTTTGTGATCATTCACTGATGAATCCTCAGTGCTATGTATCGAGATAGTTGAATGGATTTAATAAACGAGTGAGCCAGAGATAGAGGCCTAAACGCAGGCCGGCCGGGGCGGGGGGCGGGGCGCTGGGCGCTGAAACACAGGTGTTTTGCCAGCAGGAGGAGCTCCAGGGTATGTGCGTGGAATGGAACCTTTCATTAGCTAGCCCTTTGCGGTGCACAGCGGAATTCTAGCCAAATTCTAGCCAACGCTTCTCCAGCCCGTGCACCTGAAACCCCCGAGGATCTTTGTTTAGGATATTGCTCGTTTTTATTCAGGAGGTCTGGATTGGGACTCAAGATTCTTCATTTCTACCATGTTCCCAGGTCACGCTGTTGGTTCGCACAGCACACGTGGATTAGCAACACTGTACGACTATCTCCCAGGTGTATTAAGGAATAGTATCATCCCCAATAATTCCAAAACTTATTTTTTGTGTTATTTTTTTTTTCCAGAGAAGCGTAGTGCTTGGGAGAGTTTAGGCTTTGGAGCCCTATCGACCTGCATTCAAATCCCGACTCAGCCACTTTCCCACAGGTCATGTTAATAACCCTGTCTTAGGTTAATATCAACTCTGTGCCCAAGTTTCCCCAGCTATTACGTGGGAGAAATAATATGCAGTTGGCAGAATTAAGAGAGTTAAATGGACAAATGCAGGTTAGTTCTCAGAGGGATCTCTAGCACATAGCGAGGTAATGGCACTTTAAAATAATATGAATATAGTAGAGTACTTGACTTTTTTTCGACTTTTACAAACTGTTTATTTTCCATCAACGTTATTTCCATTTTGTTTGCGTTTGTGGAAGAGCAGCTTAAGACCACTCAGTGGTTGTTCCTACCCATTCAGTGGCCCGAGCAGTGGGCGCTCCAGTCTTCAGAGGGAACTGCTGAGCAGACACAGCGCACCTGCGCGACTTCAGACCAGTCTGCAACTTCAGGCTGAGTAGCCGTGAACTCAGGAGCTGGAGCCATCCATTCACCCTGGAGTTCTTCCTTGGTCACAGCCTTTTCAGCACCGGCCTGCTCTTCCTTTTCAGTCTCTTCAGGATCTCTGTAGAAGTAGAGATCAGGCATGGCCTCCCACGGGTGTTCATGGGAAATGGTGCCACACAGGTGCAGAACTTCCCTGGCCAGCATCCACCACATCAGACCCACAAAGCGAGCTCCCTTGTTGTTGCAAGGGATGACAATGTCCACATAGCGCAGAGGAGAGTCTGTGTTACACAGAGCAATGGTTGGCAGGTTACCATAAGACGCCTCTGTGAGAGGCTGGTGGTCAGCCCTGGGATCAGTAACCACGAGAAGTCTGGGCTCTCGGAAGGCTGCATGGATCTGGTTAGTGAATGTTCCAGGAGTGAAGCAGCCGGCAACAGGAGCGGCTCCAGTAGCAGCAGCAAATTTCAGCATAGCTCTCCGGCCAGTATTCCTGGAGTATTCTGTGAGAGGCTGGTGGTCAACCCTGGGAACAGTAATCACCAGAAGTCCAAGAGGTTGCATTACTACTGGCTGATGATTGGTGGCAAAACAAGAGGACAGATACTACCACCTGATCAAGGTGGGGGGGGCATGGGGAGGGGTATGAGGTTGACCTGACAGCTATATATTCTTTTTTTTTATTATTATTAAAGCATTTTAATTTTTTTAAATTTATTTTTTATTTATTTTCAGCATAACAGTATTCATTATTTTTTCACCACACCCAGTGCTCCATGCAGTCCGTGCCCTCTATAATACCCAGCACCTGGTACCCCAACCTCCCACCCCTCCCACTTCAAACGCCTCAGATTGTTTTTCAGAGTCCATAGTCTTTAATCTGGAACTGTTAATCTCTTCCTCATGGACAGCAAGACTCAGAGTCCTCTTTTCTGATGCTGGGTGAGACATGACTACCCTGAATTCTTTTTTTTAATTAAAAAAATGTTAAGTTAATTTTTAATTTTTAAAAAGATTTTATTTATTTGTCAGAGAGAGAGAGAGAGTGCACAAGCAGGGAGAACAGCAGCAGAGGGAGAAGCAGGCTCCCCGCTGTGCAAGGAGCCCAATGTGGGGATCGATCCCTTAGCCGACTGAGCCACCCAGAGGTCCATGGTTAATTTTTTAGTTGGGGGGGAGGGAGAGGAAGAGAGAGAGAAGCCTACCAACCTGAGAGCATGACCTGAGCCAAAATCAAGAGCTGAGCCACCCAGGCATCCCTCCACTGTCCTGAATTCTTATGACAGCAGTGTGTGACTGTGTAGGGAGAAAGGAAGAGCTCAAAATTAGAGTGTGGCAGCATCCAGGCTTATGACTGTGAAATGTGGGAAACCTGGGTTCTCTTGGCTCCACTGTCTCAGCAGCCCATCTCCTGAAAAAGACACAGGGGAGGAAATAATGATGTCTGGGTTGATGAAAAATCTGTGGCAAGTGAATAAGAATTTTATCTCTCTCCAAAAGGTAGACATCAGGTAGACATTTATCTTTTGCCTGGCTGGGAGTTTCCTGAAACTGAATTCCTGACCATGTTTTGCCAGGTCTCTGGGCTTCTTGTGGGTAGGGAGGGACTACAAAGAAATGTTCCCATTTTTTCTCCTGAAAGAGCAGGACATCAACCATGCAAGCTCAGCTTAATCTCAGTGAGAGACCTATTTATGTTCTTTAAATTTAACACTTTCGTATGGGCTCTTAATCGATTTCTCTCTACTGGCGATTTCTGAGAAAAATTTCTTTTTGTTAACCTCAGTCTCAACTGTCATAGAGTCATTGTTAGTAAATTACCTAAAATGTCTCCACCTTATCCCTGTCATTGCCAATATGCCCATACAGCCTAGGTTCTCCAAGTCGGCCTTTGCTCATGATTGTATCCCCCCCCCCCCAATATAGGTTCTGTATTCTGAATTTGGAAGAAATCTATATTGGCCACACTGACTTTTTTTTTGTGCATGACATCCCCATGACTTACTTATTTTATAACTGTAAGTTTATACCTTTTGACCCCTGCACTGACTTTTGAGTCTTCATCCTGGCATTTCTTTTTCCATGTTTTAAATGTTTGTCAGGTTTGTTTAAGATTGAGGCTCTACTTAAGCACCCGGGGTCAACCTCTCAGCAGGACTTATTTAGAAACCAGCCATGCAACGACCTGAACATGGTTAAGAATCACATGCAGTGATTCTTGGTCCTTTGCATTAAGAGAATCCTGGAAAGGCCCTGAATTAGAAAAATTCATCTTTGGCTGCTCCCCCCCACCCCTGCCCCCGTCAAAATCCAGGTGCTTATTCCTGGAGCCTGTGAATGTTACCTTAGATAGCAAAAGAAAGAAAGAGAGAGAGAAAGAAAGATAGAAGGAAAGGAAGGAAGGAAGGAAGGAGAAAAGAAAGAAAAGACTTCGGAGATGTGATTAAGTTAAGAATCTTGGGATGGAGAGAATATACTGGATTATCCCCGTGCACCCTAAATGTAATGACCAATGCCTTTATATGAGGGAAGGTGAGGGAGATTTAACTACAGAAGAGGTGAAGGTGACGTGATGACAGAAGCAGGCATTGAAGAGGGAGGATGGGTCTGCAAGCCAAGGTACACAGGCAGCCACTACAAGCTGGAAAAGGTAAGAAAACGGGTTCTCCCCTCAGAACCTCCAGAAAGAATGAGCCATGCCAAAACCTTGATTTTAGCCCCAGTCAAACCAACTTCAGACTACTGACCTCCACAACTGTAAGGTAATCAATTTGTGTTGTTTTAAGCCACTAAGTTTGTGGTAATTTGTGAAAGAGGCAACAGGAAACTAATACACCTTCTAAGAACTGGGGAAGTCATTTAAGCACTGGAATTCACTCAGGAGAAACCAGGAAATATACTATGAATCTTATAAACTTAGCTTAAAACACATTTTTACTGAAAATTCACATATGTAGTTCCATTAATTTGACACAGATATCGAGTGTTTATAAAATAATTCAGCCATAAACAATTATAAAATCTCTGTATGGAAATAATGGGCATAATAGAGCCTTACTGAAGAAGAATTACCCTTTAAACTTGGAAAAAAATTTAAGGCAGGAGCCATATACATGCAGAGGAAATCATTAAAAAATATAATGTCCATCATAGACATAACAGAAGGACAGAACTCCAATGAAGGGAATGAATAGAAGAATGTCTCCAGTTATCACTCATCTCTTCATCAATAGGAGAGACTGTTCTGAAGAGAAACCCAATGAATATAATGCTTTTTGAAGTTTTCCACATGAGCTCTAACTTCACTCAGCACAAGAGAATAAATACCAGGGTGAAGGCCTATGAAAATGCCATGAATTTGGGAAAGCATGAAGATTTACACTAGATAAAAACCTTATGAGTATAACTGGCGTGGAACAGATTTCAGTTTGAGGGCTCAAGATTAACACACACTGGGGAGAAACCCTATGAATGCAAAATTTGTGAGAAAAACTTTGGTAATTCCTCTTCCCTCAAGAAACACAGGAGAACTCATAAGGGAAGGAAACTATAGAGGCTTTCAATTCCTGTTGCACATGAGAATTTAAAATGGGAGAGAGACCTTGTAAATGTTATAATGTAATTTTTAAAATAAA
>NC_081575.1:82635094-82662895 GCF_022355385.1 Mustela nigripes | reverse complement strand
TTCCCTCTCGCCATAGGGCGGCGGGGGCCGGGGAGAGGCGGGGGGGGAGACCGGCTCTGCCCCTGCCCGGGGGAAGCGTCTCCGAGGGGAAATGGTGAAAAGGGGGGAAGGGGGGAAAAAAGGAAAAAAAAAGGAAGGGGAAAGGGGGGAAAAATAAGAAAAAGCGAGACAGAGGCGCTGCCGCGTCCGCTCGCGGGGAAGGCTGGGGAGGGAGGGGGCATTTTAACCATTCTTTTTCCATTACTTTACTATCTGGGAACTGAGGTTTTTGTGGTGTATTTTGCAAATAGATGAACATGACAGGATTTAAAATTTTCTAGTTTTTTGTACTATTTTGATACAGGTAAAATATTCACAAACGTTTATGTGGTTACAAATTCTTTTTTTAAAAGATTTTATTTTTTATTTGATAGACGGAGATGACAAGTAGGCAGAGAGGCAGGCAGAGGGAGAGGAGGAAGCAGGCTCCCCGCTGAGCAGAAAGCCCGATGCCTGGGATCATGACCTGAGCCAAAGGCAGAGGCTTTAACCCACTGAGCCACCCAGGCGCCCCGTGGTCATAAATTCTTGAAAGCTCAAATAGCCTTTACAAGAATAAACACAAACAACTTACAAATCAGAACAGAGAAAATGGAATGAGAGAAAATTAAGAACAAAAATGTTTGGCCCAAAAAGGGCTAGAAATAAATGGAAAAAGCAAATACAAGTAGAAAAATAGGACAAATAGAGAGCATACAATAAAATGGTAGAAATAAATTCAGACATGTCAATAATCCCAGTAAGTGTAATAGACTAAACTCACCAGCTAAAAGATAAATATTGGCACTGGGATTTTTAAAAAGTGCAAGTTACAATCTGGAGACATCTAAAACATAAGGACAGAAAAGTTGAAAGTCGAAGGATGGTGTAATTATATTAATAGCAGACAATATAGACATTATGGTCAAAATACTAAAAGAGAATAACTGGATAATGGTTTAAAAAAGCTCTAATCACTAAAAAGTCATAATTTTAGAACCATATGCACTATGGTCTCAAAATATATAAGACAAAACTTGATGCAAATGCTAGGGAAAAAATGGGAAATATGTGATACCACAATTTACCTGTCTCAGCTGTCACTTGGTATCACTTGATCACAGCTAGCACTTGCTAGGATGGTAGAGAATAACTCAGATTTGATGCCTGTAGCAAGCCCCTTCAAGTATCACTGCAGACAAGGCATTAGGGTCAAAAAATTTTGGTTGTAATCATGGATCCACCACAGAATTTATAGTCAGGCATATAACCTAAATTCTCTAAGCTATACCTTTTGGATCAGTAAAATGGCAATAATCCCTATTTTTTGAGAATTTACTGGGGGAATAAATTAAATAGTGCACAAGTTGGAAAGTTCTCTCTACCTATCATTTTCATTTCTGTAGCTTGTCCTACTTACGTGAAATGCCAATGTTCAGGGGTATCTCTGTTCCATTACCCTTCTAGGTGCTCTTCTTCTATGGGGGACTTATGAGTGTCCTGGGCCATGGAAAACAGGGTTGTCTCATGAAGTTTTCACAATATGTACAACAGAGATTACATATTTATCATAGCAAGATGTGGAAGGGATGCTCACTTGTGGCCATTTATGCAGAGTGAGGCACTCCATGTGCTTTCCCTCCTCCTTATTGCCTCCCCCATGAGCGATGTCATATAAGCCCTGGGACAGACTGGACAGGATCATGCTCTAGCTGGGTATTGGAGTACTCACACCTATATCCTTGGACTCTTTGCCATTTTCTAATGTTTTCTATTCTCATAAGCTGAACAAGAAACTGGGCCCAAGATCTCTTCCTGTCCAACCCATGCAATAACAAATCAGAGAAGTCCTGTGCTGTGGGGTGAAGAAATCCCTTCACTTCGGCACCTTATGTGGGGAGCCTATTCTAGAAAGCCTCTGCTCTGTTTTCCTGAAGTTGGTTTAAAAAAAAAAAACTTGTTAAACCTTGCTTATTTGTTTGTTTGTTTTGCTAGGTCCCCTGTATTAGTCACAAAGACCAAGGCTAGTTTCACAGCCACATTCCTTCTCAAGCTGCACTTTCTTTCTCTTTCAGTGACTTCAGACTTCCTGTTTTCCCTCCTTGGCTACAAGAAAGAAGTCGAGGATGGAGTCATAATGAATCTAGTAAATCTGAGAATTCATTCATAATAGGGAAAAACGGTCCCAATTTCCAACAACTTGTGGATGGGTAGATAAATTTTGGTATAGCCATACAATGGAATATTATTCAGCAAAGAAAAGAAACAAAAGTACTGACTGATACAACATGGATGAATTTCAGAAGGCTTCTGCTGAGTGAGAGAAACCAGACACAAAAGCTTCCATATTATTTGACTCCAGATACATGGATTCCATATGACTCGATGACTCCATATGCAAGATTCTGTACTGTGTGATTACCTCTAGTACAGGTCAATCTAGTCTATGGTGACAAGAAGCAGGATAGTGGTTACCTTGAGTGGGAGGCAGTGTATAGACCAGAATTGTCATGAGGGAGATCTCTGGGAAATATTTTATGTCTTGATTTCAGTGAGTTGTCAAAAACCCATCAAACCTTATACTTAATATCTGAGCATATTATACACTTTACTGTGTATATTACCCCTCAATAAAAGAAAAGTTGACAAAACTTAGAACACAGGATTTATCTCAGGACAATACCAACTCATACATCTTTTTGAGGAAACAGGTCTGTTTCTCTGGAGCATATTGATGCTTTCACAGATTCGGCTCTTAGAACTTCACATTCACAGGGATCTTCCTGTTATCCTCTCCCTACCTGAAGTTTCACCTGAGGCCACTGGGACCAGCGTGACAGTGGCCAGAGTAGAGAGGATGGACCAATTTTGTTTGATGCTTGCTGGGGAGAGAAGACTACAACAGAACTACCCAGGACTACGACAATGCTTGCACCAGGATTAGTGCCACATATATGTGCTGAATGAATGATATTAGAAAGTCTCTCACAGTTAGCAAGAGGTCATTTCACTTCACGGACTCTTTAAAATGCACAGTTCCCTATGACTTATTTGGTTAGTATGCAAGAAAAATCTTTTTTTGCTCAGGGAGTGAGGGATGTAATAGGATGGAGAAGTAAGGACTATTTGTCAATCTCTTCCCATGATTTCCATCTCCAATGGGTCACCAGCGGATATTTTCCAAGAGTCAGTATCCTACAGATTTTACATAGACATGCATACAAGAAACTATTTTGCTGTAACAAACTGTATTTCTGATTTTTTAAATTGGAGTATAATTTATGTACATTAAAATGCTTCCATATTAGGTATATCGTGTTTTGAGTTTTCACAAATGTATAGACCCCTGTACCTCCAATGACCAAGGCATTTCTACCATTCTAGAATGTTCCATTATGGTCTCTTCCCAGTCAATCTTCCCCACCCAGTGGCAACCATTATTCTGACTTCTATAGCTATGGGTTGTCTTTGTTCTAGAACCTCATTTAAATGGAATCATACAGTATGTACTCCTTTCTTTCAGGCTTCTTTCACTCAGCATACTGATTTTTAGATTCTTCTATGAAGTTGCATGTATCAGGTTTTTTGTTCCCTTTTATTGCAGTATAGTATTTCATTGTATGGATGTACCACAGGTTGTTTGGATAGTTTGGGGTTAATAAGAATAAAGTTGCTATGAACATTCATGAAGGACACTGGTTTGGTTTCTGGAGTGGGAACCATAGCATCCTTCAGGAATGGTCAGTGTTTGACCTCTCTGTAAGTCAGTTTTAGAAACTGTGTAGGTCAGTGATTGGCAGTCTGGGAAGACCAATGATTGGAAACCTGATGGGGGTGTGGCACAGGTGTGCCTGTGTTGGGCATTATTCAAAGTTCCTGTGGAAAGCAGATAAGGGTTGTCTCTTGGATGTAGTAATTTGCCATCACTGGATTCATGATATGAGGAGCCTGGGACATGCCAGTAACAGGGAATTTGGAAAGTGTCCTCCGGCAGTCCCTGTAGTCCAGCCACGGGTGGCTTCTGCTGGTCTGTAAATGATTGGCAGCAAGAGGAATCAAGGGCATGGTCCGCGGGATTGGGACCCGAGGTGACCAAAGGTCAATGGTCCTGAGATGGTCAGTCCCTGGGGGACAGGATCCACTCCTGGTCTCCAGTGTCCAAGAAGGGGATGGTGGGGGAGTAAATTTGAGTGTTCATCTCTGTCAGAAGAGGAAGGGCCATGTAGATTGCCCTGGATGTGCACCAGAAAATGCAAAAGCTCAGTTTATGCATATGAGATGTGGTCACTCCTCAGCCTGAGTGCTTTGAGGACAATAGAAAACAGGAATATTGTAGATCAGGAACTGACCCTGTATGGGATTCAGTATCACAAGGTGTGGGCACATTGGAGTCAGCAGGCCTTGGCTTAAATATTTCCCCATCCTTCCAGTTGCTAGCAGTGTGACCTTGGGGCAGATGACCTAGCACTTTTGCACTTGAGCTGCTTCTACTGCCCAATGGGCCTAATGGGCCTAATGATAATCATTGTCCTCTAGCAGACAGGGTTGTAGTGAAAATGAAATGAAATACTTCGTATCAGTCACCGGGACCATAGGGCAGGGGCAGGTGAGTTGCAGAAGAGGCAGATTCTGGACTTGCTGTCCCTGGGACAGCTCACCATCCTCCTGCTGAGAGTGAGCCCCGTGTGGCTGATATCCCACATCCAGAGCCTTGTGTGTTTCAGTGGAAAACGTGATGAGCATTTTTCTAACTATAAGTGAATTTAAACTGAAATTTTGTTTGGTGGTTATCTGATACATTTTTAAGTGAATTTAAACTGAAATTTTCTGTTTGGTGGTCATCTGATACATTTTTAAGTAAGTTGATAGCAGGTAAAGGTACTCTAGCCAGCCTTCAGGGTTCCTCCAGTGAGCTTCAGGCCCTTAGCCCACATCGGCTCCAGCCATACCCCCAAGGCAGCTCCCCCTGCCCACATCTGCCCCAGGTCCAGCCATCCCACCAAGGCCCCCTGGTGCAATGTACTCTAAGACAACCTCCCCCCATGCCTGCCCCTGACCCAACTCTCCCACTTGGGTTACTCTGACATAGTACACATTGGAATACTGCTGGCCCATGCCTAATCCAGCTCCAGCTGCCCCACCAGGATGTCCCTTGGGTAGAGCACCCAGGAATCCCTGACCCCTGAGTGTTCCAGCTCCAACTGCCCTCCCATAGGAGCCCCAGCATGGGGCACCCTGGGAATACCTGGCCCACACTTACTCCAGCTCCAGCCATCCCACCTGGTCAGCTGCCTCTCAGAGCTCCTTAGGACCTCCTGACCCACATCTGCTCCACCTCCGGCTGCCCCAACACAGCACATCCCACGACATCTATAATCCATGCTCACTCCAACTCCAGCCAGACAAAATGCAGTGATGGCAGTTTATACAGAGGACTGTCCCGTGGAAGACCCTTACTTCAAGACCAGGAGAAGTAATTGTTCTATATAATTCATAGAAACAAACATAGAAAATAAAACAAAATGAGAGAATAATGAATATGTTCCTAATGAAAGAACAAGATAATACTCCAGAAAAAACCCTAATGAAACAGAGATACATAATTTTTACAATAATACTTCCTCCTAGATTAATAACTGCATTTTAAAGTTTTTATTTACATTCCAGTTAGTTAACATACAGTGTAATATTAGCTTTCCGGCATATGATATAATGATTTTGATACTTCCATACCACACCTGGTACTCATCACAGCAAGTGCCCTCTTTAATCCCTATCACCTGTTTCACCCATCCCCCTACCCAGCTTCCCTCTGGTAACCATCAGTTTGTTCTCTATAGTTAAGAGTCTGTTTCTTGGTTTGCCTTTTGTCCATTGTTCATTTGTCTTTTAAGTTGCACATATGAGTGAGATCATATGGTACTTGTCGTTCTCTGACTTATTTCACTTAGCATAATACACCCTAGCTCCATTCATGTCCTGTGCAAATGACAAGATTTCATTCTTTTTGATGGCTGAGTAATATTCCATTGTAAATATATACACTCCTTTATCCATTCAACAGTAGATAGACATTTGGGCTGTTTCCATAATTTTCCTAATGTAAACAATATTGCTACAAACATGGAAGTGTATGTATTCCTTTGAATTAGTATTTTTGTAGTCTTTGGGTAAATACCAGTAGTGCAGTTGCTGGATCAGAGGGTAGGTGTTTTTTTTTTTTTTTAACTTTTTGAGGAAACTCCATACTGTTCTCCAGAGTGACTGCACCAGTTTAAACTCCTACCAACAGTGCACGAGGGTTCATTTTTCTCCACATCCTCACCAACACCTATTGTGTCTTGTGTTTTTTTTTAAATTTTAGCCATTCTCACAGGTGCAAGGTGATATCTCATTGTAATTTTAATTTGCATTTCCCTGATGATAAGTGATGTTGAGGGCGCCTGGGTGGCTCAGTGGGTTAAGCCGCTGCCTTCGGCTCAGGTCATGACCTCAGGGTCCTGGGATCAAGGCCCGCATCGGGCTCTCTGCTCAGCAGGGAGCCTGCTTCCCCCTCTCTCTCTCTGCCTGCCTCTCCATCTACTTGTGATTTCTCTCTGTCAAATAAATAAATAAAATCTTAAAAAAAAATAAGTGATGTTGAGCATCTTTTCATGTGTCTGTTGGCCATCTGGATGTCCTCTTTGGATAAATGTCTATTCATGTCTTCTGTCCATTTTTAAATTGGATTATTTGGGGTTTTTTGGGTGTTGAGTTCTACAAATTCTTGATAGATTTTGGATATTAACCCTTTATCAGATATGTCACTTGCAAATAACTTCTCCCACTTATAGATTGCCTTTTAGTTTTGTTGATTGTTTCCCTCACTGTGCAGAAGCTTTTTATTTTGATGAAGTCCCAGTAGTTTTCTAAATTTTTGTAAAAGATGAGAGATAGTGCAGAGCCTGAGTGGTTCAGTCAGTTAAACACCTGCCTTCGGCTCAAGTCATGATTTCAGGGTCCTGGGATCCAGCCCCTTGTCAGGCTCCCTGCTCACTGAGAAGTCTGCTTCTCCCTCTCCCTCTGCCTCTCCCCACTGCTTGTGCTCTTTTTCTTGCTCTCTATCTCACTCTCTTGCTCGCATGTACTCTCTCTCTCTCAAATAAATAAATAAAATCTTAAATAATAATAAAAGATGAGAGGCACAATTTATTTATTTATTTATTTATTTATTTATTTATTTAAAGAGAGGGGGAGGGAGAAAGAGAATCTTAAGCAGTCTTTATGCCCAGCATGTGGCCTGATGCGGGGCTCAATCTCACAACTTTCTGATCATGACCTGAGCCAAAATCAAGAATGGGATGTTTAACTGCCTGAACCACCCAGGCACACCCCTCTACCACCAATAGTTTATTTTTGCTTTTGTTTCCCTTGCCTCAGGAGACATATATAGAAAGAAGTTGCTATGGCTAATGTCAAAGAGGTTACTACCTGTGTTCTCCCCCAGGATTTTTGTGGTTTCACGTTTTGCACTTAGGTCTTCAATCCATTTTGAATTTACTTTCTTGGATGGTGTAAGGAAGTCAGTTTCATTCTTCGGCTTGTGGCTGTCCAGTTTTCCCAACACCATTTGTTGAAGAGACTGTCTTTTTCCCACTGGATATTCTCTCCTGCTTTGTCAAAGATTAATTGACTATACAGTAGTGAGTTCATTTCTGAGTTTTCTCTTCTGTTCCATTCATTGATCGGTGTGTCTATTTTTGTGACAGTACCACACTATCGTGATCATTACAGCTTTGTAATACAACTTGAAGTCCGGAACTGTGATGCCTCCAGCTTTGCTTTTCTTACCTAAGGTTATTTGGGGTCTTTTGTAGCTCCATACACATTGTAGGAATATTTGTTCTAGCTCTGTGCAAAATGTTTTTGGTGTTTTGATAGGGATTACTATAAATATGTAGATTGCTTCGGGTAATAAAGACATTTTAATAATGTTTGTTCTTCGAATCCATGAGCATGGAATGCTTCCTGATTTCTTTGTGTCATCTTCAGTTTCTTTCATCAGTGTTTATAGTTTTCAGAGTACAGGTCTTTCACCTCTTTGGATAGGTTTATTCCTAGGATCTTATCATTTTTGGACAATTGTGAATGGGATTGATTCCTTGATTTCTCTACTGCTTCATTATTGATGTATAGAAGTGCAACAGATTTCTGTACATTAATTTTGTATCCTGCAACTTTACTGAATTCATGTATCAGTTCTACCAGCTTTTTGGTGGAGTCTTTTGGGTTTTCTATATAGAATGTCACCTGCAAATAGTGAAAGTCTGATTTATTCCTTGCTGATTTAGATGCCTTTTATTTCTTTTTGTTGACTGATTGCTGTGGCTAGGACTTCTGGTACTATCTTAAATAACAGTGAGAATGAACATCCCTGTCTTGTTCCTGACTGTAGAGGAGAAGTTCTCAGTTTTTCCCCATTGAGATGATATGAGCTATGGGTTTTTCATAGCTGGCCTTTATTATGTTGAGGTATGTTCCCTCTTAATCTACTTCGTTGGAGGTTTTTTTCATGAATAGATGTTGTACTTTGTCAAATTTTTTTTCTGCAGCTATTAAAATGATCATATGGTTTTTATCCTTTCTTTTCTTAATGTGGTGTATCACACTGATTTATTTGCAGATATTGAGCCACACTGGCAACCTAGGAATAAATCCCACTCAAACATGGTGAATGATTTTTTAAAGGTATTGTTGGATTCAGTTTGTTAGCATTTTATTGAGAATTTTTGCATCCATGTTCATTAGTGGTATTGGTCTGTAGTTCTCTTTTTTAGTGAAGTCTTCATATAATTTTGGTATCAGGGTAATGCTGGCCTCATAGAATGAACGTGGAAGTTTTCTGTCCTTTTCTATTTTTCAGAATAGTTTGAGAAGAATAGGTATTAACTCTTCTTTAAATGTTTGGTAGAGTTCCCCTCTGAAGCTATCTGGCCCTGGACTTTGGTCTGGTGGGAGTTTACTGATTACTGATTCAATTTCTTTGCTGGTTATCAGTCTGTTCAAATTTTCTTTTTCTTTCTGTTTCAGTTTTGGTAGCTTCTGTGTTTCCAGAAATCTGTCCATTTTCCCACGTTGTCCAATTTGTTGCCATATGGTTTTCCATAATATTCTCTTATAATTGCTTGTATTTCTGTGGTGTTAGTTAGTTAGTTCTCCTTCTCATTTGCTGTTCTATTTATTTGGTTCCTTTCTTTTTTCTTTCTGATAAGTCTGGCTAGAGGTTTATCAATTTTAGTAGTTTTTCAGAGAACCAGCTCCTGGTTTCATTGATCTGTTCTACTGTGTTTTGTTTTGTTTTAGTTGCCGTATCATTTATTTTTGCTCTCTTCTTTATCTTCTTTATTATTTACTTCTTTCTGCTGGTTTTGGGTTTTGTTCTTTTTTCTTTCTTTCTTTCTTTTTTTAGCTCCTTTAGGTGCAAGGTTAGGTTGTTTATTTGAGATTTTTCTTGCTTCTTGAGGCAGGCCTGTATAGCTATATACTTCCCTCTTGTGACCACTTTTGTTACATCTCAAAGATTGTGGACTCTATTGTGTTTTCATTATCATTTATTTCCATGTATTCTTTTATTTGTTCTTTAATTTCCTGGTTTGCCCATTATTGTTTAGTGGCATGTTCTTTAACCTCTATGTATTTGTGGTCTTCCCAAATTTTTTCTTGTGTTTGATTTCTTGTTTCATGGTGTTGTGGTCAGAAAAGGTGCATGGTATAATTTAAATCTTTTGTATTTGTTGAGGCCTGTTTTGTGACCTAATTTGTGATCTATTCTGGAGAATGTTCCATTTGCACTTGAAAAGAAAGTGTATTCTGATGTTTTAGGATGGAATATTCTGAATGTATCTGTTGAGACCATTTGGTCCAGGGTGTCATTCAAAGCCATTGTTTCTGTATTTGTTTTCTGTTTAGATGACCCGTCTATTGGTGTAAGTGGGTTATTGTTCTTGTTCTTGTTAGTAATAATTAGTTCCTTTATATTTGTTATTAATTGTTTTATATATTTGGGTTCTCCCAAGTTGGGTGCATACATATTTCCAATTGTTGATACTCTTGTTGGATTGTTCCTTTAATTATTATATAATTCCCTTCTTTGTCTATTTTTACAGTCTTTGCTTTGATGTCCAGTTTTTCTTTTTCTTTTTTTTAAGATTGTATTTATTTATTTGACAGATAAAGACACAGCAAGAGAGGGAACACAAGCAGGGGGAGAAGGAGAAGAAGAAACAGGCTCCCTGCTGAGCAAGAAGCCTGATGTGGGACTCGATCCCCATATGGGGTGGTTTAGTGGTCACAAACTCCTTTAGTTTTTGTCTATCTGGAAAACTCTTTATCTCTTTTTATATTCCAAATGATAGCCTTGCTGGATAGAGTATTCTTGGCTGCAGATTGTTCTCATTCAGCACTTCTACTTCCTTCTGGTTTGACAAGTTTCTGTTGAGAAATCTCTAGGTAGCCTTATGGGTCTTCCCTTATAAGTTAAGGACTTCTTTTGTTTCAGGGAATGTCTCCAGTGTGTGCTGCATGTCCTTTGCTGTTGTGTTTGGCTTCTGTCTCTTTCTGCAAGTCATCTGCAGAGACTCTCCTTGCCTGCTCTGTGCAGTGTTTGGTCCCTGGCCTGAGTGTGGCTAGTTTATCTAGGTGTGCTCTGGTCTGGTTGTGAAATGAGACTTGACACCAACTCCACCAGGACTGAGGCCCTGTAGAACTCTCTGGTCAGGAGATACGGTGTGAGCGGGGGTTTGTGCTGGTCTTCTGGGGGTGGAGCCTGCTGTGCTGGGACAGAGGCAAGCTTGACTAAGAAAGGAACCCCTGCCAGATCACAGGGGCCTGGGGCTTGGTGTAAGCAAGTTAGATAGCCAGTGTACTGAGCTCCTTCCTTCTGGTGGCTCTGTGTTTATGCTGAGGGGTGCAAGAAGGAAATGACACCAGCCAGCTACATCTGTGAATGTTCCCAGAGAGACATCTCTGTGAATGCTGCCTCTGGGGACAAGCTCTGAGAAGAGTGAATAATACCCCTACTGTGTGTCCCAGGCATTTTCCAGATTGCTGTTTCCATGTTGTCTGCCCTCAGATTGTTTGCCTGTCTTCTTTCCAGGAGCAGGGCAGTGCCCTCCAGGCTCTATCCCAGCACAGCCCTCTGACCTTTAAAACTCCATGGTTTAAAACCCTGCTGGTTACAAGAACCCATCAAATCCAGCCCCTCTCATTTTCCAAGCCAGTGGCTTTGGGGAAACATTCTCCTTGTGTGTTTCCCTGTGTGCTCTTTTCTCTCTAGCCCTTTTCTGCAACCATGCCTTCCTCCCCCCTGCAGCATCTGCAATCCATTTCTCCCCTACGCTATGTCTTTGCACTTCCCACCCTTTATGATGTGGTCTCTTCTCTCCCTTTAATTATGGAGTTTGTTCTTTCAGTCTTCAGGTTGATTTCTGGGGTATTTAGAATGATTTGATAGTTATCTAGTTGTGTTTGTGGGATGAAACAAGCCTAGGGTCCTCCTACTCCACTGCCATCTTGAAAAATCTCCTCAGTAATTGCATTTTTAATATATCCGTCTCTTGAATCATGTAGAAAATAAGTGTAGTTGTGTACCATTGTTAAAAATAATACTACCTTTTATAATAGCCCATGTATTAACCTTTACTGAGATCTTTATTTGTTTATATCGTTTCAAGGCAGTGTCTATTGTCCTTTCGTTTCAAACTGTAGGACTCCCTTTAGCATTTCTTTCAGGGCACTTCTAGTGGTAATGAACTCTGTCAGCTTTTGTTCAGCTGGGATTGTCATAATTTCTTTCTCATATTTGAAGGACAATTTTGTTGAATATAGAATTCTTGGTTAACAGGTCTTTTTTCATAGCATTTTGAATACATCAGTGCACTGTCTTCTGGCCTCAAAAAGCTTCTGAGGAGAAATCTGCTTTTAACTTTTTTGAGAATCCCTTGTATGCCTTATATGTGATGAGTCACTTCTCTCTTGCTACTTTCAAAATTCTTTGTCTCTGGAAAGTTCATTTACAATGTGTCCTGATGTAGCTTTCTTCAAGTAAATCTTACCTAGAGTTCATTGAGTTTCTTGGACAGTTATATTTATATCTTTCATCAAATTATGAAGTTTTGTGTCATTATTTAAGTATTCTCTCTTCTCCAGAGTCCTGCAATAGTTACACCAGGTGATGTACTGTATAATGACTCACACAACATAATAAAACAATTAAAAATAAAAAATATATAAAAAAATTCGATAATTACACCAGGAAGATTATGTCAGCATAATGTTGTCTAGATGGGAGACAAATTTCTGGTGCTTCCTACTCCTCCATTTTCTCAGAATCTTCTTCTTGCCAACTGACTTTTTAATGAAGTGCAAAGACTTTTTGATTAAGAAGGGGTTGTCTTTCAATAAATAATTCTGGAGGAATTGAATATATATGTAAAAAAACTCCAAAAAAAAAAAAACCCAAAACAAGATGAACCTCAGCTTACTTCTCATACCTTATACAAAAATTAGATTAAACAGACCATACACCTATAGGCTGAATATATAATTATAAAACTTCTGAAAGAAAATATCAGAGAAAATCCTTACAATCTTGGGTTAGGCAAAGAGTTTTGGATATGATACCCAACACATGATCTATAAAAGAAAATTTGATATATTAGATGTGATAAAAACCAAAATTATAAGTACAGAAGCATTCTTCAGAGGAAAAGTCAAATTTAGAGTATCTACTCTTGGGCTTGTTCATGCTTTTGCTCCATCCCATCTGGATGGCCATTCTGGTGTTTGTATCTAAGGAGGTACTCTTTTGCTCACAAGGCACTTAGCATCTACTGTATCTGGGATGTCAGAAGAGACCAAAGCATAAGTCAAGAATCACTAGAAACTGTGGTGGGAGCACTGGGCTAGGAGTCAGGGCATTCACATTCAACTTTGCCTTACTGTCTAGTGGAGGAGAGAACCCTGCCATGCACACAATGACACAAAGCAGAATGACGGAATTTCTGTGGAAAAACTGAAGAAGGAGGAACAAGGGGTTTGAAGAAGGCATCTTAGGGGGCAAGCAACTGAGCTTAGCCTTGAAAGACAAGCAGAATGCTGGCAGGCAAAAAACAGATAAACATGGAACAGACGTGAGAGGTACAGGCAAACATTCCTTTATCTTTTATGATTCCAAGATGTAAGTAAAAGGAACACCCCTCACCATTCTAAGTATGCCCACAAGACCCAGTTGGAAAAGAAATAGAGGGAACTTCACAGATGGTGGTGCCAAAGCTGAGTCTTGAAAGGTGAGTAGGAATCAGCAAAAAAGAAGGGTAGGCCTGAAGAAAGGCCTGATATGTAGAAACCAATGCTGGATTGACAAGAGAGTGAATTTCCAGGATGCCCTGAGCGTTTGACACCTGGAGGGCCTGGGAAGAGGACTTGTCTGCCACAGGAAAGTGGGGACCTTTGAGAATTTTGAGGGGTGCATCAGAGAGTGGAGAATTGATTCCGATTCTGGGGATCCAAGGAAGATTCCCAAGGAGGATGGTGACATATTTCTTCATCTGTGGTCTCTTGGGAAGACAATCCTGAAGGCAAAGTGGATCAACCAGTCACATTTCAGAGGTAGAAGTTCATTATGATGTAAAATATGAGAAGCCTGAACTAGTGCTGTAGATTTGGGAATGAAAGAAAACAGCAGTAAAGAGACACAAGACACTGGAGAAGCTGGCATGAAGTCAGAGGTGAAGGAGAGGAAAAGCTGCCCAAGACTCACTGAATGGGCCACAGTGGTGAAAAATAACTCAAAGAGAAGTTAAAACATTAGCTTGGACCCCACAAGTAGTGCTTATAAACTTTCAAGACCATAGCGAGATAATACTTTCTTTAGAGTTCACACACGACTCATGAGTTCAACCTGGATTTCTTATCTCCTGCCCCAACCCCTAAACTGGTTTTGATAAAAGCTGTGAAGATTTAGCTGGGGACACTGTCATTAGATACCAGGCTTGAATCAGGGAAAAACAGCTTCTTAACAGAAAGATCTTAAACACTTTTTGAATACTGCTTTTCTTGTCAATGATTTGTTAATTGTAACTCTAATGTAAATTCTGGCATACCTTTGCTTTTATCTTCAAGGAATAATATGGAGCCAGATAAATTACAGTAAATTGCCATTTTGCAACAACACTTGAGGGGCAGGGGCCCTGATACATTCCTTTGATCATTGATGGCTACTGGATATCCCTGTGTGTCAGGCAGTATACCGGGCACCAGGCAACCAGCATTGACCAAGACCAACTTTTTCCTACCTTCATTTCTAGTGAGGAAGACAGACACAAAACAGGTGTGAAGGGTAGGCAATGCCCCCATTTCCTCCTCAATTTCAAGATTAAAATAAAAGGAACAGCCTTGCTATTAGAATTATGTCCAAAAGTTCATTCAGAAGAGAGGCTGATCATCCAGGTGAAAAGGTAGCAGAATCTTCCCAGACAATGATGTTAAAGCTAAGTCTTGAAGAGTGAGTGGGAATTAAAAGAGCAGCAGGGTTATACTGTACAGTGGGAATATTATTTGATTTTACCTTTTGCTCTAATATATTTTTCTGCATATATATTTTATACCATTTAATTGTGTATAAGATTGAAATTTTTTATATATTCACTGTGAATTATGTCATTAGAGAATGACATTTTCAATCCTAATTAATAAGTTTTTGTCTTAGTCTCTTTAGTCTGATATTAAAAAAGCTGACCTTGCTTTATTTTGATTAACATGCACCTGGAAAATTTTCTTCCATCCCTTTATCTCAAGTGTTTCTGTATCCTAATGATTTGCTAAGTTTGGCACAAACAGCATATAACTAGATTTGTTATTTTTCATCCAAAATGGCAATCTCTGACCTTAACTGGAGAATTTATCTGATTAATAATTTTCTATTACTGATTATGAAATAAAATATGAACTTCAAATGTGAATTTATTCCTAACTTCGTACATTTTGCTTTCTTTATTTCCTGAATTTTCTATAAATCTTTTTCTACTCTCTTGGCTATTTATTCATGTGTTTTTGTTTTCCTCATTGCTTACCACATGATTAAAATAATAGAAGATAATAAAATACTAATAATAAGAAATTATTAAAATAATTGGAAATGATAAGGAGATCCATTTCCCCGCCATATACAAATAGGCAATGATCAATCACTCCAATATAGAAAATTGGGTGCTGACGTTAGAAGTCATAAGTGTATCCCTGTAGGCCTGTGGTGACGTTCTGCAGAATGGCACACGAACAGAGGTTGTTTCTCTGAAACCATGCTCTTCCATCTTTGGGCAGTATAGCAGTTCTGCCGGGGTCTTGAGCAAGCGCAAACCCAACACATTTAAGAAGGGGCGGGGTTAAGGTCGATACCGGAGCCGGAAGTAGCTCTACGGGACCTTTTCTCTGCACCTGCCACGAAGTTCCTCACAGTTTAGCGCCTACTTGGCGCTGAGGTAGTTTGAAGAACTTTGACGGGGGACTGTAGGTTCAGTGACTGGAGGAATGAGCGGGGTCATCGGAACAATTTGGGGGTTACTAAAGGGGGTCTTTGGAGTCGGGATAGTGACTTGCGCTAATCTGAATTGATTACTTAGATCACTAATTTCTGTTTTACTTTTCTCATATTTGCATCTTAAAGTTCCACAGCTGGGTATGTATTGTTCTTGGTCTTATTAGGTTGTGAGTTTTTCTATTTTTAGTTATTTTTCTTTTTAGCAAGAGTTACTTTAGAAGTGCGTTTTCAGTTTTAAAAAGTTAAGCCTTTTATTAATATCTAAATGCAACTTATCTGTGCCTTATGTGATACTTATTTATTGGAATGTGTTTGGTTTTCCTTTAAGGCTAATTCCAGGGTCAGTTTTTTTTTTTTTTTTAATTAATATTGCATCTCTAGCTCAAAAATAGTGTGAGTTCTCCAACTGGTAATTGCCTTAATCAAAAGTATATATTCTTTCAGTGTGTGTACTTGCTCGCTTGTGTGATTTGTTTGTGTGTGAGTATATATATACACAAACATTTTTTAAATTTTTGTATATTTATATATTTTACTTGGTGTCACTGGGTACAGGCAAGAGTACTTTTCAGAATAACTCTCATCAAAATATTCTAGATGAGTCAGGGCAGACAGGGCATGACTTAGCATGTGCATGTGGGGAGTGGGGGGAAGGGCTTGGCATGGCTTAGCACGTGGGAGCTAAAGCAGAACCGGATATGTACCGGAAGCGGAGAGAAGCGTACGAGGCTGAGAGAGTCCGGGAAGAGGACAGGGCCTTGCACGGGGCAGGGCTAGGTATGCCTTGGTGCAGTATATGGGACCCACCACGCTGGGAGTGTAAGGTGAAGCAGAACGTGTCCAAGGCAGAAGTCTGGCAGCCATTTCCTAGAGAGACTAGGTGGACTAGGTCGGGCAGATGAGTGGGCGGAGCATTCTGAGGGGGTGGGCTCATGCATGTTTAGGTGGCAGAGTTGGTTTGTTTGGGTCCATGGTGCAGGGTAAGCCACGTAGCAAGTGTGTCCTGAAGGGTGGGGCAGGCTGAGTTGACCAAGTGTAAGGGAGTGTAGGCTAGCTTTTTTGAGCAGAAAGGCAGAGTCTTATGCATTCAGGTGGCCCAAGTGGGTTGAGATTGACCACCCAAGTGTGTCTGGATAAAGTGGGCAAGCAGGGCCAAGTGGTGCCAGTCAGTCCCAGGCAAGTGCAGTGGGATCTGGCAGAAGGTGGGACTAGGAGTGTCGGAACAGGTTAAGTCTGTTCCCACTCATTTAGCGCCAAACCAGAGCCCTCCTCCCACCATCACAGGTGCCCTGCTTGTAACCCCTGGTGTCTGGTAAGTCCAGGACACAGGGAGGATGGGGGAGTGGAGCGGGTGCAAGGGTTTTCCCTTCAGCTCTTGCCCATCATACCCTCAGAGAACTTGCCATGGTCACACTGGCCACTGCCCATTCAGTCATAGCTGCCTTGTGGACTGCCAAAGTCCAGGCCATCCCAGATGCTGGCAGTGCCATTGGCAGTGAAGGGAGCCTCTTAGCTAATAGACACACCCCAGATGTTGTCTGAAAAGGACCTGCCTCAGGACTGAAAACTATGCCGGGGCTTTTGCATAGCAGACTTTTGACAAAACCTGATGACAGTATGTCAGGGACCCTGGGTGGAAAGAAGTGGACAGCAAAGGCAGAGAGGGCGAGCAACAAGGAGAACAAAGGCAGGGAGTGTCCCCAGCATCATTTAAAAAACAGTTTGGGAAGACCTGCCGGCATTTTCCTGGGTTACAGCCCTGGATGAGTGACACTGAGGAGTTCCCATTCCTGGAGTGTGCGCTGCAGAAACCAGCAGTGAATGTGAAGAAAATGGAGAATTTGAAGATAAAGGTGGAATGGAAGGTGACAGAAATGGTGGAATGGGGGGGGGGTGCAGGAAGACAGGGGTCAGGAGTAGAATACAGGGCAGGGGTACAAGCTTAGGAAACTCTCCTCTCCCTGCCTTGACCGCTCTTGTCCCACAGAAAGAGAAGCAGAAGCAGAAGCAGAAGAAAAAGCTCACAGAAAACTGGAAACACACAGAGAAGACAGATGCCAAGGAGCTCGGCTCGCTGCGGCAGTGCCTGGGACCTGGCTGTGTGTACGCCACCCGGCCAGGCTCCAAGTACTGCTCGGACGACTGTGGCATGAAACTGGCAGCTGAGTGAGTGAAGTTAAGCAGCAGCATGTAAATAGGGCATAATCTATGCCATCCGAAAGTCTATTGATTCCTCTACCCATGTGTCCTCCCATCACTGAGCCACTCACCCACCCACCCATCCACCTTACAGCCAGCCACCCACCGAACACCCCCATACACATTCTATCCAGCAACCCATTCATCCACCCTTGTGGTCGTTCACCCGTCTATCCATCCCCCATCCCATCCCCCATTCCCCAGCATTCATTCGTCTGCTGTTCATTATTCTATATGCTCAGGCCCTCATCTGTCTCTTCTTGTGATGGCCCATTCCATTTCTTGCTGTCTCCCTTGCCAGCCGCATCTATAGGATTCTGCCCCAGCGCATCCAGCAGTGGCAGAAGAGTCCCTGCATTGCTGAGGAGCAAGGCAAAAAAATGCTGGAGCGCATCCACCGTGAGCAGCAGGACATTCACACCCGCCTGAAGGACATGGAGTGCCATTTCCATGAACTTGAGGCCATAATTCTGCGCGGCAAGCAGCAGGCTGTGTGCAGCGATGAGGAGGTGAATGGGAATGGGTAGAATGCAGCAGAAAGGTATTTGAAATCTTGCCCTAGCCCTCCCCACTGTACTGCTTCACTGGCCCTTCCACTGTCCTGTGCAGACCAACAAAAGTAGCGGGAACAGCGTAAACCTGCAGATCTTCTGTGTCTCCTGCGGGGAGTCAGTCAGCATGCATGTTGCCCTGCGCCACATGGAACGCTGTTTTGCCAAGGTTGGGGGACTGGCTGGGGGCAGAAGGGGCAAAGGTGTTTTTGGCTGGGTGGAATCCATGGGAAGGAGGGTAGGTTTGGTGCCTGGGTGTCTGTTGTAGAAGGGAAGGCAACACACACCCATGGTTCTACCCGTTTGTGCTTCTCTTCCATCCTTAGTAGGAGGGCCAAGATTGGAGCAGCAGCCAATGGTGAGGGGTGACATCGGCTGGGCAGGCAGGCGCATAGAAGCCACAGGGACAAATGTGTTATTTGGGGCTTTGTCATGGGGGGGGGGCATGCTGTGTGCATGCACAGTTCCTTCCATTTGTACCCTTTCTTCCCAGTATGAGTGCAAGACGTCCTTCGGGTCCATGTACCCCACTTGCATTGAAGGGTGAGTATTAGTCAAGGTGAGAGGCATGATGTGGACAGGGTCAGGAGCAGGGTGGGCTCAGAGACAGAGGTGGGTGGACTAGGGGCAGGGTATGGGGGGTTTAGGGGTTTATGGACAGGGGTTCAGAGTGGGACCCCCTTTTCTGACCCTTAGCACTTCACTTTCAACCTCCCTCAGGGCCACAAGGCTCTTCTGTGATGTTTACAACCCAAAGAGTAAGAGGTACTGTAAAAGGCTCCAGGTGCTGTGCCCTGAGCACTCAAGAGATAACAAGGTGACTCTTTCTTCCTTACCTCACCATCCTTCTTCACCGGTCCCTGCTCGCAGCCCGACCACCTCCCTCTCTTCCTCTCTGCTTGACAGCCTCCTCTCTCCTTCTTCCCTCTGCCTGACTGCCTTCCTAACTTCCGGCGGACCCTCATGGGCCCCCTTCTTCCTTCCTGCCCACCCCACCTTCCCCCTCCTTACTGGCTGACTACCTTCCCTGCCTGCTCCCCTCTCTGCCTGACCTAACCTCCTCCATTTCCCTCTCCCTCCCTGCCTGACCGGCTCCCTTTCCTCCGCTCCTCGCTCCTCGCCGCAGAAGCATTCCCCCTTCCTCTCTTGCACTTGCTTGCCCATCATACGTTCCTTTCCCGCCCCTGGCCCGACTGCCCCATGTTACTCCCCCTTACCCCGCACGACTTCCCTCTCTTCCTTGCTTTCAGACTTGCCTCCATTCTTGTCCTGCCCGCCTCAGCCATCTCCCTGCTTGTTATCTCCTAAATCCTTTCTTCCTCCCTGTTTCCCTAGCTTCCATTCTTCCCACCTTCCCTGTCTCATGCCTCACTTCTTCCATGCTTTACCCACCCTCTTTCACCTCCTGCTGTCAGACCTCCCCTCCGTCCTTCCTTTCCTGTCTGATCTCTTCCCGTTCTTCTGTCTTCCCTGCCCGATCCCCTCCATGCCTCCATTTCTGCTTGTTTAACTTCTTCCTTCACCCTCCATGCATGGTCATTCCCCTTTCACCTCCTCTTCTCTACCTGATCCCAGAACTTCTCCACTCCCCACCCCCCCCACCCGCCCTGCCACTGTCAGGTCACTCCTCATTTTTCTTCTTCCTGCCAGACTGCCCTCCCTCCTCCGTCCTCTCACAGTGCCTGCCGGAGCACTCTGGATTTCTACACTCCTCCATACCACGTCATCCTTCATTCTTCCTCACAGATATCCGATGATGAGGTGTGCGGTTGCCCACTAGTGCACAATGTCTTTGAAGTCACTGGTAATTTCTGTTGCCGCCCCAAACGCTTGTGCAACCTCCACTACTGCTGGGAGAAGCTGCGGCGCGCCGAGGTGGACCTAGAGCGCATTCGTGCGGTAGGCTGCAGTGCTGGCCGGGGCTGAAGGGTGGGATCGCATCCCGGGAGTCCCCCTCTCATGCTCACCTCCCACAGTTGCACAAGCTGGAAGAGCTAGTTGAGCAGGAGCGCAAGGTGCGCACAGCTATGATGAACCGGGCGGGGCTGCTGGCTCTGATGCTTCACCAGAC
This sequence comes from Mustela nigripes, assembly GCF_022355385.1. Classification (NCBI taxonomy): domain Eukaryota; kingdom Metazoa; phylum Chordata; class Mammalia; order Carnivora; family Mustelidae; genus Mustela; species Mustela nigripes. Next base: position 82,642,479 of record NC_081575.1, on the reverse strand, counting down.
AATCCAGCATGACCCACTCACCACTGACCTGCGCTCCAAAGTAGACAGCTGAGCCCTGCTCGACTGAGATCCTGTACCCAACATCCTCTGCAAAGGGAGACATTCAATGAATTCTTCCCATCCTTGTTCCTATCACCCCTTTTTTTTCTTAGGTCATCTTCGAGCTTCTCTGTGCTTCTCTCTTCACCATTCGGTCTCCTGCATCTGTTTACTCCTCCATGGGAAGGGGGCCTCAGAACTTCCCTGTTTCCATCCATTCCTCCATCCGCCTGTCTCTTTCTTCCCTGAACCTTGGCAGGCTCAGGAGATCTTCCCTGCCTGCATTCCCCCACCTTCCAGAGTTTCGTTAACAAACTTTGTAAGAACAAGGACTGTTAATATCCCCCCACACCTTCTGTCTAGCCACAGACCCAATTTCAAACCTCTGATGGTGGTGGGTGACAGTGTAACTATACTGGGGGGGTGGCTCCTGGGCATGTGCAGAAGAGGCTATGAAGTGATGGCCACTTGGGACTTGGTGAGCCGCCTTCTGTCAGGGGAGCCATGACCTTACAGAGGAGGGGCCAGCGATCCTTGTTCCCTGCAGTCCCTCCTCGCAGGCCATCTGATATGTCATTGGCACCTGATTCGTGCACAGCCAGTTCATCAACTCCTGTCCCATTTTTTCCATTCCCCGGGCCAGAGGGGTTAGAAAACTAGGATGGGAGATGGACAAGTGTGGAATAGTCCTCCCTGATAATTCCACTGTGAGACACTGAGTCACATCCCTGCCCCTGCCCATCTTGTTCCACCTCTTGCCATCCCATGAGGTCCCAGTTTTAGAACAGAAGTCAGCCTTGGTCCCTGCCAGTCCAGTCCCATTCTGTCCATCTCCCACCACCACCCAAGCACATCTTCTCCTCCCCCCACCCCCTACCATACTGCTCTGGGTCTGTCCTTTCCAGCCTGCTCTGTACATTGAAGCTCCATGGGGTCATGAACATTTCACACCTATAGGGATGCCAGAAGCAGCCCGGGACCTCTGCCATACCTGCTTTGGTCAGTCCCAGCCAGTCCTCCTGTGTCAGTGGAGGTGTGTCTGGTAATGCTGCTTGTGACTACTGGTATGTTTGAAATGAGAGACTTGAACACTTCTATTTTTTCTCTACTCCCTGGTCCCTTGAGGATTTTTCCATGAATTTTCATAATTACTTTTTTCCCAGGGACTCACACATTTTACCTAAATGGTTAAGTATGCTGCTCTAGGCTTACATCCCCTCTTCCACCATACCTAGGTGATACTGCCTTCTACCTGATGAGATGTCTTTTTTTAAATTAATAATATTGTATTTCTTTTAATTTGATCAGATTCTCCAGGACTAATCCATATAATTAATTTTATGAAGGGACTAGCTTTTTAATTTACTTATATTGCTTAACTTTATATTTATCTTATTTATTTCAACTTTCATTTTAATTAGTTGCCACTTCTTGATTTCATGTTTGGTGTTTCATTTTCACATACTGACTGAATTTTCCTGTTCTTTTTCTGATCTTTTGAGCCAAATTCTTAACTCAGTTGTTTTTTCCCAGTCTTTATGTGTATGTATGTGTGTGTGTGTGTGTGTGTGTGTGTGTATGGATTTGAGGCTATACACTTTCTTCTAAATGTGGTTTCCTCTAAACTCTGGTATGAAAGGTGCGATTTTGGAATTGATTACTCACTTTGATCCTAGCCACAGAGGAGAGTTTCTTAGTTTCTAACTGGTTTGATTATTTTCTTCTTTCTTTTTTTGTAATTAGGATTTTACTATGATCAGAATCTGAAATGGTAACCATTACCCACTACAAAAAATATAGAATACACACAACTAATGAATTGGTGAACACAACATCAAAAACTAATGAAGTATTGTATGTTGGCTAATTGAACATAATAAAAAATAAAAACAAAAAAGATAGGATAAATGCAATCATATTTTTAGATAACTTTCTCCTTGTGGTTCTGTGGGTTTGGTTTTGTGTGTGTGTGTGTGTGTGTGTGTGTGTGTGTGTGAGGGGCATCCTAAAGTGTCTATCTTGGGGCATTTTGCACAATGGCATTATGTATTTTCCTTCTTTTGTCTTTTTTGTTTGTCTGTTTCCTCTTTGGTTTGTTTCCTTGTTTGAGTGTTTTTGACTTTGAATTTGTTTTGGTAAGTACATCACCACTGCTGCTTTTCTTTGTTGCCACTCACCTTGTGTATCTTTGCCTAAATCTTTATTTTGTGTTTTTATCTTTAAGATAAGCTTCTTCTAACTGTATATGTTTTTTGCCCTAATCCCACATTTGTGTCTTGAGATTCAGTCCATTTAAATTTATATAATTATGATAATTTTATCTTTTTTGTATTATGCTTTTTATTGATTTTACTATTTCCTAAATACAACTTTTATCCTTTTCTTCTTCCTAATAGCTCAATGAAGTTTCGGTTCATTTTTGTCCCTCCTCCTTACCTCATTAGTTTGGAAATTTTTTTTCTTACTAATTGTTCATTATATACATTTTTACTTCTAACAGGCATGACTTAATTTGTTTTCTCTGTTAAATGATCAGAATATAATTAAACTTTTCTTTGTAAAGGAAATTGCTCTATCCTTCATGTTTGTCTCAGCAAGATGAAGAATATCACTTCTGGATTTTTCTACAGAAATTTAAGTTGCTTATGTGAAAACCATATTTTTCTGAAGCTAAGTCAATTCTGCTTCAAGAAAACTTACTTAACATTTTATTTTATTTTTTAAATTTTATTTTAGTTCTTTATTTTCAGTGTTCCAGAATTCATTGTTTATGCACTTTAATTCAAAATCCCCAGCCATATTATCATAATTTAACTATAGCTATACAAATGTATACCCAAGGGTGTGTATTTTACAAGTGTCATCGCTAACCATTGTTTCGTTCTCCTATTTTGAGATCTATCTCTTGATTTAGTTTTCATTTATTAAAATACTTCCTTTAGTGTTTTCCTCAAATACAATAAGTCTGTGGAGTACTCTTAAATATTTCATGTCTAAAAGCGTCATTCTTTTGCATTAAGGAATGGTATTTTGAGAAGGCATATAAGATCTCTGTATTGGAGTCCTTATTTCTTAATGGTCTATGGGAAGTAGTTCCAAGATGGCCTCCAATGATTCATGCTTCCTGATATTCATGACCTGTGTAATCCCCTTCATTTAAGTAACTTGCTTCTAACCAATAGGTTAGAAGATACGAGAACATACCACCTTTGTGATGAGATTACAGGAGATGGTGGCTTTTGTCTTGCTAACAGGTGTTCTTCCTTGTTAGCTGCTTTGAAGCAGCTTGACATGTTGGAAAGTGCTGTGTGGCACAGAACTGAAGGTGGCCTCCAACCATCAGTAAGAAACTGAGGCTCTTAGTCCAATATCCCAAATGAACCACATAAATGAGCTTGGAAGCAGATCCTTCCCCAGTTGAGCCTTTAGATGAGTCCCTAAGCCTGGCTTACACCTCATTTGTAGCCACACAAAAGAACCTGAAACAGGACCAAGCTAAGCTGTGCTCAGATTCCTGACCCACCAAAGCTATGAAATATTAAGTGCATGTTGTCTTAGGTCACTATGTCTGTGGGGATGTGGAGCCATATTATCAGGCCCAGAGAGTCAGAGATTTTGTGAACGACACCGAGTTGATTTCTAGAGTGGGAACCATAACATCCTTCAGGAATGGTCAGTGTTTGATCTCTCCGTAAGTCAGTTTTAGAAACTGTGTAGGTCAGTGATTGGTAGTCTGGGAAGACTGATGATCGGAAACCTGATGGGGGTGTGGCACAGGTGTGCCTGTGTTGGGCATTATTCAAAGTTCCTGTGGAAAGCAGATAAGGGTTTAACCTCTCTCTCCAGTATGAGTATTCTGGTGTGCAAGGAGATTTGATCTTTTGGAGAAGAACTTCCCACATTTTGTGCTTACATAGGGTTTTCCTCCTGTGTGAGTTTTCCTATGTTCATGGAGTTGTGATTTGGAAATGAAAGATTTCACACAGTCACTACATTCATAAGGTTTCTCCCAACTATGAGTTCTTTGATGTGCAATCAAGTGTGTCTTTAGGATAAGAGCCTGCTACCTTCAGTGCATATATAGGGCTTCTCGCCTGCACGAGTTCGCCAAGGCCACCTGAGTTTTGACTGATGGGTGAAAGCTCTCTCACATTCATTGCACTCACAGGGTTTTTTCCAAGAGTGGATAATCTGTTGTACAAACAAGTGTGACTTCTGAGTGAAGATGTCCCACATTTAGTGCATACATAGGTCATCTTCCCAATAAAAATTTTTGGAAGAGGAACATGTTCTTGCTTATGGCTGAGTACTTTACCACATTGATTAGGTTCACAGAATTTTGCACCTGTATGAGAGCACAGTTAGTACAGGAAAAACTGAGTAAAATTTTATGAATCAAGTGTGGGCTCATGTGACATTTTTCCAAGGACTTAGATTTATAGTCTCTCTTCTTATTCAATGTGTTCTTATTGATGAAAGACACATGACTCAAAGTCTATTTTAGTTTTCTTTATATTTCTCTTTCTGGTTATCATCTTACTACAGTTTTGATTAATCATGGAAACAATGGATGGTTCCTCTTGAATTCGCTCACTATCTCATTGTGAAATAAGCTTTTATGAAAATTCTCTGTTATAGGGTTTTAATCTGATGTGTCCCTCCTAAAAAAAGAAAAAGAACATGAGATTGAAACAGAATAATTCACCAAATACAGATGAGCTAAGTGGAACTGATCCAGATTGGACAGAAGGACATCAGATGATGATGATGATGGTCATAGGAAACACTTCTATGGTTCTTGCTATATCGTATGTACTTATACAGCACTTAGCACTTGCCAGGTACTGTTCTAGGTGATGCATATGTACATACGCACATACATACATATCTTGAAACTCATTTAATCCTCACAGAAGTCATCTATGTTAGACCCTGTTAGACACATCTTTAGAAGAAACTAAAGCTCAAAATGAGTAAATAATTCTCCCAAGATAACATGGGTAATATATAGGAGAGGTTAGATTTAACCTAAGGCTTAGCTTTACCCTAAGTAATACATCAAGTTACCTAGAATGGGAAATAACTTAATTATTTCAATGATTTGTATAGAAGAGGAACTATAGTAGGTCTTTAAAATTAATAGAATTAATAAATTATTCTTTTATCCAGTTTTGCCAAATTATAAGAATCTGAGCATGGTTGTATCACAAAATCCACTTTTGTTCTCTTCTTTTAAAAAGTCAGGCTAAAATATTGGAATCCAGAACTTTGTCTTGTTCCCCAGACTTCACTGTTGCTTCGCTCTTGTGTGGTACTTTTTATATCCCCAAGCCTCTTTTCCTTTATTCTATAGATCTTAAGCATACCAATTGATATGCATGGATTGGGAACTTTTCCCAACTTTTTGCTACATTTAAAAACTTACTTGAGTGGACAATATTTAGTTACAACTACCAACCTTCAGTGTAAAAAGTTCATGCCTACACTGAAAATAATTGTATTTAACACTCTGAGCCCACAGACTAAAAGCAGCACATAAATGGAATCATCAGTCTGGAAAAAAAATAGCCATGAATGTGAGCTTGCATTCTACTAGTAGCAAACATTTCTTCAGATAATTCAATTTATGGGACACCTGGGTGGCTCAGTCAGTTAAGCGTCTGCCTTCAGCTCTGGTCTTGATCCCAGGGTCTTGGGATCCAGCCCTGCCTTGGGCTCCCTGCTCAGCAGAGAGCCTGCTTCTCCCTCTCTCTCTGCCCACTTCTCTCTCTCTCTTTCTCTATTCTATCTCAAATAAATAAATAAAATCTTTTTAAAAATCCACTTGGGGGGGCACCTGGGTGGTTCAGTGGGTTCAGCCTCTGCCTTCGGCCCAGGTCATGATCTCAGGTCCTGGGACCGAGCCCCACATCGGGTTCTCTGCTTAGTGGGGAGCCTGCTTCCCCCACTCTCTCTCTCTGCCTGCCTCTGCCTACTTGTGATCTCTCTGTCAAATAAATAAATAAAATCTTAAAAAAAAAAAAAATCCGGTTTAGGGACGCCTGGATGGCTCAGTTGGTTAAGCCGCTGCCTTCAGCTCAGGTCATGATCCCAGGGTCCTCAAATCAAGTCCTGCATCTGGCTGCTTACTCATCAGAGTCTGCTTCTCTCTCCACCTCTGCCTGCCGCTCTGCCTGCTTGTGCGCTCGCCTTCTCTCTCTCTCTCTCTCACAAATAAATAAATAAATAAAATCTTTTTTAAAAATCCAGTTTATTCTCAAATCCAATAATTATTCATACTCTTCTTCCATTAATCTTGCCTTTCTCTGCTCCTTTGTGCCAATTCAAAGTGTATGTATGATTCCTAGATCATTTAAGAGTCCTATACTCTGAAAATTAACTCGCGACCTCACCACACCTCTAGGAAGACATTATTTTCTCTGAATTTTAAAAGCAGACACTATCTATGCTAGCCACCTTAATGCCTTTTTAGTAAGAGTTGTTCACTTTACCAAAATAATTAGTGAACAAAGGCTAAATTCTTTTTTGTTTTCAAGCCATAGTTTCCCTTACCACTCTTAATCTGTTTCTTTTAATTCTTTTTGACACACTTAAAAAACATCCACTGAAAGAAAACACTCTGGTTTGCCTATCTCCACAAAAATCAATAATTTCAGTACTTGAACTGGTTTCTCCATTTTTCTGTTAGAAAATTTAAGAATAAAATATTGTTCTTGCACTTATTCTTAAGGATTTATTTTTAAAAAGATTTTTGTTTATTTCTTTGTTTGACAGAGAGCACAAGAAAGTATAAGAAGGGAGAAGCAGCAGAAGGAGAGGGAGAAGCAGGCTTCCTGCTGACCAGGGAGCCAAATTCAGGACTCTATCCTGCATGACTTGAGCTGAAGGCAGATGCTCATCCGTTCAACCGACTGAGCCACCCAGGCATCCCTTACTAAGGATTTAAAAAAAGATTTAAGAATCAGAGGGGAAGACGATGAACCGTGAGAGACTGTGGACTCCGGGGAAACAAAGTGAGGGTTTTAGAGGGGAAGGGAGGTGGGGGGATGGGTGAATCCAGTGATGAGTATTAAGGAGGGCACAGATTGCATGGAGCACTGGGTGTTGTGTGCAAACAATGAATCATGAAACGCTGCATCAAAAACTAATGACATGGGAGCCTGGGTGGCTCAGTTGGTTAAGCAACTGCCTTTGGCTCAGGTCATGATCCCGGAGTCCTAGGATCGAGGCCTGCATCAGGCTCCCTGCTCCACAGGGAGTCTGCTTCTCCCTCTGACCCTCCCCTTCTCATGCTTTCTCTCTCTCTCTCTCTCTCAAATAAATAAATAAAATCTTTAAAAAATATT